>NC_066582.1:221319112-221651297 GCF_024323335.1 Lathyrus oleraceus
ATGATTTACCTTGGATTTAGTCAATATCTCCAATGGTAACGAATACACCGCTACAGAAAAGTGGCGACTCTGCTGGGGATGAAAGAAGAGATCTCCCTAGTGGGTTTTGCCAACTTTTCACACTTGTTGTATTATATGTGTTTATGACATATTTTTGTGCAATTTGGGATTACTGTATTGTTTGTAATGTTTGAATTGCGTGATATATCAATTGCTTGTGTGCTTGGTGATCTTTGTGAGATGAGTTTTATACCCGAACTCGAGTGCACCTTAGGATAGGAGAATGGCATAGTCTCGTCGACTTGTGTGGAGTTATTCCTTAGCAAGTTGACTTGCGAGTCCATTCACTTGGTGGAGGTCATGTTGGGATAATAATGTCACACAAGTAAGTTGTGGTTAGACATTACTCTTTCCAATATGTGCCTTAGAAGCCAAGGACCTTAGTTTACCAAATCCATCTTGGCCTATTTTTTAGGACGTAGTGCGGAGGTCGTTCAAATGTAAGATTTGACACGATTGTTACGCGATACTACACTCATAAGAGTCTCTCTTGAGGATATTTTTGGAATACGAGTAGTCGTTTCTCCGATAATATCCGAAAGATGGGATGATGACTATGGGAACCTCTGGTAGAACATGCTCGGCAGGTTTAAACCCTAGTACACTCCCTTTGGGTGGTTCTTAACCGAGACTCCATGCTCGTGACTCGCAACAAACCCGTGATTCATGGTTGATCCGTTCATGCATCCTTAATATCAGTGGAACTTGGGTGTTGATAAGGTGTAAACCATAATCCACCAAAATGGATGATTGATATTAAGGATAATATGAGCCATCCCATGACATTTGTCTGGTGTGCTTTCCTTGATCCTTGAGTGTGATTGTTGCATTCATGCATTCATCTGCACCCATATCATCAAAAAAGACAAAGAAAATTTTCAAGGAACTTAAGGGGTTTATTTTGCAAAATTTTCAGATATGGAAAGACAAAGAAGGAATACAAAGAAGTACAACTTCAAACAACCCGATCTGAAAGAGTTAAGGAATCTGACATCCTATGTACTAGATCCCTTGGGTTTCAAAGCTCTCTTCGGGAAGCTTCTTCCTCTTCTGACTACTCAGGTGGATGAAGGGTTGATGAGTACGTTGGCGCAGTTTTATGATCCTCTGTACCATTGCTTCTCTTTTCCGGACTTTCAGCTGTTGCCTACCCTTGAGGAGTATGCTTATCTGGTGGGTATACCGATTCTGGATCAGGTGTCGTTCAGTGGCTTGGAGAGTATTCCTACTTCTCAAGAGATAGCTGACTTGTTGCACATAGATGAAGCTCTGATTCATGCTCATATGACTACCAAAGATGGAATTCAAGGTCTCCCTTCTGAGTTCCTCGTTGCTCAAGCTACTGTTTATGGGAAGGCCATGAGTGAGGATGCCTTTGAACCCATATTTGTACTTCTCATCTATGGATTGGTATTGTTCCCCAACTTCAACAAGTTTGTGGATGTGAACGCTATTAGGATCTTCTCTGCTCTTAATCCCGTTCCGACTCTGTTGGGTGATGCCTATTTCTCTTTGCACCTGAGGAATGCAAAGGGTGGTGGCGCTATTGTGTGCTATTTGCCTCTGTTGTATAAGTGGTTTATTTCTCACTTACCTCAGACGGTCGCCTTCAAGGAGAACAAGGGATGTCTACGGTGGTCCACGAGGCTTATGTCTCTCACTAATGACGATATCTCTTGGTATAACCGTGTATATGACGGTGTGCAGATTATCGACTCTTGTGGTGAATTCTCCAATGTGCCTCTTCTTGGTACATGTGGTAGGATTAGCTACAACCCTGTTTTAGCACGTCGTCAGCTTGGGTTCCCCCTAAAGGATAAACCTAATAACATTCTGTTAGAAGGTGTGTTCTTTCAGGAGGGTAAAGATCCCCAAGGCTTGAAGAGCAGAATGGTTCGCGCTTGGCGCAAGGTCCATAAGAAAGGCAGGAATGAGTTGGGTCCTAGGAATTGCATTGCTTTGGAGCCTTATACTGCTTGGGTAAGGAAGAGAGCATATGAGTATCTCATGCCTTATGATTATCCGAGACCTACACCTCTGGTTGTGGTTGGGCCTTCAACCCTCCCTAACCAAGGAGTAGAGGAGTTGAGAGACGAAGACCTATCACGTGCCTGGATCCGTGAAAGGGAAGAGTTGCTTCAGCAGATTAAAGAGAAGGATGCTCTGATTGAGTTCCTCGAGCATCAGGTCATTGATGATCCTGATGATGCATGGACTTCTCTACTTTTGGAAAGGAGGTATGATCGACTCGCCAAAGAGAGAGCAGATATAGAAGTAGCTTACGAGAGAGAGGTGAAGAAGCTTCGTGCAGCTTATCTTCCTGTGTCCCGAGCTTCTAGGGATCCATAGGATGATTATTTTCCTTTTCTCTTGTAATGATTGACAATGTTGTACTTCTTTCTCCGATATATTTGATGAGATATTTCCATATGCGATAAAATGCTTAATATTTCCAAAATTTGCAAATAACACCCTAGAGTTCCTTTGAAATAAAACAAATCATATGCACAAGCATTGCATGCATCATATGCATAAGCAAGTGTTGTTCTTAGCCTCTGGTCTTGTGGTCTAACTCTGTTGCTCTTCATTTATTTTGAAGACAAGCTGACTCATCGGTACTACACCAGAGCCAACTCTTCCAGATTGATGGATCATCTAGAGCAAGAGAACCGTGAACTCAAAGAGGAAGTCGCCAGACTGAGTGCTTTTGATGGAATCATTCCTGGTTAGCCACTTGTCTTCCTTCTCATACATAGATGCTGAGGATGAAGTTGGAACGTCTTTCCAAGCTTTATCTATAGCTGAGCCTGTTAAGAAGAGAACTCCTTCATTTGCTTCCTATCGAGATGCGAAACTGGCCATTGAATGTGGTGCAGTTACTGGTCTAGGAAAGATGATTGAGCTTGAAGATAACAAGTCCCGGGCTGGCATAGGCTTTTCTTCTGGGGTCTTCAACGAGAAAGGGTTGTTCGAGAGTGGAGGTTTCATCCACACTGGTCAGGAGGAAGATGTTGTTGCTATTCTGGAAGAAGATGCAGAGGATTCTGACAACTTTGTCATCCCTGGAGGGATCTGCCACAATTGGGTCGCTGTGGATGTTCCTATAGTTATCCATAAATCAAAGTAATAATCACTTTGTTTAAAAACCCTTCTCCCATGCCAAAAGGAGAAGTGATGACATTGTTGGCAACATTAATACAATGATGTTTTCATTCAATAAATTCATGTTAAATGTTTGTTTTTCCAATTGTTTTCCCTTTTCGCTTTTTGCATGAAATTGGTGATCACAAAAAACCCTAAAAACAAGAATAAAATCAAACTTTTCATCAGCATAATGATTTCCTTTTTTGATTTCTAAAAAGCTTTTCATATCCAAAATCATTACGCAGGTTGATTCCTAAACCCATTGAACATAATGATCCAACGCCATCTCCCAATTTTGAATTCCCTGTATTTGAGGCAGAGGAAGATGATGTTGAAGGGATTCCGGACGAGATTTCCCGTCTACTTGAGCATGAAAAGAAGATCATTTATCCGCATCTTGAGAACCTGGAAACAGTCAAATTGGGGTTTTACAAATAATAATACAAAAAAAATAAAAATCAAAATAAAAAATAAAAATCAATAAAAAAAAAAGAAGAAATATAGAGAAAAATAAAAGAAAAAATGGCACCCTCAAACCCCAAGTTGACTGATGTTGAATGGGTTCAGAGTCGTTACGACCAACTGAACTTGATCGAAGAGAAGCGATTGACTGCCATGTGTCATGGTAAGTTATATCAACAGAGAATGAAGAAAGCATTCGATAAGAAGGTCAAGCCTCGTGTGTTCCGAGAAAGTGACCTTGTGCTCAAGAAAGTCTTGTCTTTCGCGCCCGATTCCAGGGGCAAGTGGACTCCAAACTATGAGGGTCCATATGTTGTCAAGAGAGCCTTTTCAGGCGGTGCTTTGATACTTACAACTATGGATGGGGAGGATTTCACTCGTCCTGTGAATTCAGATGCAGTCAAGAAATACTTCGCCTAAAAATAAAAACAGAATGGCTCGCTAAGTTGAAAACCCGAAAGGGCAGCTTAGGCAAAAATGAGCGTCTCGGTGGATTGAAAACCCGAAAGGGCGATCCAGGCAAAAGTTAGAGACATGAAAAAATGTATGTGCATCCCGCTAGATTGAGTACCTCATCCTGGGGCAATCTAGGCAAAAAAAAATGGGATTTGGCAAGTAACTGCATCCTGACAAGACTGTGTTCTACATCTGTCATCCGTCAGAGATTCCTGTTCATTCGTCGTCAACTGAAGCTTCGAATACATCGAATTCGGAATTGGTGGAGAAATGGTCATTATGTTCAATGTAGCCCTTTTCCAATATATATCCCCAATTTCAAACTTGTACAGATCTATGGAGTCTTGCCATTTGCAGGCTACCATTCCATCAAATAAATTTGAGCTTTTATCCAATTATTCGCACTCTTATTTGTTCCTATTCAACAAATGTTTTGCATGTTTTAATTGATAAAACATCATTGTTTTGAAAACTAAATTTTTCATAAATTGTTTTTAAACAAAGTGAATGTTCACAATGACACAAAGATACTTAAGAGATCCTTAGTGCTCTCCCAAGGGTGGTATGATTCCCAACAGGGTAAGGCATTTGTTCATATCCCTTGCATCGTCGTATCTTCCTCCTCCGGGCCCCTATTGTGGTTCATCCCCAGTAGAGTGTTGTTTGAACACTTTCGTGGTTCATCCCCAGTAGAGTGTTGTTTGAACACTATTGTGGGGCAGTTCCCAAGCAGAGCGCTTGTTGAAGATTTAAACCTTCATCTCTCTAGCAGAGCAGCAATCTTTCCTTACCAACATGTGTGATACTCTCTAGAAGATTCGGTATTTGGTGGTTGATCCCCAGATTTCCTTCGGATATATCCCAACCAGAGTGGTTGGTGTGGTGAACTTTATCTGTGTTGGTTCATCCCTGAGTGGTATGTTTGTTCACCATTCTCCCTTTCAGCAGCAGAGCAGAGATCCTCTCCCATCAGCAGGATGTGATCTCCTTGGTGGGTTTGGTACTCGGTGTTTGATCACCAGTTTCCTCTCATCTCTTCCGCAGTGAAGTCGCCAGCAGAGTTGTTTTTGTGGCCGTTTCTGCCTGTGCAATGAACTCTTTTCTCCGGTTGTGACTGATGATCCCTCCGGAGCCTCTTATGTTTTCCTCCCCTGCAGAGATGTTGTTGTTCCCTGGTATCCGGTCTCCGGCAGATTGCTCTTTGCTCTCTGGTGATTTTGGCTTCCCTCTTGAGGGGTAGTACCGGGTGGTTGATTCCTGGACCTATGTGTGTTAGACATGTCTGTTTTGTCAGCACTCATCATACATAAATCATGCATATATGCATAATCATAACATTCAGATATTCATGTTGCATTCTTTGCCATATATCTTTTGATTGTTGTCTCCTGCTAATTGGTGATATAGATCTCCCCAGTAGATCTCCCCAAGCAAATGTTGGTGTGTCTGATCTCTCCATATAGAGTCAACCCCTTAAGCAGAAAGTGTTTACCCTTTCCTTCTGCACTCCCCACTGAGTTATATCCTCGTGGATGACGGTTTATTTCCGTTTCCTCCCAACACATATATTGGGATGGGTTTCCCTATTGAGTTATTTCCTCATTAGGATGAGTCTTGATTCAGTTTTGCCTTTTTGGTTCAATCCTGAATTGGCTCCTTGTGGCTGTCTCTTGTACTTCCCTGTGGTATAAATGAATAGTTGCTCACTAACCGACAATCATTCATCTTATCCCCAGCGGAGTTTGTGGTCTTCTACCCACTAACCGGTAGTTGTAAATTCTACATTTTTTCTCCCCATCGGAGTCTGCGGTTTTCTACCTACTAACCGGTAGTTGTAAACCCTATTTTCTCCCCTGCTGCAAAGTGAACCCTTGGTGTTCATCCCAGTTGATGACGGTTACTTTTTTGTGGTTTTCTACCTAGTATCCGGTAGATGTAATCCCCTCTTTGACGGTTATCATTATCCAATATTCGGTCTTGATATTCCCTCTTCCGTCGGATAATTGCTCTGAGTAACCAATTTTATCCCCAGCGGGTCCTCCTTTATTTACCGTTTGCCGGTAATGTTTGTTGCTCCCTTTTTATTGGTCATCATTATATACCCAGTAATCGGTATCCCGATGTCCTTTCATTTCGGTCGATTTATCCTTTAACAACTTACAACCCGGTTGTGGATAATCTTCCATGCGAGTATATTATCTACGTTATGACGGCAATAGATAATATGTCTCATGCACTCTTCAGTTGAAGTCTTTTGTTCTTCCTCAGTCGAGTAAGATTCGTATTCCTTGAGGAATCGAATGTCCATCCTTTAACAAGTTTGCGTTTTGCTCTCTTCCAGGATGATGAGTGTTTTGGAACACACACCAATTCACGATTTCGGTTGATTTATCTTTTAACAACTTACAACCCGGTTGTGGATAATCTTCCATGCGAGTATATTATCTACGTTATGACGGAAATAGATAATATGTCTCATGCACACTTCAGTTGAAGTCTTTTGTTCTTCCTCAGTCGAGTATGATTCGTATTCCTTGAGGAATCGAATATCCATCCTTTAACAAGTTTGCGTTTTGCTTTCTTCCAGGATGATGAGTGTTTTGGAACACACACCAATTCACGATTTCGGTGGATTTATCCTTTAACAACTTACAACCCGGTTGTGGATAATCTTCCATGCGAGTATATTATCTACGTTATGACGGCAATAGATAATATATCTCATGCACTCATCGGTCGAAGCCTTTTGTTCTTCCTCAGTCGAGTAAGATTCGTATTCCTTGAGGAATCGAATGTCCATCCTTTAACAAGTTTGCTTTTGCTCTCTTCTAGGATGATGAGTGTTTTGGAACACACACCAATTCACGCCTCGGTCGGTCACCTATTATATACCCAGTAACCGGTATCTTTGGTGTTCCTTCCTTTCTGCTCCCTATTATGACCTTGGTCCCCTGTGGAGTCAGATTTTCCTGAGTCGAAATATACCCTTTTTAGGTCTTCCTCAAATGTTTTGGATGATTGATATCTCTCACCCTTATACCGGTCTTAGATATTCATTTTTCCCGAGCTTGTTACCTAGTAACCGGTAACACCTTGTCTTGGTGATTTTTCCCCGTGAAAGTCTCATGTTTTTTTCCAGACATCCCAGTGGAGTTCCCCGAGTGGGTTGTCTTTGTCCGGATTTTTATCCGAAGTATCCTTTGTGGATAGTTGTTGTTGTGTTGGCGTTTTCCCAATATATGCATTTTCCCTGGCAGGGATAGATTTTGTTAAATCTTTCCCCAACCCGAGTCCGGATTTTTATCCGAAGTTTTCCTCAGCTTGAGTCTTTCCATTGGATTTCTTCCCTTTGGAATTCTTTTCTCAGTTTCAAGTCGTGACCTGCTCATGCATTTTTTCTCTTTTGTTCCCCAGTAAAGTCTCAGCTTTGGGTGGTGATTTGTTCACGCTTTTTCTTTCCTCTTATCCCCATGAGAGTCCCCGGTAGAGTCTCTATTCCTAGTGAGTATATTACTCCAATGGATTGTATGTTCTCCGGATGTCTTTTCTTCTTTGTGGACGTATATTCCCACATAGTTTGTTTGTTTTCCATGCATACATCTGCATCATGAGGTCTCTTAGGGACCAAAATTTGTCTCTTTGTTATTATTTAAGCTCATTCTATCTCGTCGAGACGAAGATTTTAACCTTCACTTCTCCGACTAGAATGATCTTAAATAGGGGCATCTGTAAGACCCCAATTTTTGAACCTAAGATCCCTCATGGCATCATAGCATCTCATAACTTAAGCCTCAAGGATCATTGAGCATCTTGCTTCCTTTACCTGTGGTTAGGATCTCTTTGTGAGTGATTGTTGATCATCAAGCATGTTTGCATTGTATATCATTGCTTTTCTCATTTTTTGTTTGCTAACCAAATGCACAAAAATATGTCATTAACCTTTGTTACTTGCAACTTAAGCAGTCAACAGGTCAAGCACATCAAGAGAATCCTTTGTGCAAGTGAGGAGGTATTCCCTTTGATATGAAAACAACATGATCATTACAAGAGCTTATATGATCTAGGGTTTCATTTTGAAGCAATCTTACCAAGTGGTAGAGGCCCAAGTTCATCAAGGCATTTTCAGGTCATCTGAGGACCATGAAGGTCAACTGTGCAGTCAACTGAGGGCTATGATTTGGGGAAATGAATTTTTACACCTCAATCATGTTCATACAAGGCCTATTCATCATTTCAAACATCTATCTTGAAGATTTTGAAGTCATTGCAAAAGTTTCCAAAAATGGAAAATGACCTGTAATTTCAAGTTTCCAAAAATGGCAAGTTTTTTATCCACATTCAACTTGATTTTCTAACATCAGATAAGCTTCAAATGGATTGTTGGTGAACATGAAAGTTGAAGATCTTTATCTCCTCTTTTCAAAAAGTCCTATATCATGTACATTTGATGATTGGTTGAGAAGTTATGGCCAAATGATCACAAAGTATGCATGGAAGTTCAACATGGCATAACTTTTGATTCAAAACTCCAAATTGGTCCACTCTTTTTGCAAAATGCTCCTAGTGACCAATACTTTCCAAATGAATCATTGCCTTGCATGAAAGAAGCTCATATGATCACTTGTCCATACATGTGCATTTTGGAGGGAAATTTGATAATTCAAATTTGGTTGATCATACAAGCAAAAGACCACTTCCATCATGTTTATTGGTTGGTTTTAAGTGAACTTGAAGCACAACATGGCACTGTTCACGTACACATGACCAAATGCTAAGCACACTTGCCATTTTTGCACTACACCTCATATTTCCTTAATCAAGATTAACCAAGGCTTAATTGTGATTTGAGTGTGATTAAGGGATCATATATAAGCTAAACCCTAACTGCATCTGAGAAAAAAGAAGCATTTGAGATCTGAAAAATTCACATTCCCTCCAATTTCTCTCTCTCTTCGAATCTCTCAATTCTCCACATAAGCACCAGATTTTACTGCATAATCTTGATCATCATCCTTCATTGATCAAGATTCAACCATTACTTTGATCAATTCAGTCCAGATTCGTGCATTTCAAGTGTAAACTCATGGCTTTGGTTTTCTGAAATTGAGATAGATTCAAGTTGTTTCCATTGCTAATTCTTGTTCAAAGCTTCAAATCAAGGTTCAAGAAGTTGATCTGGAGTTGGAGGAAGCTTGAGCACGCAAATTCATCCACTGCCATTTGAAGTAAGTTGAAATTCGACCATCTCCTTTTTCCATTTTCTTGCCATGAATGTATAGATCTTGTTACACTGAGCATGCTGATATGATTCCTTTTGAAAATGGATGAGAAATGAGCTTGATATATGAACTGGAATTTTTGATGTCAATTATGTTTTGCTTCGATCCGTGAGATTTAGTAGGAATTAGGTTGAATGATCATGATATTTGGAATTCTGGTTGAACGCTGGTTTGAATGATGTACAATTTGGTGGATTCTGGAAAAATCCACGGCGGAGCTCCGCCTGGTTGGTCGGAGAAGACAACCATCTCCGCCGTCTGGTTGTTGCTAGGGTTTCATGATGAAACGCTGCGTTTTGGCTTAGGCTTGATCCTTCAGCGTGCGTGTTCGATTCCTCGCTGGTGCATTTTCTGAACTTAATTGTTTAAATTCTCATTTCCCAGGCCTTGCGTGCGTGAGTTCGATCCTTGGCTCATGTAGTTTTCTGAATTTTAATTGATTTCTCATTTTGGACCTGGTGTGCGTGCGTTCGATTCCTCGCTCATGCATGTTTATGAATTTCATTTTGAATATCCTCATGTATCCATGGACGCGTGTGTTCGAACCTGGCTGATGTACATATGATTGATATCAGTTTGAATTCTCATTTTTCCCTACATTATTTTCATATTATTTCACATTATTTTGTTCATCTTTCAAAAATCATTAAAAATAGTAGAAATGTCTAAATTGATCCTATTTTCTTTTCACATTCTTGTTTTGATCTCTAGTTTTTTATAGCATTTATTTCATGATTTGTTGGTTGCTGGATTTCTAATTGTGAATTTTTGATTGAACCTTATGCCAAATTGACATGTTACATTCAATGCTTTGTGAAATGCTTTGTGTTGATCCAATTGATCTGAAATTTGGCATGCTTGATACTCACATGTGGTATGATTTTTGAGCTTTGGTTTGGAATTTTTATCATATGCTATCACTGTTTTGGACACATAAAGATATGGTGTGACAATTTGTGTCACATTTTTGGTATTCAATATGTGCATTTTTGTTTACCTATCATTTGAGTTCTTCTGGATCTGATTTTTTGCATGATGTATGTTCATAACATGAGTAACTTGCATAAAAAATTTCATGATCATTAGATGCATTTCTGTTTTGATTTGGATTTTCTAATTTGGATGTCCATTTTGTGCACCTTTGCTTGCCTTTGCTTTACATTGATCATTTGAGCCACTTGCCTTGTGAATTGATCTTGGTCCTTTTGAGGACATTTTCTTAATTGTTTGAATGTGCAATATGTGAAAGATTGACTTCTGTTTTCATCATTTGATTTGGTTTTGAACCTAGTCTTTGTACTAGTGTTTTGTACATAAACTAATTGTGCTTTGTGTTTCAGGTTTGGACATTTAGCTTTGATGGTTGGTTTGATCTCACTTTGTGAGATAAAAATGCTTTTGAGTACTAACTCTTGCTGTTTTGTAGGTTATAATTGATGCTCATTGCTTCACTTGAGTGCTTGAGCATTGTTCATTAAGTTGTAAATATTGGACAGTTCCACTGTTTGTCTGTTGGTTTTCTGATTGAGATATTAACTGTTTAGCTTTTGTACAGGTACATTAGTTGCTAGCTTTTAGCTCTTGCTTGAGCTTTGGATTGTGTTTGATACACCACTTAGGTAGCTACTCTCTTACTCCATGTAGTCTGGAAGTCCTGTCACCTTTTTGACAGGCATTTGGCTGAAGTCCTCCTTAAGAGGCTCTGTTTGTGATTGTTTACATTTGTGCCAAAGACCTCTAAATGAGGCATGTTACTTGATAAGTCCTCCTAAGTGAAGAGGCAATTGACAGATAGAAGGGATTAGCAATCAATCCCCTGTTATTCAGTGAGTCGTTCATTATGCTCGCACTACGTGCTGATGCTCTTGAACAAGTACCCAAAATCTTGTTTAGAGTCTGTCAAGTGGTATAGGATCCCACATTCTGGATCCCCACGTTTTCTTTGTCATAAGCTCACCCAGGCCAGGGTTAAGAGCATGAGGTCTCATCCTCATTTCCTATTTGATCAGCTTCACCCTAACTCTAAATGTTAGTGGTTAAGAGCTCACAGCTTACCATTACAATTTGGCTTGTTTGTCGAGTTTGATATGACCCCTCTTGACTAAAGCCCACCTATTTGATTGAGCCTCTTCTTTGTATATAGTGTGTGATGCATTGTTTGATTGATTGCTTTGCATGTGTTTTCTTTTGCTCATTTGTTTGTTTTGAGGAGTTAGATATAAGTCCATCTATTGGCATTCTGTTTCCTGTTCGTTTTGAGGAGTTAGATATAAGTCCATATATTGGCATTCTGTTTCTGTTTTTTTGTTTGGAGTCGGATCTAAGTCCATATATTGGCATTTTGTTTCCTTTTTGTTGTTTGGAGTCGGATTTAAGTCCATATATTGGCATTCTGTTTCCTTTTTGTTGTTTGGAGTTGGATGTAAGTCCATCTATTGGAATTCTGTTTCCTTTTATTTGTGGTTCTCTTATGAGACTTTTGTTGTTGCCTTGTGCTTATTCCAAAGAAACTTACTTGAATTATCTCTATGATCTCGAGAAAGGAATTCCTATTGCGGCTTTATTCCCCACCTCTTGTATGCTTAACCTTGATCCTTTTTCATCCTTAACCCAAACCAAAAACTTTTGTGCAAACATTTCACTTGTTTTCAACATTAGAAACCTAAGCCTTAGGCTTTTGATTTTCAAACTTTCTTTTCATAACACTCATTTTGAATTGAATCTTTAAATCAACTTTGACCATTTTGTACATACTTCTAATTGGTTAATGCAACCCACTCAAATGTGCTTCTTTTGTGGCTCCATGCCCACTTCTTAATCAAATTTTTCATAACCTTTAGCTATTAGGTTTGAGTTATCTTTATGGTAGATATAATACTCACCTTTGTCCTTAGTGATTGGACAATAAGTCTTCCATGCTTATTATAGGGTTAACCCCTCACTAGCATGTCGAAGCTATCCTCACATGGTGGACTTGTGGTTTTTCAGGTCGAGTTTTCTCCCTTTGATAACAGAAGACCTTAAGGCTTTTGGACCAATCAATTTACTCATTTGTTTCGAAATCTTTTACCCGAACTACGGGTTTTTGATCATTATCTTTCATGAGAGGGTACGTAGGCAATGGGTTTATCCATCCAAACACAAAATGTAAATAAACTTGTATATTCTTTTCTCATCTCTTCAATCATGTTTGCACAAAATAATTTCATAAACAATAACCTTTTGCAACAAGTGTGAAAAGGGCTCCCTAGGAGTACCTAGGATGCATTGGGTGCCTAACACCTTCCCTTTGCATAACCAACCCCCTTACCCAGATCTCTGACCCTCTTTTACTAGTTTTGTTTTTAAAACTTTATAGGTTTTTGTTCGCTTTCTAACCATTCCTTTGGATAAATAGAAGTGCGGTGGCGACTCGACTTTGTATGATTTACCTTGGATTTAGTCAATATCTCCAATGGTAACGAATACACCGCTACAGTATGGATGAGATTAGGCCACCTCTTTTGCATATTCTTTTTGTGTTTGGTATGTTTCATGAGCATAGTCCATTATACTATTTCTCAAACATGCATTAACACCAAAATTCTATTGCCCGACCTCCAATAGTTGTGACTTCTACATAAGTCCAATTATGATTGCTTAACATAGCGCTAAATTTGTGACATAAAAGGAATACCATTCTAGTTAGTGAGATTGTAAGTCTCCCCACTTTCATGGTATTGTGTGGGAACTTGGCCTTTTTTCCTTCCTTTGGAAGATGTCTTGGCTCAAGGGTCAATGTTTGTGATAAGTGGGTTGAGTGTTCTCCAAAGAATGACTTAAAAATGAAAAGCAAAAGCAAAACAATACTAACTTCTAACTCATTAACAACTAACTTTTAATTTCAAGCCATTTACTTTAATGTCATTTAATTTTAGCCTTTATTCGTTTGTTATTATTCATACCATTCTAATTGTTTATGTTAATGCAATTTTCACTTTGTCCATTTGGACCATATTGTGTGATATATCTTGTTTGTATATGCTTTACTTGTTTGTGTGGTCTTTGACCATTAATGTACATAATAACAACAAAAACCCTAAAAAACTTTTTGTTTGGACTGTTGGCTTGATCTTGGACAAATGGACTTAGAACTTAGGCAACATTCCTATGCTAAAGGACTTGGCCAATGCCAACTTTTGTGAAACCAAGTGATTGCAATTTGAAACTTCACCTGAGACATCATTCAAGATCCCTTTGAGTTCATCTGCAACATGATCATTGTGAAGTTGTTATTTTGAACCTGTGACTTGTGGAATTCATCTGCTACATGGGCTAATTTGAAGAAGATCATGGAGTGGCTAAGCTTGGATGTGGCTATCTTTATTTGATGCCTTGCTCTTCAAGTTAATATTGTATGCATTGTTTGTTGCTTGATTCTAATATCCAAAGGGAATTTGGGGTTTCTATATGGCATTCTTGCCTATTGGATTGCTACTCATCAGTCAGATCTTTTAAACTCTTAACTTTTAATTTTTAACATAGGATTAGTCTCTTCATCTCCTCCCCATTTCTTTAATTTCAAAATCTCTCCCTCCTTTTAAAAACTTCTTTGTTTGAACTTGTTATTTTTCTAAATTTTGACCACTTTGCAAAAAAAGATAGAAACTTTGGCCTTATGCCATTGCATTTTCAAACTTCTTTTCTTAAATCAAACTTGTAAATAGACTTAATTATACTTGACTTAAACTTTCAAAAATCCAAAAATAACTAACTCATTCAAACCATTTTCAGGCCTTTGTGCCTTTCAAACTTAATTTTTTATAAAAGCAATGCATCCACTTTGAAATTTGTATCACGAACTACGAGGTTTTGATCCCTCATTTTTATGTTGGTACGTAGCCACAAGTCCGAAGGTCTTGTCAAACACAAAAATATAATTAATTGAATTCTTTTCTCATCCCCCTATTCTATTTGTTTGTAAACATCATTTTTGTACCAAATATGCATGCACACAAAAAGGGCTCCCTAGGAGTACCTAGGACACTTTGGGTGCTAACACCTTTCCTCTGTGTAACCAACCCCCTTACCTGTAATCTCTGACATTTTATTAGTTTTGATTTGAAAACTTCTTACTTTTGGGTTTTGTTCGTACATTTTCCCTTTCCCTTGGAAACAATAAAAGCGCGGTGGTAACTCTTGTTATTTGATGTATAGCTTATCCATAGCTTGATGATCATGAATTTACCGCTACACATATGTTTTCAAGAGAGCCTTCTCAGGCGATGCGTTAATGAAGGTAGAGAAAAACAAGAAAGGGGGTTTGAATTGTTTCCACTGATAATAAAAAAAATTGCAAATAAAACACACACGAAAAATAAGGCTATCAACACAAAAGTTTATCCTGGTTCGCTTGAAATTCAAAGTTACTCCAGTCCACCCGGCCAAGGTGATTTTGCCTTTAACAAGGACTTAATCCACTAATCTTTAAAGATTACAACAAAGAGCGTCTAAGAAGATAATGATCTCTTAGCCCTATCAAGTTTACAGACTTCACAAGTCACTTAAGGAAATATTCAATAACTATTGAAGATACAATGATGTGTTTAGTGCTTCTAGGTAAGTAGTAGTTATACAATATAAGAATATTTCACACTTAAAGCAACAACTCATGTGAACAAAATTGAACAAGAATAAAAGAGATTATGAATTTTGTTTGAAGTATTCGTGTGTATGCTTCGTTCTCTTGTAAAAAGATGATCCTGCCTTTATATAGAGATTTGATAAAGAGACCGTTAGCTAAGGCATTCATGGATATCTTGGAAATGATGGACTTTTAATGTTATTAATCTCTTTGTCCTTTCCATAGAAATTTGGAGCGCGTTTAATCTCTTCCAAAAATAGATTCATACCAAAAGTAGAAAACTTCGTAGCTAAGTCTCTGTGGTTGTTCTTGAATCAGCGTGTATATCTTCAGATAGTTGCTGAGAATATATATATATATATATATATATATATATATATATATATATATATATATATATATATATATATATATATATATATATATATGTTAGAGGTTCTTGATGTCTTTCTGATAGTGCCTTCTTCAGAGTGAGAAACATCAGATTTGTTGAGTGGAACTGTTCAGATTCAGAGTGTCTAAGTCTTCTCTCCGTCAGACTCTGTGCATTTTCTTTTCTTCAGAGTCAGAACCTATGCTTTAATATTTTCTAAGTTGTTATTCTGGACTTGCATGATTGTCAGATGTTTGTCAATCTGATCCTTTTTTCGGTGAGATTCCTGCACACTTAGATAAATTTGTTAGGGTGCCGATTTGTTTCATCCTTTGTTATCATCAAAACCTTAGAGATGAATTATAGACACAAAATCTTGTTCTTACAATCTCCCCCTTTTTTATGATGACAAAAACCTCATAATGATGATGAAACAATGATACTTCAAAAAGGATTTTAAAGGAGTTATCTCAGAGTCAGATGTGTGACGACTCCCCCTAAGATAGATCATAATAAATTGTAGATGTTCTTACCAGATCTCCTTGCGTAGCAGCCTGTTTTTACCTTGGATACTTCCTGCATAGCTTAGAATTTTATAAGAGTTTTAAATGTGCATAGTGCAGCAAGAGGCTTAGATATTATTTCATCAGAGATATTTTTAATCTCCCCCTTTTTGTCAGACTCAAAAAGACTTAGTAAAAAATAGGAAAAATAAAATTCATATATGAAGGAGAAGTACAAATAAGTTGGTAAGCTATGAAGAACAGATAGAAAATCACTTAGAGAGTACAATTAAGATAAGCAAGTAGAGAAGGAAACAAAATAATCCTAAGTGCCTAAGGGTTCGGAGGCGGTGGCATCCTCTGAATCAACTGAGTCAGCAGGTTCTGAATGTTGGAGTTGACAGAGTCATGTTGATCCAGTCTTTCTCTCACAATCTGATGCTCCTTTTGTAGCTCTTCCAGAGTCTTCAACACTAGAGGAGCGAAATCAAAGTGAGATTTCTCCCCCTGAGTCAGAGCATCATCCCTGACCTTAGCAGCTTCTTCCGCAGCTATGTGTGCTGCTTCTTCAGCATCAGCCTTTGCTTTGGCTTCAACTTCAGCAACAGCAACCTGAGCAGGGGCCTTTTTTGCAGCTTCTCTTGCTCTTTGTTCTTCTTTCAAAAGAGCCTTCTCTTCAGCTTCTCTGCGGGCTCTCTCTTCTGCCTCTTTGGCCAGACGGATCTGCATCCTCTCTCCAGCTTCTCTGATGAAGTCGTTTTGGGCTTGTTCAGAGAGGCCTTTCATATTAAAAGCCTCAGATTTCATCCATTTGCTCACTCTATTCCAGTGAATCCTCACTGTAGAGGGATCATCACTGATTCTAGAGTTTTCAGATAGTAATCTGATCTTCTCCATTCAAGACTCAGCAAATAAGATTACTGCTTCTTCCAGGGTGGAAAAAGTGGTTTCTGGTTTAGAGTTGGGAGATGTAGGTGTTGGTTCAGTGGGAGGTTCAGAATGATGGTAATTGGGTTTTCAATGGGAGTTTCTATGTGTGGTTCAGATGGAGGTGTTGGTGGTTGTTCATATGGTGAAGGAAAATTTGTTTTTGGTTCAAATTGGTTGTGGGCGGAGAGGGCACGAGCCTGAAGTTGAGCGAGAGTGGGATATTGAGGGTCAGATAGTTCAGTGTTAGAGGAGATGGTATAGTAAGGTGGGGATGAGGGTGTTGAGGAAGGTGGTGATATGGGTTCATTGAACAATTGAGCTTCAAATATGGGCAGAGTTGTGGTGGTGAGATTGAATTTTTGAAGGGAGGTGATGGGGGGTTAGATGTGGGTGTTTCAGAGGGCTTTGTGGTGAAGGGTGTAGGTTCAGAGTATATATAAATGGGTGAGGGTTAAGGTAGGTGATCAGTCACCATTTGCATTAAGTTTTCGTTACCGATCCGACAAGAAACCGAGGATTTTGAAACACTGTGAGAGCATTTTTGATACTTTTCGAGTAAATTTTACTCCCGGTTTAATATTTAAGCATTTCCATTCATTGTTATATTTTAATTATATTTTTGTGAATTTATGCGTGGGATAGCTGTGTTTTTATCCGACAGGTCCAGGTAGAAGAACCAGGGAACTCGGAGCGAGACAGTGCGAGATTCCGGCAAGTACAGGAGTGGAAAAACCCGGTACAGGAGGTCTGACACGGCCACCCGTGCCAGGCAAAGGAGTGCGTGTCAAGGAAGACAATGTCCTGACACGGCCACCCGTGTCAGTTGACACGGGCCGTGTCAGGCATCATCCCCAACCGTGTCACCATGCCATGGGCGTGTCACCTATAACAGTAGGCTGACACAGCCACCCGTGTCAGCTGACACGGGCCGTGTCAGCCCAAGCCCAAAATTTCCTTTTTCTCGGGCTTTTGTTCGTCAGGCTTTTTCAGAGATATTTTTGGACATGTCCAACTGCTTCTTGGAATTTTCACTATAAAAGAGGACCTTCTACCTAAGGAAAAATCATCTTGGAAGACGGCAAAATACAGTATTGTGAAGCAATCAAGTATTACAGAGAACAAGGAGTTTGGAGAGCTGAAGGTTTTCATGAGCGGGAGCGATTAAAGATCAAAGTCATCCAATTACTTGTAATGTGTTATTTTTATCTTGCATATGTTTTAAACAATATGAGTAGCTAAACCCCCCAATGCTAGGGGGTGTCCCTGATTTAGAATTATAACGAATTTGAGTTTACATTTGCATTTATAATATTATTTTTACTGTAACCTTTTGATGTGTTTATTGCTTTCTCTTTCGGACCAATCGAGATTGATTTGTGGTTATCAATTAGGCTGGACCGCCATTGATAAGGTTTTCATAAGGTTACTCTACAGTAGATATCACATAGGACTAGGGATACCCTGGAAGAACCAGAGTATTCTTGATATTATAAAGCTTAACGTAACCTTAATTGCCTATGGACATAGAAATTAGGGTAGATTGATTAAAGGTTTTCTCCCCCAAGGACTTGGGAGAAAATACCCTGGAGAACTGGTAGTAATTGATATTTGTTGATGCAATAGTAACTCAGAGTTGTTACAGGGATAAATCATACACATTCCCTGGCATTGTTCCTTTTTCCCTGTAAACCTTTATTTTCATCCTTATTTTATTTTACCTTTATGCTTATATTTTTACACCTAAAAACCAAATTAATATTTTTTGTTTAATTGAATGATAATTTAAACTCGATATTGACTTGCAGTTCTTGAGATCGACATTCGGGGAATTTCCCCATTATTACTATAAAAGGCAAAATAGTAGATTTGCTATTTTCCCGATCAGTAGGGAAGAAGACAAATGCCTTAAAATGTAAAGATGGAGAGTCATAAGGTAGAGACTTACTTGGAGAGGAGGAGGAGACCAGAGGCACATGTGGTCTAGATACAGAAGTTTCTCCCAGCTTCTGAGCTTTCTTCTTTGTCTTTCTTTCAGATGGCTCTCGCATCCTCTTCATGAAATTTGGTGGATGTTCAGGTAGCCAATCCACTGAGAAATCAGAGAACTCTACCCCTTGATTTTCTAGGTCTAGCAGATAGTGAGCGATAACCTCTGGGGATCTATCTTGGTGAAGAGGTAGAGTCCATTTGGTATCTTCCTCTGATCCTTCAGAGCTTCCCAAGAGGTGTCCAGAGAAGGCTTGACCAGAATTCTCTCTATGATTCCCATGCTTTTCAGATTTCTTAAATTCAGAGGCCTTCCAGTGTTAACAGTTACATCCACCATCAGATTGTGGCGAATTAGATGATCCACCAAGCCACTTTCTATCATAACATCGGAAATCATCCTTTCTAGGGGAATGTATGTCCTGGGCTTCATATTGTTCATGGTGTCTCTAACAGAGTCCCTCAGATATTTGAACAGCAGTGCTGGCAAATTCAACTTGAGCCATTTGTGTAGGCAGTAGAGAATACACTTCTAGTCAGTGTTGATGTAGTCTGACGAGTTAGATGTTGGGCGATGATGAATAGTATCCAAAATGATCTTCAGCGAGACCCTCAGATTCTGGTGTAGTTCCTTGTTCTTGGATGATTTTCCCTCAGCATTCTGTTTGAAGATTGTTGGGATAATCTCCTAGGACATGTATTTTGCCCTAGGGTTGATATTGTAGATTCTTCTTCCCCCTGTCTTCTCCATATTCAAAAGGGTGGCGATAGATTTCTCAGTGATGAATATCTTCACCCCCAGAACATAAGATACAATCTGATGGTCGTCTGAATATGCAAATCTCCATAATTCCTTGATCAGATAGGTGTAGATAGGACCATAGAGCCTTTGAAAGTAGTTTTCCCACCCTTGCTTTCTAAGTTCTTCGGTGAGGTCAATCCCATTTCTCTTCATATTTTCAAAATCAACCAGCGAATCACATAGAACTTCTAGCTTGTCGAAGGGAGTAGCAAGATTAATGTATGGTGGTCGATCCAAAATATGAAGTTTTTTATAAATAGGAGTAGAGATTGCAGCAGTTGTTGTAGTTGTTTGTTAGGAAGAGGTTGAAGGTTGTTCCATTGATTCCATTTGTTGAGAATAGATGTATACTGATTGTTGTTGAGAATCCATGAAGAATATGAAGTTTGTTTGAAGAATGCTTGAATATGATTGAAGATTGAGAGAGGTTAGAGAACAAGGGTTTGTGTAAGATGTGAGTGAAAAGTGTGAAAGTGAGAATTGTGGCAAGTATAAGTACACAAGGTAAGCATACAAAACGACACCATTAGATGGGAATACTAAATAGTAATTATATGATGGCACAAAAATTTGAGTTAACACGCTAGGGGGAAATTAATTACAGCTAATGATGGATGTCTAATCCCACAAATCAACACATTTCTCGAGGAAATCTCAAAGGTCTATCTCTTGAGTTTTGTGCTAGACAATTGTCTGGAAGATCCAAAGGCAGACGCAAGAGAGACCACGTGTTGATCTATCTGATCTTCAGGAATACCAAGAGATTGGATTCTGAGGATTTCTAATTCAGATGACTTCTAACTGGTAGAAATATCAGAGTCAGATTTAGACGCCAGATGTTAAGTTTAGAGCCTATTTTTCCATTTCAGAGAAGCACATGTTTGACTCATTCTAGGCAACTTTCCTTTTTTAAATGTTTCAAAATGTATGAGAATTTATCTTCAGCAAGGGTTTTTGTGAAGATATCAGCCTATTGGTGGTTTGTACCTATGAATTTTAAAGAAATTACCCCTTTCTGAACATAGTCTCTGATAAAATGATGTTTTATTTCTATGTGCTTTGCTCTGGAATGTAGAATAGGGTTCTTACTTAAACATATAACAACAGTATTATCATAAAAGATAGGAACGTTACTCTCATATATCTAAAGATCTTCTAGTTGATTGTTCATCCAGAGCATCTGAGTAGTGCATAATGAAATTGAGATATATTCTGCTTCTTCAGTATAGAGAGAAATGGTTGACTATATTTTGCTGGCCCAAGATATAAGATTGTTTCCTAGAAACTGACAGTTTCCAAATGTGCTTTTTCGTTCCAATTTGTCTCCGACATAATCTGCATCATAAAAGAGAGTCTATACTCTGATGTTTTCCAATATGTTCCTTTCAGATACCTTATGATTCTCTTAACTACTGTTAGATAAGATTCCCTTGGATCTGATTGGAATCTGGCACAGAGACACACACTAAAAAGAATATCTGGCCATGTAGCCGTCAGATAGAAGAGAGAGCCTATCATACCACGGTAGAGCTTCTGACAAACCTTTTGACTTACTTCTTCTTTTTCCAGAATGCAGGTTGGATGCATGGAGCCCTCCCTCTTACATCTTGTAAAGCCCTCATTATCGGTGGATGTTTAGTTGAGTATTCTCATGTTGATAAGAAAATATCTTTAAGCTTTTATTAAAATGAATCCACCAATCTTTGAAATTTTTACCATGAACTACGAGGTTTTAATCCCTTATTTATGTCGGTATGTAGGCATAAGACCGAAGGTCTTATCAAACATAAAAATCTAAATAACTAATTCTTTTCTCATCCCTCCATTCTATTTTTAAAGCAAACATCTTTTCAACCAAAACAAATGCATACAAAAAGGGCTCCCTATAAGTACCTAGGACACTTTGGGTGCTAATACCTTCCCTCTGTGTAACCAACCCCCTTACTTGTAATCTCTGACATTTTATTAGTTTTTATTTGAAAACTTCTTATCTTTGGGTTTTGTTCGTACTTTCTCCCTTTTCCTTTGGTCAACTATTGACTTTTTGGTCAACCAGTTGACCAAAGTCAACTAACCAATTAAGACCCTCATAAACCCTAAATTCTTGGTCCATTCTCCTATGAGCCATTAAAATCCATGATTCTCCACTTGCTTTCATCATTTTTTTTCAAATTCACTTTTGTCAAGCCTTGATGTCCACCATGTGTTGCATGCCACCCTACAAAAGAACCAACCATCATGATCATGTTAAATACAGCCCATACAATTTCATTCATATGTGTACCATTAACAAACAATACATCACCTAGCATTGCAAATAGAAGCATTCAAAATAGCAACATCTCAAGAATGGTCGTAGCATACAAACCAGTATCAAGCATCATGTCACCAAGCCTTACAAAACATGGCATGGCAGCCCATGACCTGTCATTCAAACATAGTAGCATCAATAACTACTAGCAACAGGGATTGCATAAAAATACAATGCAAAACAAGTTTGTACCAATTGAGCAATTCAGACATGCATCATCATTAAGCAACAAGCATCAGTTTTGTAGTCACACATAACCTGCAACCATCTGCCAAAGCAATAAATTCTGCATCAAAACCTGCACAATCAACAAGCCTAGAAATTGCAACATAACTTGCAGCAAGGCAAGGCAAATCACTGATAGACCTTGAATCAGTTCAAACCTGAAACCACACGCTACAAACCAGATCAAGCCTCACCATCTGAGCACAAACTCTACACACCTTCATCCAAGCAACCATGTACAACAAGTCACAAGCCATTTCACCATGAGCCACCTGCAGTACAACATGAAGTTCATAAAACCTTGCCTAACTTACATCAAGCCAAGCATCACCTTGCAATGAGAATCCAACTAAATTTGAGCAACACAACAAAATAGTCACTCAACATCAACAAGTGAACTTCCAAACTGACTTAACCTATTATCACCTAACTAATTGAACTAACGAACATTGCCACCTCATCAAGCTAATGACCTAACTAACATATTAACTCGAGGTTCACAAAATCAAAACATTCACATAACAAACTCCCTCGAATTCCATAATTCATTTGCATCCTTCAACTGAACCTACTTTAATTCGCACAGATCCTAAGGTTCTAACGGCCTATAAACTAAATCATTGATCCCAATCATTGAGACGGGATCACCCAATCACAACCTGAATTCATTCATCTCAAAAATCCCAAAATCATTTCATCCACACAAATCTCCATAACCACAAAATTACACCACTGAACCATTTTGCAATCAACCTCTCAAACCTCAGAATCACCTTCACCCTTAACCTCTAAATTTCATTGTCATCTTGAACCCCCATCAAACTCAATTCATCAGAACCTCAAGCCACAAGCTCAAAATCTCGATTCAACTCTCTCATATTCCATCTATTATAAAACCATCAATTCACCTTTGAATCATCTTCTACCTCAAAGCTCACTCACTCAATCCTCAAGGCCACAAAGTCATCACTCTCATTCACGAATTCTAAGTACTCTTGCACGCACTCAACTAGAAACAGAAAGAAGAAGAGAATAAGAATTTGAGGACAACAGAAGTAAAAGAGGAAGGAAATCATACTTGAGACTTATTTCAGATCATCTTCTCTGGCAAGGTAATTTTTCTAACCTTTGTTTTTCTTCAAGTTCTTGATACCAAGATGTAGACGGAGGTGAGAGTAAGAAAAGACCCGGCCTCTTGGGCTTTGATTCCTCGAGATGGCCATTTAATTTTATGCTGAAGACCTAGGGTTCTGGAAGGATTTAGTTTCAGTTTGGCTCTTTGAGTGAGTTTCCACTGAAATTGATGGTAGATTAAAGCTCAGCTTGATGACACGGTTCTGGTTATGGATTCAATTTTTATTTTGGTGTTCCGCTGCCTCCGGAGGAGACCTCCAGCGCGGTGGAGGACGGTGGTTACTTGGCCTGAGTGTTTAAATGTTTATCTTGACTGCGCGTATTTTTTTTAAAATTTTAAATTCCATTTGAATTTCTTTGATGCTGGACATTTTCCATATTTCCTTACTTCATTGTGAATATGGGCCAATTATGTATGGGCCTTGGCTTATTTTTCTGCTTGCACTACATGTTGTCCTTGCACCTCATTGTCCCAACAGCCAAATTGCAATGGGCCTCCAACCCTAGGCCATGTGCAGGATTGATATTTACACCATATTTCAAACATGAAACCCCCTATGTTTTTCCCTTTTTTCTTGATTATTTTTGCTATTTCTTTTTGGCATATTTTTCATATTTTTTAGCATATTATTTGTTACATTTGTGTGATTAAAAATAATGAATATTCATGTGTGTAATTAATATTAATTCATTAGATGAATTGTTGATTTTTAATCACATATTAATGGTTGACGTTTAGTCCATTTAATTGTTGATTTTGGTTGCTATTTTAATCCATGATTAATTGCCATGATAATATTTTACCTAGATAATATTTAGTTTAAATTGTATTGATATTGATATGGATATTGATTCATGATTAATCTCATTTTGTTAATTTGACCCATATTCATGCATGACATGTTCATTTGATTTTGTGATCATTAAATTTTAATCTCCATTTAATTTTCCATTAGATTGTGGTTATCTTGAATAAATTGAAAATGTCATTTCAATTTATCTGATATATGCCTTGTATGTCTATTTTGTTTGCCATGATATTATGAATAATTATCCTTTAAGAGTTCATGATCCATTTCTATTTGAATTATCATTGTCATTCAATATGTTCCATTTGATTCATTTTTGATTTCATCTAATACTAACTCCATGTGTTTGTGTGATTACATGACCATTGTCACTTCAAGTATGGACCCAAGTTACCATTCCCATTGTGATCTTTAATCATTTATGTGCCTTGTGTTGTTTGAGGACACCATGCCACTTGATTGTTTTAGGCATGATGCTTGGTTTGTAACTTGTCTAAGCTTCATTCTTTATCTTTTGTATCATATAGTTTCATCCCCCCATTATGGGTCATATTCCCCCAATCCCATGCGAGTGTAATAGTTTAGGTTTATATCCTTTATAGTTTATCATGCATGCTAACTAAAAAAGATAAAACCAAAATGATAAAAACAAAGCTTTTCAAAAGACAAAAAGCACACTTGTTCCAATGTCAAGTGTACTCTAAATAAATTCACAATAGCAACGCAATTACTTTATACAACGTCAAGTATCTCTTATACATTCCATTATCCACATCATTCTCTTCTCAATCTCATTATCTTATCAACTTCTCAATCTATCTCATTCTATCTCTATCTCCATTCTTCACACACACACTTTTTCACAATAAATGTCAAACACTTGATCTAACGTCAAGTGCCTTTTTCAAAAAAAAATCTCAATAAACTGGAATGCAAAAATGAGGTGTACGTGCTTGTACAAAATATTCAAGTACTTGGGTTATCGGTCATACCTAGCTTGGGGGCCCGATACTTGACTTCCTCCTTAAAACATCTAACAATATAACAAGTTCAATCTAAGTTGCTCTTAAGAGAGAAAAATGGTGGTTAGGATGCCTTTGTCCTCTCAACTCCCGAGTATTCTGATTGTTCACCATACTTAGCCAATTGATTTGGGGTGTTTAATTTTTGAAAATATTAAATAAATGGCTAACGCTGCATAAAGAGCTTGTGGGTATTTTGGTGTTATTAATGAGTTGTACAGGAGAACCGGAGTGCCCATCTACCCCAATGATGAGATGATAGGTCGAAAATCACCTATCAACGCTTCATCAATTAGGAGGCTGCAACATAATCACCCAGTAGAAGCAGCTTAACATGATCAAAAAGATAAGCCAGCAGGAAATGACGAAGAATTCTACCAGCCTCAGGTGCAATAGTAGCCAGTGCAAATGCAAGGAAATAAACATGCATTAGAGTTCCAAAGAAGAATGGAAGCTCATGCAGTGGGGGATACAAAATGGATAACAAAAGTTTCACCCACTTTATATGCTGAACCCTCGAGATTCGCTCCTATATTCAGAGAGTTTTGCAACCAGCAAGAAAACCACATATCTGCTCAAATTTTACGAGCATGCTTTTCAACCGCTGAAGAGATGGAGAACTACTTCACTAATCAAGAGCAAGAGAAAGAAAGGAGAAGAGATCACATGAGAGAAGAATGGACCCGACAAATATTAATAGCACTTATGATAACATATGAAAAGACATGTAGTTAGTTTTCTTTATTTTTAGAAGTTTTTTTAATGTATACCTAACGCATATTAATAGCCCTTATAAGTACTCTACCTTCATTGTATTAATTCAGTAATGTTTGTCTTTAATGAACAAATTTGTAGTTGTTGTTTCTTTCAGATTTACAAAAGTTTGCACTTGAAGCATTGAACAAATGAACCAAAAGTACCATCAGAGGAAACTTGATCACCGGGAAAGAGACTTACAAATTGAAGGCAGAGGATGAAAAAGGAATCAAGGGAGTTGTAGTTAACCTTCATTGTTTAATATTCCTTTTATTGAGTGTATCCATGCATTATTATTTTATTAGGCTTGAACTATTTCCGATTAAATTTTTCTGGTTTGATTGACACATAGTGAGGTAGTTGTTTGTTTTGAACTCTGAGCCTTTTAACCACCTTGTAGTAATAGGATACATCCATTGCTAACCATTTTGAGCTTGACCTTTCTTTAGGTGACTTAGCCTTATTTCTTAGCCATATGACTTGAAAGATTTTATCTTTCCACCCTCTCTTTGGAGTTAGGTAGAAATGTTTAAGTTCTTAAGTTTATGAAAAAGTATAAGTTTGGGGTTGCTCTTGGAAGTGAGAAAATTTCAAAGTTTGGGGTTGGGGGTACTAGAGAAAAATGGTCAAAAAATTCCAAATTTTGAGAAAATAAGAAGTCGGAAAAATGAACTTCTTCAACAAAAATGATATAAAAAGAATGCAAAATGCATCTTGAGGTCCACAATAGTAATATATCTAGTACCATAAATAAAGAGCAAAGTGGTATAATATAAGAAGAAGAACTAGGCACCTAACTCCAAAGGTTTAAACCTACTTTCCCAAAAAGGTCTTATCCGAACATAATCCAAGATACCATAAAAAAGCCCTAAAATGTGTGTGTTTCGATTTCTTTGATTAATTATATTAGAACATGATCAAACTCAGTATAAACTATATTGCATGTTGATTGAGATACTACCCTATCAATTAGTGAATCAAGGTGAGATGAGAGATATGTTGAGTACTTCTCAAAGCTTGAGGATGTTTTCTGAATTTTCCGGATTGAAGTTGGAAGCTAGAACGATGGTTAGGTAAAGAAATTTTATATCGTGATGTTCAATTGTTATTGTGTAGCTTCTTTTTCTATTTGGAATTGGTAGTGCATGCAAGTTACTTTAGGACAAGCAACGGTTCAAGTTTGGGGTTGTGATGACACTCTCTCATTGCATGTTTTTCGGTCGAAGAAACGAATCAAAACAAGTTAAACAAGAGCAAAAATAAAGAATAAATACCAAAGAAAGATGCAAAAATGACTAAGTATGAAGAAATAAGGACTAAGTGAAAATCATGTGGAAAAAGGAGCAAAAACGGTGGTTGAACTCCAACGTCAGAAAATATTAATAAATAAACACACATTTGTGTATGCAGTCATTTGCAAATAAAAAGAAACTAGTTTTCTTATTTGTTATAAATACTTAAATAAAAATCCTCAATCAAATTTGTGTGTATGTGATGATTATTAATATTATAATTACCTTAATTTGATTGTCCTGAACAAATGAGAAGGAAAGTCTAAAAGAGATACTTAGGTAAAAAGCGTAGTTAGATTGGTAGTTGAAAAAGGAGAGTTTTCTCAAATATCGATTGTATACTGAAAGGGTATGAATCGATATCTGATAACCCATATTTTATGAGTTATTATACAACCTAATTTCTTATTTAATACTAGTACAGTTATCATTTTATTTATGTTTTAATGCATTATAGAAGTCTCTGAAGTATTTATCTTATAGCATAATAGGTGCTCTCTTTTGTCGTTTTTATGTGTTTGTTGCTTATTTTTAAGTAATATTATGATGAGTTAAGGCAAGACAGTTGAGGAAATGACCTGGGAGTTCAAGCTGGACAAAAAAATGAATTCAGCTAAGGAATGAAATGAAGAACTAGTTCCTAGGGAATATGTGGATAAGTAGCTGGATTGGGAAGGAATATCTACTTGTGTGCTGGTAGAGCTCCCTTGAGCTGAGTGGATAAGACTGATGACGCTAAAAGTCAAAAGAAGATACAAAAGTACGTCCTTAGTGGAACGCACCTGTCATACCCTAAAATTTGACTACTTCATTTCTCTTTTCATCTAGATTTTGGTTTATGGTTCATCTGCATACTCATTAGCATTTAGGCCATTCATTCATAATTGCATTTTAATCATTGATTCAAATGTCTTGTAATTGAATTATGGATAAGTTATGAACTAGGGTTTCATCAAACTTATGGTTCATTATGCATCTTTAACTGTTGGTTATTGGCACAACATTTTTGGTTGGTCATTTCTCTTGGACCTAAGGCTTTGAAATCCTAGATATTAGTCTTTAATCTTTGCCCATATCATGTACATCGTGGCCTTCTCAGGTTTGCTTTTGGTCAACAAAAGTCAACTTTGAGGTTGAGTTTTTGTTGACCATTTTCTATTGAGTCCTTACTTAATTTTTAGCATGGGCTTTGATTCCATTTGATTTAAGACATGATAGTTCATTTCAAGATTCAAGTCACATTCAAGGCCATTCCAAATACAAGTTCGAAGGTTTAAATTATGGAGGGGAAAACATGTTACTTGACATACAATACATAATTCATTCAAAAATAAGTCATTTTCATTTCAAATCATCAAACCATTTCATTACAAATTCAAAATTACAAGAGCTTATACAAGATTACACATTTTTAGCCTATAGTTGACTTTTTGGTCAATTGTTGACTATTTGGCCAAACAGTTGACCAAAGTCAACCAACTCCTACATCGTAGTCTATTTTCTTATTCATATTCAAGACACTTTATTCCTTGTGCTTCCAAGCCTCCAAAGCATCTTCAAGAGCCAAATCCATATGCCTTGACCAAACCTTCATGGAAGGTGCCTCATGACCAATATAAGTGTTTGCCCTGTTACAATACCAATCAAATTCAGTACACACATACATATACAAGCCATTAACAAGTCAAATTTGTCATAGTCAAAATAATTCATACATCCTAACCATTTAAGCCAACTGCTAGACCATTAATAGTCCCCATGTTAACTTCCAATGACTCATATGGTTCAAATTGTTTCACAGGTTCAATAACTGCCATCCATTACTATTCTAGCAGTAAGCATAATATGCCTTGCATAACATTGGTTCATGCTTCTAAGTAGTTCTAGTTTAGTTCTTTGCCTTTTAACAAGCATCCACACAACTCAACCTAGAAACCTATCTAAATTCTAACAAGTGTTATTTCAAATTACAAGCATATCATGATAGCCTCATTATAAACCAAGTCCAACTCAGATAACAATTAATATAAAGCTTGAGCTAGTGCAATATCCTTATCAACATAACAAGCATCTAACAAGGCAGTCATATTCACTTGAACAATCCAGTAATTAGCATTCAATTGTTCATGATAATTCTTAATTCAATACTATTATCCTAACTTCAATTCAACAACTAAATGCTTGGTTATGCAATTACAGTCCTAACACAACAACTCCATAAACAATCCATTCATAAGCAGTTCACTAAACTAACCTGCTGACTTCGATTGAAAATTGATATCATAGCAATTTATTAACATTCTAGCTTCACCAACTAATCACCAAGTCGTGTTCGTATCTGGTTAACCAAAGGGGTTAATCGGTTACACATATACATGTCTAGGTGTAACCAGTTAGCATAACAACAATCTAACTAACACTAACTAATTGCACAATCTAACTAACATCTTCTAACAAAGTTAGAACTCACCAACTAACTTTCTCACTGAAATTCCTAACCATAACCCATGCCCTAACATTCCTAACAACCATTTCCCAATCTACCAGAATTTTTTACACAATCATCCTCTATATAACAGTTCATCACTCTTCAATCATCTTCAACAATCACATTCCATAGAAAAATTCTCACTCTCACCACTCTCTACATCAATCTCACTTTCTAAAATTCGTTCTCTCTTGGAAACTGACACAACCTCATCACTCTCCTCGCACATGTGCATAAAAGCAACAACATGGATCAATAATTGTATCCTACACAATAGATCTTTGAAAAAGGAGAAGGAGAATAAACTAGTATGATTAGAGTCAAAGAGTTCGAAGCTACCTGAAGCATTTTCCTCTAGTATTGCCACTTCCATCTTTAATTTTGGATTCTTCAACATCTCCCAAGAAAAATCTCGATCTTGTAGGTTGGTGACATCCTCCACTTCCTCCTTTGTTTGCTCGATTTTTATACCAACATGTAGACTTCATTGAGGGGAATGAAAGCCCCAAGGTGGAGTGGCTTAATTCCCCTTAGTTTATGTTTAATTTCAGTTTTAGTGGTTAGGGTTCTTGCATATTTTGACTCTATTTGGGAATTTGAGTGAGGTTTAGGGTAAATTATTGATAGAATTGAGAATAAGGTGGTGAGGTTATCATTTTGGTAGTAGCTTTCTATAGATTGGTGGAACCCCGCCGCCGGAAGCGATTTCTGGCGCGACACGGCATTTTTTCCGGGGATAATTGTTTGAGAAAATGGTATAGGATATGAACGAGAAACATGAGATAAGTGATCATGTTGCATTCCCTCCACGCTTGGCTATGTGTTTTGGGCTCAAAAATCACAATACCATGGACTTTTCATCCCCACACCCCTGGCTTGCTTTGCACACTCTCTCCTTATGAACTATGCAACAACACAAAAATATTTGAGATTTTACTATCAGACCCAATGCCACACTTGGTTGAACACTCCCTGATTCTGTTTCACACACCCCTGCAGAATTGTGCTAATTTCTCTTGTTTTTTTTAATTTTCTTTTCTTTAATTCTTTTGTCATGCATTTTAGTCCATTTTATTTCATAAATACATATATTTTCCACACATAAAAATACTTTAAGATAATTTAAAATAGGAGTAGCTTAATGTAGGTTTAGAGTTAATTAGGAATTAATTGAATTTTAGATCTTTATTTTCCTTTTAATTTTCAATTTAAAATTAGGATATTCATGTTATTTATTTATGCTTTAGTGATTATAAAATTCTTATTGAAATATTTTTAGCATGTTCATCACTCTTTGATTGGTTGATCAAAGTCACCTTTGATCAATTAATCACTTGTATTGACTTTCCTAATTCCCCTATCTAGTCAAGTTATCATAAGTCCCTTGATCACTTGATTGTATTAGACCTTTGTATGGGCACTACTGTCATACCCTAAATTTTGCCCCACCTAAAGTCATTCATCTTTAAAACACCCATTCATTTTATATCTCATTGTCTGAATTGATTGGTCATCGGGGTCATAACGATTTCACATTCCGTACATCATTCGGGATTAATGGTCATCTTGCTTGACTTATTTGTTTTGACTTATTTCTTTTGATCGATCTTGCATTTTTTTCTATCCCTTACATATCCATAACCAACATTGGTTTGACTTTCATTTAACCTTTGTTAAGTTGATAATTTAAGTTTTGCTACGTATTCTCGTTAGATTCGAAGTTTGGTTGGGACGACATCATCATTCATTCATGCACCATCTAACATACATTACATTGATATTTGTCTTGCATCCCTTTGAATACCAATGTTTAGAAATTCACTTGGCACTTGCATTGAAGTTCTAGTTTCACCAAGTGAAGCTATACTTGTTGTTTGTTTTTTTTGTTTTTTTTTAAGTCAGACGCTAATTGATTATTACTGATTAATTAATTTCTAACGAGAGTCTTTCATAAAATATTAGGATAACATTTTTTAAAATAACAATTCAAGATTTCAAAATTAGACATAGTACGGATTTTTGTTTTACAATTTAACCTTATCATGTAATCCCTTATTACATCAAGTTCTGTTTTTTCTTTTCCTTTCTTTATAACAAAATAAATACAATTTAAAAATAATAATAATAATAATAATAAACTCCAAAGCTTGCAAAGGTGGTCTCGTGAACACTCTTTCCATGAGGATAACAGCAACCCTATTTGTTGGTAGAATTTTGTCCTGTATGAGCAGAAGAAATAACAGACATTAGCATGGTTTTAGGAAGAAGGTACAAGGCTAGGAGTCAAAACATAAAGGTAAATAATTTCTTTCCAGGATATCACAACATCAGTATGACAGAGATAGTTTACACAAAAAAGATGTTAGAAAATTTCTGTTTTATCTAAAGTTGTTGAAGCTCAATTCTTTTTACATAAATGGTACGTCCAGAATCGAGGTCGTGGCTACCGCCTTTGAATCTATATGCGTCACGAGACATGAATGGTCGGAGTCATTGGATTTTTTCTGTCAACGCCTCTGTCGCGATTACGGTGTGATCGGAATCACGGTTATGCATTATGCCATTGTTGGTTGAGAGAGAGTGAGAGAGTGCGGCGCTGAGAAGAGAGGAAACCCTAGTGATAATGCAGAGACATTTTTGGCCGTGTGTGAATTAGGGTTACCCCTAACATTTTACATTTGTGTTTTAAACAATCGGGTTCGGTTTGAAATACACTGACCCGCCCCACTTTGGGTCGTCCGTCATATCCAGGCCCATTATTTTTTTTTTGTTGAAAGTTTTGCCAATTTCATTATTTGCGTACGCAGATGCATAGAACCTCCAACTAACCGCTTCCGGCCTGGTGGTTAAGACCCCTCATGTCTACCACCAAGTCCTGGTTTTGATTCTTGCCTTAATTACTTTATTATGTCATCATTTAGATTTATCCTTCTTTATTTCTTTTTCTTTTTTTTCCTTCTTATGTGATTATTTAATTTAAGTTAGTCATTTTTGTATCTCCATTTGATCCAAATTATTCCAATTTTTTTTTTTAAATTTCATTGTTCTTATGCGTCAAAAAGAAAATTATTTATTTATTCCTACATATATTTATTTATTTATAATCAACTTATTTTGGAGTCCTTGTATGCCAAATCTTGGTGAGGGTATCCATCCAACTCCTTTCAATTTCAAACTTCCACATTCCATCATTAATCAATTTCAATTTCTTCAAATCATTTTCAACTCAAATAATTGTTAACTAAAATTGGAAGAAAAAGATTACCTGGATGGAATATCCAGTCGTAATCCCGAATATTAGGCCCAAGTTGTAAGGGCTTGTAAGCCCTATGTATTCGTCTTCTCTTCAAAACACTTGTAATTATTCAAACTTCTTTTTCTCAATAAGATTGGAAGAAAAAGATTACCCGGATGGAATATCCAGTCGTAATCCCGAATATTAGGCCCAAGTTGTAAGAGCTTGTAAGGCATAAGTATTCGTCTTCTCTTTAAAACGCTCCAATATTCAAATCATTTCCATAAGTGAATCTGAAGAAAAAGATTACGCTGGATGGAATATTCAGTTGTAATCTCGAATATTAGGCCCAAGTTGTAAGACCTTGTAAGCCCTATGTATTCGTCTTCTCTTCAAAACACTCGTAATTATTCAAACTTCTTTTCTCAAAAAAATTGGAAGGAAAAAGATTACCTGGGACGTAGTCTTGAGTATTAGACCCAAGTTGTAAGAGCTTGCAAGTCATAAATACTCATCTTTCAAGCCCAAAAATACATTCAACCAATCAAACTCTCTTTTTTCGGCGCCATACGATTGATCAGAAAAACCTTTTCATAAACGAAAGACACCTTGTCTTAAGGTGATGTAAAGCAATGCTTCGGCCATAATTGTTGAGTTGAGATAAGTGACGCTTTTCTGAATGTTGATTTGTAAATCCATTTGATGTATGGTATACGTTCGCTCCTCGTATGTTTTGCGTAAAATAATGTTTTTCATCGATTAATACAATATAGCCTTTGCTAAAATCGACCAACAAAGAAACATTTTTCTACCCAGAACTACGTAAGCCTTGAGTTCTCTATTGAGATACGTAGGAGCAGGATTGCGAAATCCTGTCAGACCCATTAATAAAAACTTAGGTTTAGTCCCCTTCGTTGTAAAAAATCCAAAAACATATTCTCTTTTCTTTTGATCCTATTATTCTTTCCCTCATAATAACTTGAGAAGCCTAACATTTCAAGCTAACGCGAACGCGCACAATAAACATAATGGTTCCCGTTGAGCACAACGTATGTGAGGGGTGCTAATACCTTCCCCTTATGTAACCGACTCCCGAACCCTGATTTGGTTGCGACGACCATAATCATTGTCGTTCTTTCTTGGGTTTTATCGATATTTCCCCTTTCCTTTTAGGAATAAATAAAGTTCGGTGGCGACTCTGTTCAGTCCATCATTGCGAGCGTGCGATTGCGCTTCGCTAGGTCGTGTTTCCATTTTTTGAGGTGCGACAGATGGCGACTCTGCTGGGGACAACATGTTTCCCTAAGTGAGTCAAGCCTAGTTAGGTTGTTTGTGTGCCTTTGTTTGTTTACTTGTGTGATTGTTCTTTATTGTTTTTGCTATATTTATTGTCATATTGATAAAATTTGTTGTATTGGTTCCATTATGCTTTGGTACTTGGATACTCTGATTGCAAACCTTTTGGGGAAGACTTTTTACCCGAGTCTCGAGTAAAAACATAAGATAGGATGAGGTTGAGTAGTGCGGGTCCGCGAGATGAATTTCTCATTGGGTCAGTGCGGGAACCTTACTTAGAGTAGATCATTGAGAGGATGTTGTCGCCCGACAAGTAAGTTGCCGTAAGCTTCGATATTTCTTCAGGATCCATGACTCTGGGGACCATTGTAGAACCTTAATCCTTTGTCCAACTAGGAAAGATGGTTACATAGCATGGGTCTGCGAGTTGAATTTCTTGTTGGATCGATGCGAGAACCTCACTTATAGTAGATTCTTTAGATGGAGTTGATGCCCGACAAGTAAGTTGTCGCAGGTAGCAAACAGTCTAATGGATCCATGACTCTATGAACCTTTTTTGAAACCTTAGACCATACCTGGTGAGAACCATGTTCTATACGAAGCAATCAGACTTATCTATGCCTTAAGCCTATTGAACTTATACAAAAAAATGAATCACATTCATCCACATACATTGCATCAACATCATAAAAAGCAAACTCTTAGTTGTCTCTTATTTGTTTCAAGAATTGAGAACTTGAAAATGACAACTCCAATGAGAAACACTTTCACACTTAAGTACAAGGAACCTAAGCTTGACAGTCTGAAGGGTTTGATCTCTGATTTGACTCTCAGTAAGCGTGATGACTTCAGAAAAGACTATGGGAAAATTTTGAGCCTTCTGACTAAGAAAGTTGACTATGGGATTATCAGCTCTTTGGCACAATATTATGACCACCTCTACGCTGTTTCACATTCACTGATTTCCAACTAGCTCCTACTTTCGAAGAAGTTGAGAGATTTATGGGTCTCAAGTTGAAATATTTCAATCCATTTCCAAAGCTCGAAGAGGAAGTGGGCCCAAAGAAGATAGCTTTAGCCCTAAGTATCAATGTCCCAACGGTTCTAGACAATTGGGTCGAGAAAGGGGGTTTCAAAGGTTTTGCCATGATGTTCTTGGAAGATTTAGCTCTGAAGTTCTAGAAAAAAGGAAATTAGAATGCATTCTATACAGTGTTGGCTTTATTGATCCATGGGATTGTGCTCTTCCCAAACATTGAAAAGTTTGTGGATCATGTAGCGTAGAAGTCTTTCTCTCTGGAAATCCTGTACCATTTCTCTTAGCTGACATTTACCATCTCCTTCACACTCGACATGAAAAGAGGGGTGGAACTTTGTTGTGCTGTGCTCCTTTGCTTTATACTTGGTTCATGCAACATATGCCCGAAAAAGGCCCTTTTATGGCAAAGGAACTTAAATCTCCTCAAAGACTAGCTTCTCTCACTGCAAGTTCCATCAGATGGTATATCCGAGAGTGGGAAACCCCAGACATCATTGTCAGCTGTGGGGAATTTTCTAATGTGGGTCGTTGTTAGGTACTAAGGGTTGCATCAATTATAAGCCTATCTTATCTCGAATGCAACACGGCTACTCCATGGATGGTCCTCCCGAAGCAAATGACTTACATCCATTTATGCTCTTTGACATCCAAGCAAGTAATCCTGATGTAAGAGTGATTCGAAAGGCTTGGTTGAAAATTGTTAGGAAGGGTAAAGAGTTTGGAAAAAGAAACACTTTTGTCAAAGAACCTTACACTCGATAGGTGAAAGAAAGAGTTGAAGAAATCTGTTGGTTCTATGTGTTGGCATCAAATTTGGTAAAACTTAGTGTTATCACAAGATATCACGCGTGTTGTCTTGACATGTGATATCAGCTTCTTGCAGGTTGTTTAAATATGGTTGTGCAGGTTTTAGTCAAGATGTCAGACCCAGTGTTAAGACATGTGCATACAGAACATTCAGTCTGAATGTTATGTGTTTTGTTGTTGCGTTTTTCATGCAAATCTTTGTATGCTTATGTGGAGATTGCATGCGCTATTCAAGGAGTAATTCTATTTAAAACCAGAATGTTCTTTTTTTCAAAATGGAATGATTAGCTGCTGGTTTTTAGGAGATACACAATTAAAATAGAATTAGGGTTTCATGCTGCCCAGGACCATTCAAAAAACTTCTATTTAAAAGCCATGTAAAACCTATTTTAGACACACAAGATACAAACGATGAAGTGAGAGAGTTTTAGGGTGTGAACTTGTGAATTATGAGCCATTCATTCATCTTGTTGATGTATGAATTGGACTGAGTTTTGTGTTGTAATTTGTCCACTCTAAGCTTTGAAGTACGAGTGTATATGTTTACTTGGTTGAAGCTTTTAAGCAAGATCAAGTATGTGTCCTTGAAGTGTGTCTTCTTTCTTTTTGTATTTGTTCTTATATCACTATTGTGATTGAGGGGGAGTGAGTAGGGTCTCATATCTAAGAGTTCTTAGATAGAAGTCGCACGGGTAGAGATTAGGTGAAAAGACTGTAACTTGAAGTTGTTTACTGGGAGTCTTTGAACTAATTTTGTTTAGTGGATTTCCTTCCTGGCTTGGTAACCCCCAGACGTAGGTGAGTTTGCACCGAACTAGGTTAACAATTGCTTGTATCGCTTGTTCAATTGTTTCTCTGTTTTTTATTTCACTTGTTGTTCAGGTATTAGTGTCGTGACATTACCTTCGACATCTCATATCTGATATCAGAATTTCAATTGGTATCTGAGCAGGCATCCTGCTCTGGTTCTGGGTGAGATCTTGGGACGTTACTTTCTGGTACTATGGATAGAGACGGAGGATCTGTGCACAGACCATCAATTCTGGATGGATCTAACTATGACTACTGGAAACCTCGGATGGTAGCCTTTCTGAAATCGTTGGATAATAAAGCTTGGAAGGTTGTGCTAACAGGCTAGGAACACCCCTTCACTACAAAGGATGAAGAAGTTACAACTGATAAGAAGCCTGAGGAAGAATGGACCAAGGAGGAGGATGAACTAGCTCTTGGAAACTCTAAAGCATTGAATGCTATATTCAATGGGGTTGATAAGAACATCTTCAGACTGGTGAACAATTGTGAGGTGACTAAAGATGCTTAGAATATTCTCAAAACCACTCATGAAGGTACCTCTAGAGTGAAGATGTCTTGATTGCAGCTGTTTACTACAAAGTTTGAGAATTTGAGAATGAAAGAAGATGAAAGTATTCATGACTTCCATATGAATATCCTTGAAATTGCTAATGCCTCAGGAGCCCTGGGTAAGAATATGTTAGATGAAAAGCTTGTGAGGAAAATTCTCAGATCACTTCCCAAGAGATTTGCCATGAAAGTGGCAGCCATAGAAGAATCTCAAGATATTTGCAAGATGAGAGTGGATGAGCTAATTGGATCCCTCCAAACATTTGAGTTGGGAATGAGTGATGGATCCGAAAAGAAAGTCAAAAGCATAGCCTTTGTGTCAAACACTGAAGATAAAAGGGAAGAAAGTAGTTAGGATACTGATGAAGATATGGCAAATGATTTAGCGTTACTTGGAAGACAATTCAACAAAATCCTGAAGAGGATGGATGTGAGGTCAAAGTCTAATGTCAAGAACAATGCATTTGACATCAGTAGGCCCAATGATGTTGGAAGAAGAACAAAATCTGAAGAAAAATCCAAACAGGGAAAAGGAATTCAGTGCCACGAGTGTGAAGGGTATGGTCATATTATAGTTGAATGTGGGACCTATCTCAAGAAACAGAAGAAGAGTCTTGCTGCTACTTGGTCTGATGATAATTCTGAAAGTGAAACAGGAGGAGAATCTGCCAATCTTGTGACTGCCTTGACTGGGAGATGGGATCCTGATGAAGACTCCAGTGGTGATGAATTAACCTTTGATAAATTAGCTACTTCTTACAGGAAGTTGTGCTTCAGAAGTGAAGAAGTGTGTCAACAAGTGGAGAATCAGAAGAAACTGATAACTCAGCTAGAGGCTGAGAGGACAGAACACTTAGAAACCATCTCTAAGTTGAAGATTGAAGTTGTGTTCCTGAATTCCAAACTGGATGAGATGACAAATAATGTCAGAATGTTAAATAGTGGATCTGACACTTTAGACAAAATCCTCCAAGCTGGAAAAATGGCAGGAGACGTGACTGGCCTTGGGTTCAATGAATCCTCTTCTGACTGTAGTCCCACTGGTAGCAAACCAAAGATGTCACATCAGGTGTCTCAACATCACAAGGAAATACAACATAAAGGAAAACACCAAAGATGGAGATGTCATTACTGTGGGAAATTTGGTCACATAAAGCCATTCTGCTTTAGGCTGTATGGTTATCCTAGTCCTACTCATCAACCTAGACCCAAACAATACATCCCTACTAACAGAAAACATTGGGTTCCTAGGGCTGGTGCTACTAACTTGATAGCTCATACTTCCTTCAGAGTCTCAGCCAAAGAAGATTGGTACTTTGACAGTGGATGCTCCAAACACATGACTGGAAACAAAAACCTGTTGGTTGACCTTCAATCCCCTGTCACCATCTATGTAACTTTTGGTGATAGAGCAAAGGGTAAAATCAAGGGGATTGGAAAGCTGAGTTGCCCTGGAGTTCCTAACCTTGATAATGTGCTGCTTGTTAAAGGATTGACTGCAAACCTGATCAGCATCAGTCAACTATGTGATCAAGGTCTAAATTTGAACTTCACAAAAACTGAATGCTTGATTACTAATGCAAAAATTGAGGTGATCATGAGAGGAGTCAGATCTAAGGACAACTGTTATATGTGGATTCCTCAAGAAACTAGTTATTCATCCATATGTGCTCTAGCTAAAGAAGAAGAAGTAAAACTATGGCATCAAGAACTAGGTCATCTACATCTTAAAGGAATGAAGAGGATCATATTTGTTGAAGTTGTCAGAGGAATCCCAAAATTAAAGATTGAAGAAGGAAGAGTATATGGTGAATGTCAGATTGCAAAGCAGACAAAGATGTCACATCAGAAGATCAAACATGACACCACATCTAAAGTGCTAGAACTTCTCCACATGGACTTGATGGGACCTATGCAGGTGGAAAGTCTTGGTGGGAAAAGGTATGCTTATGTTGTGGTGGACGAATTCTCCAGATATACCTGGGTGAATTTTATAAGGGAAAAATATGATGTGTTTGATGTGTTCAAAGATCTTTGCCAAAGACTTCAAAGAGAAAGAGAGAGTCATGTTATCAGAATCAGAAGTGATCATGGGAAAGAATTTGAGAACAGTAAATTTGCTGAATTCTGTTCATCTGAAGGGATTGGTCATGAGTTCTCTTCTCCCATTACCCCTCAGCAAAATGGTGTGGTGGAAAGGAAAAATAGAACTCTCCAAGAATCTGCTAGAGCTATGATTCCTACTAAGAAGTTACCTTACCACTTCTGAGCCGAAGCTATGAACACGGCCTGTTATGTTCACAACAGAGTAACATTGAGAAAAAGGACCTTAACCACTTTATATGAAGTCTGGAAGGGAAGAAAACCTAATGTCAAATACTTCAATGTGTTTAGTAGTAAATGCTATATCCTGGCTGATCGTGAACAAAGAAGGAAAATGGACCCCAAGAGTGATGAAGGAATATTTCTGGGCTACTCAACAAACAACAGAGCCTTTAGAGTGTTTAATTCCTGAAAAAAAGTATGATGGAGTCTATCAATGTTGTTGTTGATGATCAAGAGACTGATGTCACAAACGATGTTGAAACATTTCTGAATGATGCCCCAGCTGATCTCCTGGACAAAAGTAGTGAGAGTGAGTCAACTCAAGCTGAACCTGAAGCTGATAAAGTTAATAAGGGACCCTCTATCAGAATTCAGAAGGATCATCCTAAAGATCTCATTATAGGAGACCCAAATAAAGCGGTCACCACTAGATCAAGGGAAGTGATCTCACACGCCTGTTTTGTGTCCAAGATTGAGCCTAAGAATGTTAAAGAAGCCTTAACTGATGAATTCCGGATCAATGCCATGCAGGAAGAGTTAGGCCAATTCAAGAGAAATGAAGTATGGGAATTGGTTCCAAGACCTGAAGGAATAAATGTTATTGGAACAAAGTGGGTTTACAAGAATAAATCTGATGAAAAAGGTGTGGTTACTAAAAACAAAGCAAGATTGGTAGCACAAGGATACACTCAAGTTGAAGGAGTTGACTTTGATGAAACATTTGCTCATTTAGCTCTCCTGGAGTCCATTAGATTATTGCTAGGAGTGGCATGTATTCTAAAGTTTAAACTGTTCCAAATGGATGTGAAAAGTGCCTTCTTAAATGGCTACTTAAATGAGGAAGTATATGTTGAACAACCAAAGGGATTCACAGACCCAAATCTTCCAAAGCATGTGTATAAGTTGAGGAAAGCTCTTTATGGGTTGAAACAAACTCCTAGAGCTTGGTATGAGAGACTCACAGTATTTCTCATTGACAATGGATACAGAAAGGGAGGCATTGATAAGACTTTATTTGTCAAAGATGAAGGAGGAAAGCTCATGGTTGCTCAGATCTATGTGGATGATATTGTGTTTAGTGGGATGTCAAGTAAAATGGTTCAACATATTGTTGAGCAAATGCATTCTGAATTTGAAATGAGCCTTGTTAGGGAACTAACCTATTTTCTTGGCCTGCAAGTCAAGCAGATGGAAGATTCTATCTTTATATCTCAAAGTAAATATGCCAAGAATATTGTTAAGAAGTTTGGCATGCAGAATGCAAGCCACAAGAGGACACCTGCTCCTACTCATCTGAAAGTGTCTAAAGATGAAAATGGTGTCAATGTGGATCAAAGTCTTTACAGAAGCATGATAGGAAGTCTGTTATATCTTACAGCAAGCAGACCTGACATTGCCTTCATTGTAGGTGTTTGTACTAGATATCAAGTTGAACCAAAGATGAGCCATATAAACCAAGTGAAAAGGATCCTAAAATATGTCAATGGCACTTGTGACTATGGGATGCTATACACTCATGGATCTGAATCTATGTTGTCTGGATATTGTGATGTTGATTGGGCTGGAAGTGTTGATGATAGGAAAAGCACATCAGGAGGATGCTTCTTCTTGGGGAACAATTTAATATCATGGTTTAGTAAGAAGTAAAATTGTGTTTCTCTGTCTACTGCTGAAGCTGAATACATAGTAGCTGGAAGTAGTTGTTCTCAACTGGTGTGGATGAAATAAATGCTGATTGAATACAATGTCATGCAAGATGTCATGACATTATACTGTGACAACCTGAGTGCTATAAACATCTCAAAGAATCCTATACAGCACAGCAGGACAAAACATATTGATATCCGTCACCATTTTATTAGAGAACTCGTGGAGGATAAGATTGTAGCCTTAGAGCATGTTGCTACCGAGATGCAGTTAGCTGATATTTTTACAAAGGCCTTGGATGCAAATTAGTTTGAATTCCTGAGAGGAAAATTAGGGCTTTGCATTTATGAAGACTTGTAGTAATTAATATGGAGTGGGAAAAGTAAGCAAATTAGTGTCTATGTGGCTAAAATAAAGTGCCCCTATTATGGTAAATCATCACCTAGTTTTGGAAATACCATCTATTACGTCTTCACACGCTACCCCCACAACCTCACTACCTACTCTAACTCTTCCATCTTCCTACTCCTTCCTCACACACCTCTGCTAGGGCAACTGCATTTTTTCCACAAAAACTCCAAAATGTCACAACTTCAAAATACTTTTGCTTCAAAAACTACTAAGTCTACTCAAAAGGTTAGCGCTCCTTCCATGGACATTCCTGATGATGAGATTAAGGATGTGGTTCCTCTATCAGTTATTCCTCGCGAGGCCCTTGATTTGAACCATCCCATGGATGCCTCAGCTTCTGCATGCCCCAATCAAGGTAACATCTCTAGTATCCCTTCTGGCTCAACTCCTGCCACTAATTCTAAGGAAGATATACACCACATTGATCATGTTATAAGAAACCTAGTCACTAGAATCCTTAATGAAGGACATTATGTGAAGGGAGTCTCTACTCCCCTGTCTAAAATGTACCCCTCTCCTAAGGTTGAACAACATAGTGAGAAGGATGATAATTCCTCCAGTTCTAAGAAGGACATGGCTGCTGAAGGGTTGTGCTCTCTAGGGCAAACTGTGTCTGATAAAGGAAAATTTGTGGCATCTAAAACTGCCAATGCTTCCCACTTCGAGAAGCATGATGATGCAAACGATGTGATTGACCTAGAGGATGTTAGGTCTGATGATCAAGAGGATATCTTACTTCATCATTTAAAGCCAAGTGTAGCTAAACGTATGAAGACTCAAAAAGGAAGATTTGTGGCTGAACTTATGTCAGCTAGAAAAGCTAAGAAGACTGTTGGTATTGGGCCCTCCAAATCTTGGAGCAAGGTTGAAGTGAAGAAGAGGAAGGTTAGAGAAGATTCTGAGTTTGAAGAGGATGTTGAGGAAGGTATCCCTGACATCTCTCCTGTGAAGAAAACAAATGTGAGGAAGTCTCCTGTTAAAGTTGTTGTTGTGCATTTGGATAACATCTCTTTCCATCTTGAGGATGGAGTTGCCAAGTGGAAATTTGTGATTCAAAGAAGGGTGGTTGTGGAAAGGGAGTTGGGAAAAGATGTTGCTGAAGTCAAGGAGGTCATGGACCTGATAAAGGCTACTGGGTTGTTGAAGACTGTGGCAGGGTTCTCTCAATGCTATGAGGGTTTAGTTAAGGAATTCATTGTCAACATTCCTGGGGATGTTGCTGATAAGAACAATAAGGAATTTTGCAAGGTGTTTGTGAGGGGTAAGTGTATCACATTCTCTCCCACTATTATTAATAATTTTCTAGGAAGAAAAATTAAGGGTGCATGTGAATTGGAAGCTACAGACAATGAGGTCTGTAGAGAGATTGTAGCTAGGCAACTGAAAGGTTGGCCTATTAAAAAGCATCTTCCTGCTGGGAAGTTGACTGTCAAGTATGCTATATTGCATAAAATAGGAGCTGCAAATTGGGTGCCTACCAACCATATTTCCACTATTGCTAATACCGTTGGAAGGTTTATTTTTGCTGTTGGAACCAAAGTGAATTTTGACTATGGTAGATTTATGTTTGAACAAATCATCAAGCATGCATCTACTAATGCAGTTAAGCTGCCTATTGCCTTTCCCTCTATGATTTGTGGGATTATCCTTAATCAACACCCTGGTATTCTGCGTTTTAATGACTTACCTAGTAGAAGAAAACTTGCTTTGTTTGTGCACTATAAACTGTTTGAAGGCAGTCATGTCGAAGATATTGTCATGAAATCTGCCATGAAAAAGCCAGCCTCAAAAGTTGGAACAATTGTTGAGCTTAAGGAGACTTGTAAAGAGCTAGGTAAAGGGATAAGAGTAGCAACAGATAGGAAACAATCGTTGGAAGCCTTGATTGCAAGCTTGGAGCAAGCTGAAGGTGAACATATTGAACATGCTAAGGAAGTTGAAGCCCACACCTCTAGTGAGAGGTCTGCAAACAATGATGAGACAAGTGGCAATTCTGTTTCTGGTACTGATGAAGCTGCAAGCTCAAGCTCTACTGATTAGCTCCTTTGACTTTGGTCCCTATTGACTTGATGGTTTTTGTTGTTGTTTTAATGGATTTACTTGTTTTTGGGTAGTACTTTGTTGATCTATTTCTCAGCTTGCTTACAGCTCATTATGTACTTGGTTTTGTAACTCTTTAACTTTTGATATTTCGTTTAATGACTAAATAGACATTTATTTTGTCTCTTTGGTCTCTTTTGGCTAAAAAGGGGGAGAAGTGGCTATAGATATAGATGATGTTTGTCTGATACAAAGAGGGAGAAATGTCTGGTGTGTAGTTGTTTGGAACAGGGGGAGAACTCTCTGTGTTCTGTCTGTGTGAAGCAGGTTGTTGCTGAAGGGGGAGGTGGTGTGTTCTGAGCACAAGCGCATGTGTGTTTACTAGTTGCTTTTTCTGCTAGTAATGTGTGTATGTTTACTTCTGCTATTGAACTGATACTTTGATTGATTTCTTGTGAACGTATGATCTGATGTATGTTTTAGCCAAAATTTTCCAAAGGGGGAGTTTGTTGGTTCTATGTGTTGGCATTAATTTTGGTAAAAGATAGTGTTATCACAAGATGTCACGCGTGTTGTCTTGACATGTGGTATCAGTTTCTTGCAGGTTGTTTAAATATGGTTGTGCAGGTTTTAGTCAAGATGTCAGACCCGATGTTAAGACATGTGCATACAGAATATTCAGTCTGAAAGTTATGTGTTTCGTTGTTGCGTTTTTCATGCAAATCTTTGTGTGCTTATGTGGAGATTGCATGCGCTATTCAAGGAGTAATTCTATTTAAAACCAGAATATTCTTTTTTTCAAAAAGGAATGATTAGCTGCTGGTTCTTAGGTGATACACAATTAAAATAGAATTAGGGTTTCATGCTGCCCAGGCCCATTCAAAAAGCTTCTATTTAAAGGCCATGTAAAACCTGTTTTAGACACACAAGATACGAACGATGAAGTGAGAGAGTTTTAGGGTGTGAACTTGTGAATTGTGAGCCATTCATTCATCTTGTTGATGTATGAATTGGACTGAGTTTTGTTTGTAATTTGTCCATTCTAAGCTTTGAAGTACGAGTGTATTTGTTTACTTGGTTGAAGCTTTTAAGCAAGATCAAGTATGTGTCCTTGAAGTGTGTCTTCTTTCTTTTTGTATTTGTTCTTATATCACTGTTGTGATTGAGGAGGAGTGAGTAGGTCTCATATCTAAGAGTTCTTAGATAGAAGTCACACGGGTAGAGATTAGGTGAAAATACTGTAACTTGAAGTTATTTACTGAGAGTCTTTGAACTAATTTTGTTTAGTGGATTTCCTTCCTGGCTTGGTAGCCCCCAAACGTAGGTGAGTTTGCATCGAACTGGGTTAACAGTTGCTTGTGTCGCTTGTTCAATTGTTTCTCTATTTTTTATTTCACTTGTTGTTCAGATATTAGTGTCGTGACATTACCTTCGACATCTCATATCTGATACCAAAATTTCAAAATCCATTTGCCATTTATCTTTAATGCTTCAGCTTTTCCTAAAATTCCTAAGCCAAAGCCCATACTCCCTGAGGACATGGAGAAACTCGCTGCTAAGGTTAAGGAGCTCGAGTTGGAGAATACCAAATTACGGATTCAGATGAACCGAGCTATCTTGGAAAATAAAAATTTGAAGGATGAACGTAAGGGGAAAGCCCAGGAACTTAAGGATAGTAACAAGAGAGCCAGGCTATTGGAAGACCAGAAGGACGATCTTGATCATATCCTTATAGGTTCCATATCAGTGATCCATACCAGAAAGGAAGAGCTCAAGAAAGCTGAATATAGAATTTTTGAGTTAGGAAGGATGTTGGATATGTCTCTTATGGAAAAGAAAGAAATTAAGCTCAACCTTGAGGCACAGATCTGTGAACTGAAGGACACTCTGAAGAAATGCAAAGAAAAGTTGTCTCGTGAGATACTCCAAAAGGAAGAAGCTGAAAGAAACTGTCACCACCTCAAGTACCAGTTGGAAGAAGATAATAGGAGGTTTGCAGTTTTTGAGAGCCAAGAAGGTGATGAAGCCTACTTGCTCCTAAAGAATGATTGTGTGTATTGGAAAAGGTTGTATGGAAAGGCTAGAGAAACCTTAGATGAAGATCAACAGGTCATCAAGAAACTCCAAGAGCTCTATGTTGAATGGAATGGGAAATTCCACAACTTAGCTAGATTTGTTAACCTCAACATGTTAAAACTCCCAGAAAAACTCCAAGAAGTCGATTGGTGTATGTGTCCAGAAAACACACCTCCTCAAGTTTTCAATTTTATCAAGTTTTGCAAGAAAATGGTGAAGGAGCTCACCACAGATCTTGCTATGATCATAAGAGCTGAGACGGAGCTTAAGTTTACTTGTACTTGAATATGAATTTTTGGTGTTTGAATCTTTTGTATTTGAATTTGAACCATTTGTACTTTAAGTTAAATCATTTTTTATTCGAATGTGATTTTAATTAATGGAAGTTGTCATTTTGGGCCTCAATTATTACGTTTTATTCTTATTTAATATATTCTAACATTGCTGGAATAAATAATAAAGATAACTAAGAGCTTTGCACAAAATGAACCCATAACATAGACTCGTGTCATTCTTCAAACAAAAAAAACTCATTGTTGTGTCTTCTTCAGTTCCACACTGAGTCCTTAACACCACTACAACACCAGAGTCAGCGCTCGTCAAAGAATGGCAGATCAAGAACAAGAACTGAAGAGAGTAAGCTCGGAACTTGAAGACCTATGAGGAAACATGGGTAAAGTCATGGAGATATTACAAGTCATTAAGGCCAAGTTGGACACCCAAACGACGATCATTTCAGAAATCATCGGTCCCACGATTGAACCCCAACCTGCAAGGACGTTGCCTACCACTTTGTCAGTCTATGGTTTACCTCCCGGCTTCACACCTCCAGCTGAAGGTGCCCCTAGTTTTATACAATCCACTCAGAAGATGATTCCTCTACCAACTATCAATGAAAATCATCCTGTGGTCCACACGTTTGCACCACTCCTTGTCCATGCACACGTGCAACCTTATTTTGAAGATCAACAGCATGCTCCGGATTTTTCTGACGAAGATGATGAAAGGCATAAAGACATAAGAGGAATGAAAGAGAATTTCCAGATTCTTGAGAAAAGGTTAAGGGCTATGGAAGGTGACCAAGTCTTTGGTGCTGCTGCCAGGGAGATGTGCTTAGTGTCTGGTTTTGTGATCCCCGCAAAATTCAAGACCCCAGATTTTGATAAGTATGAGGGCCACTCGTGCCCTAAAAGTCACCTCATTATGTACTATCAGAAAATGGTTGCGCACGTAGAGGACGATAAACTTATGATACATTGCTTCCAAGACAGCTTGAGGGGTGCTCCCTCGAAGTGGTACTTAAGCCTTGATCAAAGTAGAATTTGTTGTTTCCAAGACTTATCTGATGCTTTTATCCAACATTATAAGTATAACATGGATATGGCCCCAGATAGAAGGCAATGGCTTAGCATGTCCGAGAAAGATAACGAGTCTTTTAAGGAATATGCACAAAGATGGAGGGAAGTGGCCTCGCAAGTCGAACCACCCCTTGTTGAGAAGGAGTTAGCAGATTGGTTCATGGATACGGTAAAACCTATGTTTTATGAAAGGATGGTGAGTAGTGTATCGACAAGCTTCTTTGACTTGGTTGTCGTGGGCATAAAAGTCGAGCTTGGATTGAAGAATGGAAAAATGATAACCACCTCTAAAAGATCTGGTAATAATGTCAAAAAGTTTTCTGGAAGTTTTCAAAGAAAGAAAGAGGGTGAAACAAACGTAGTGTCAACCAACCAAAGAAGGAGTCACTCATGGAAGAAGCAACATCAATTTGCTCAGCAAAAACTAACTTATCCAGTGCAGTATATTCAACAACCGTATGTGGCAGCAGTCACGCCAACTTTCAACCAATCACAAGCTCCTGTCTATCAACCTATTCAACAAGCACCAGTATACCAGCAAGCACCCACGACACCCGTTTATCAACAACCAAGGGCATAGGCTGCACGTCCACAAAATCTTCAAAATCAAAATAGGGTACAAAGAGGAAGACCTCATTTCGCTTCAATCCCTATGACGTACATTGAGTTATACCCATCGTTGCTGCAAAAAGGGTTGGTGACTCCCAGACCTTTGGGTCCTCCACCAAATACTTTACCTCCATGGTACAATCAAGATGCCCATTGTCCTTTCCATGAGGGTTCCCCTAGGCATGATTTAGAGGGATGTTATGCTTTGAAGCATATTGTGAGAGAGCTGGTTGAGAAGAAGATCCTTTCATTATGAGATGTTGGACCCAACTTAAAAAGTAACCCTCTGCCGGTGCATGGTGATGTTAATGCCATTGAGGATGTTTCTGATGTTTGTATAATCAAAAATGTTGAAGATGTTAAAACTTCATTGCTAGCACTCCATGCAAGATTGGTGAGAGCTAATTTGATTGATACCTGTCACGACAACTGTGAAGAATGTGTCGTTTATCCAAGAGGGTGTAAAGTGATACGGACTGATATTCAAAACTTGATGGATCAGGGTGTTTTACAAGTTTGTGGTCCTACAACAAACGAGGAAATTGCAGTAATTGAACCCTTTTTCAATATACCAGAACCTGTTGAGATAACTTATCAAAGAAAAGATGTTGTTCATCCATCACCCGTGGTAGTTTGTATGCCTACCTCCTTTCCCTTTGAAAGCACCAAGGAGGTACCTTGGAAGTATGACGTAACTGTGATAGATGGAGTGGTAGATGAAGAACCCAAAGATGTTAAAGGTGAGAAAAGCTTGGAGAATGTTGACACCAATATCACGAACATCGTAGGGACGAGCAGAATGACCCGCAGTGGTCGGATTTATACTCCTGGTGTCAATATAATCCCTCAAGAACCAACAAGGGAAGCTACAACTGCAAATCCTGCCCCAGCGTATAGAGGGGTACAGCTGGCAGTGCAATCAGATGAAGCGATTGAATTTCTAAAACTGATAAAGAAAAGTGACTACAAGATAGTCGATCAGTTACATCAAACACCGTAAAAAATATCTATCTTGTCCATACTTCTGAATTCCCAAGCTCATTGGGAGGCTCCGCTGAAAGTGCTTGCTCAAGCTCATGTTACCCAGGATATAACGGTTGGCCAATTCGATAGGGTGGTCGCCAATATCACAGCTTGCAACACTCTAAGTTTTAGCAATGAAGAGTTACCCAAGGAAGGGAAAATCACAACCGTGCCTTGCATGTATCCATAAAGTGCCAAGAAGATGCTCTGGCCAGGGTTTTAGTTGAAACTGGATCGTCCCTCAATGTTCTACCAAAAAGGGCGCTTGCTAAATTATCTTACCAAGGGTCGGAGATGAAACCCAGTGTGCTCGTGGTAAAAGCGTTTAACGGTTCACGAAGGACAGTAGTTAGGGAGGTAGAGCTACCAATCCAAATCAGATCGCATGTATTCCCCATCAATTTCCAAGTCATGGACATCAATCCCGCTTATAGCTTCCTTTTGGTACATCTGTGGATACATGCTGCTGGGGCAGTTACTTCTACTTTGCATTAGAAAATGAAGTTTGTCGTCGACGACAAGCTCGTCATTGTCTCCGGTGAAGAAGATTTCATCATTAGTCAACTCTCCTTTTTCCGTTATATTAAGACTGATGAAGATTCTTTGGAGACTTTTTTCCAAGCACTTGAAATAGCCAATGCCACACTTGCGGAAGTAAAAGATCATATTGAGGAAGCCAGTTTGTCGTTCACCTCTTTGAAGAGTACGAAGTCAGCAGTTGAAAGTGGAGGTCCTGCGGGTTAGGGGCAAGTCATTGATGTCAGCAAGAAAAAGGATCGTTTCGATTTGGGGTACAAGCCTTCTACTAAGGAAGGATCCTTGGTCCCTGTAAAGGACCGCATACGGGGAATTCAATAAGTCTTCCTAAGCACAGGTTTTATTCATGGGGATCAAGTTGGTGCAGTTGAAGATGACACTGAAGATGGAGAAGCATCAAATTTGATATATCGGTGTGAAGCAGCCTTAACAAATTGGGAGGCAGTTGAGATTCCATAAGTTTTTCCTATGTCAAAGTAATTGTGTTTTCCTTTATTTTTTCAAAATCCTTAGCTCTACCCAAGGCTAACGGATCATTTGTAGGGCCACTTTAAATTTCAAAATCATTATGACAAATAAAGAGCATTTTGTTCAAATTCTTATCGTTCATTTATTTGTTTTTTTTCTTTCTTTAAAATGGCAATCCTTTCAAAAACTACAAAAAAAAATTATTTCTTTTGCATTTTATTTCCACGTTTCTAAAAAACCATCATTTAAAAAACATGCAGAATAATCAATAAACCAGTTGAATACGATGACCCAACTACTTCCTATAACTTTGAATTCCCCATCTACCAAGCGGAAGAGGATAGTGAGGAAGATTGTGATTTCCCTGAAAAAATGACAAGGCTGCTCGAGCACGAGTCAAAGGCCCTTCGGCCGCATCAAGAACCGGTGGAGACAATCGACCTTGGCACTGAGGAAGAGAAGAAAGAGGTCAAAGTTGGGACTACACTTGGACCAAGCACCAAAGAATGATTGACCCAGTTGCTACAAGAATATGTAGATGTATTTGCATGGTCATACCAGGATATGCCAGGTTTAGATACTGATATTGTTGTCCACAAGCTGCCACTACAACCAGATTGCCCGCCAGTGAAGGAGAAGCTTCGAAGAGCAAGACCCAACATGGCTCTAAAGATTTACGACGAGGTGAAATGCCAATTTGATTCCTGTTTTCTAGCAGTTGCGAAGTACCCTCAATGGGTAGCTAATATTGTACTAGTACCCAAAAAGGATGGCAAGGTCAGGATGTATGTTGATTACAGGGATCTAAATAAAGCTAGTCCAAAGGACGATTTCCCCCTGCCACATATTGACACTCTGGTAGACAACACCGCTAAGTTCACAGTCTTCTCTTTCATGGATGGATTCTCGGGTTATAATCAAATTAAGATGGATCCAGAAGACATGGAAAAGACCACATTCATCACCCCTTAGGGAACATTTTGCTACAAGGTAATGCCATTTTGTCTCAAAAATGTCGGGGCAACTTACCAAAGAGCAATGGTCACTCTTTCCCATGATATGATGCACAAGGAAATTGAGGTTTATGTCGATGATATGATCGCAAAATCCCAAAGTGAAGAGGATCATATAGATCACTTGCAAAAGCTATTTGAGTGTCTCCGAAAATTCTGACTACGGCTTAATCCTGCTAAATGCACCTTTGGTGTCCGATCTGGAAAGTTGCTTGGTTTCATTGTTAGTCAACGAGGAATTGAGGTAGATCCCGACAAGGTTAGAGCAATACAAGAAATGCCTGCTCCACGTACAGAGAAAGAAGTCAGAGGATTCCTAGGACGTTTTAACTATATCTCTAGGTTTATATCTCATATGACAGCTACGTGTGAACCTATATTCAAGTTGCTTAGAAAAGATCAAGCAGTTGAACGCAACTCTGACTGCCAAAGGGCTTTTGAGAAGATCAGACAATACCTGCAAGAGCCCCCTATTCTAATTCCACCTGTTCAGGGGAAGCCACTGTTTATGTATTTGACTGTGCTTGAAAAGTCGATGGGATGCGTGTTGGGACAACATGATGAAACCGGCCGAAAAGAACATGCCATCTACTATCTGAGCAAGAAGTCTACTGACTGTGAAACTCGATGTTCACTCTTGGAGAAAACTTGTTGTGCTTTAGCATGGGTCGCTCACCGTCTAAGGCAATACATGATTTGTCACACTACTTTGTTGATCTCAAAAATGGATCCAATAAAGTATATCTTTGAAAAGCCTGCTTTAACTGGGAGACTCGCCCGTTGCTAGATGTTATTGTCTGAGTATGACATCCAATATGTATCCCAGAAAGCCATTAAAGGAAGTGTGTTGTCTGATTACCTGGCGAACCAGCCTGTTGAAGACTACCAGCCGTTGAAATTTGACTTCCCTGATGAAGACATTATGGTAGTAAAAGATTGTGAAATCCCAGGACCGAAATCTGAATCTCGGTGGAAGCTCATGATCGATGGTTCCTCCAATTACATGGGGCATGGCGTAGGAGTTATTGTATTGAATCTGAATGGTGGATACACTCCTTTCACAACAAGGTTGTATTTTGATTGCACAAACAATATAGCAGAATATGAGGCGTGCATCCTAGGCATTGAAGCAGCAATTGACCTCTGAATCAAAATCCTCGAAGTATGTGGAGACTCAGCCTTGGTGATATACCAAGTCAAGGGCGAACGGGAAACTCGTGATACCAAGTTGATCCCATATCGTGCCTATGTCATTGAGCTAATAAAATACTTTGACGAAATCACTTTCAGTCATATCCTGAGGACTGAGAATCAAATAGCTAATGCTTTGGCTATGTTGGCTTCAATGTACCAAGTTAGATTCCATAATGAAGCGCCTCTCATTAAGATAGAGCAAAAAGTTAAGCATGCCTACTGTCAGTTGGTTGAAGAGGAAGCCGATGGTAAACCTTGGTTTCACGACATCAAATGCTTTTTACAAAACCAAGAATATCCAAAAGATGCAACAACCCTTGATAAGAAAACGTTAAGGAAATTGGCATCCAAATTCTTCTTAAGCAATGGTGCGTTATACAAGAGAAACCACGACATGATTCTCCTCAGATGCGTTGATGGACACGAAGCGGATCTGCTAATCAAGGAGATTCATGAAGGATCCTTTGGAACTCATGCCAATGGGCATGTCATGGCCAAGAAGATTTTGAGAGTTGGTTACTACTGGTTGACCATGGAATCCGATTGCTTCAATTATGCTAGAAAATTTCATAAGTGTCAAATCTATGCTGACAAGGTACACGTGCCTCCGACCCTATTACATGTTTTGACATCACCTTGGCCATTCTCAATGTGGGGCATCGACATGATTGGCGTCATCGAGCCTAAATCTTCCAATGGTCACCGCTTCATCCTGGTTGCCATTGATTACTTTACCAAATGGGTAGAAGCCGTCTCTTATGCTAATGTGACAAAACAAGCGGTTGCACGGTTTCCCAAGAAATAGATTATTTTCCGTTATGGAGTTCCAAGCCGGATCATTACAGATAATGGGACGAATCTGAACAATAAGACCATGAAAGAATTATACGAAAGCTTCAAGATTGAGCACCATAACTCTTCACCATATCGTCCAAAGATGAATGGTGTTGTTGAAGCTGCTAATAAAAACATCAAGAAGATCCTGCAGATAATGGTGAAAACCTATAAGGATTGGCATGAAATGCTACCCTTTGCACTGCATGGATACTGGACTTCCGTCCACACTTCAACAGGGGCAACCCCATTCTCTTTGGTATATGGGATGGAAGTGGTTCTCCCAATTGAAGTGGAGATACCTTCAATGAGAATATTTATGGAGACCAAGCTAGAAGAGGCTGAATGGATCTAAAACAGATTTGATCAGATAAACCTCATAGATGAGAAGCGAATGACTTCTTTGTACCATGGACAGTTATACCAGAAATTACTCAAAAGGGATTTTAACAAGAAAGTACGTGTTTAGGAATTCAGAGAAGGAGACCTCGTGCTCAAGAAGTTCTTGCCAATACACAAGGACTCGCGTGGGAAGTGGACTCCCAATTATGAAGGCCCATATGTTGTGAAGAAAGCCTTCTCCGGAGGTGCCTTGATTCTCACAATTATAGATGATGAAGAGCTCTCACACCTCGTGAACTCTGATGTAGTTAAAAAATACTATGTCTAATAAGAACCCGCTAAGTCAAAAACCTGAAAGGGCAATTTAGGCAAAAAAAAAAGGGTATCCCTGTGGATCGAAAACCCAAAGGGGCGATCCAGGCAGAAGTTAGGGATGAATAAAAAATGATAGCTCGCTAAGTTGAAAACCTGAAAGGGCAACTTAGGAAAAAAAGAGCTTCCCGGTGGATTGAAAACCCGAAAGGGCGATCCAGGCAAAAGTTAGGGGCAAAAGGCATAAACTGCATCAGATGTTAGTGATCGATACAGAAAAACCAGAGATGGAAGATCGCTCCGGTTACTCCCTTTAGAAGCAAGGTTTTGGGGAATCATGTTTATTAGGGATGGTAGTAGTCATTGGATTCAATGTAAAACTTTCCTTATTGCCATTTTCAAAATTGTAACATTCCATGGAGCTACGCCATTTGCGTGCTACCATTCAAAATAAAATATTTTGGCTATCAATCATTGTTAATTGTGTTCTTTTATGTTTTTATTTGTTATGCTTAGTGTCATTTATTTGTTAATAATGAAATTTTGAAACTTGAAAGTAATTTAAAATGTATTGAAAAAAAAATTGCTTTGATATGTGAAAACCAAGAGAAAATCATTTGTGTTCCGAAAGTCTCAAGGTTGCAGAAGCACTCCTAAATCACCAACAAGAATCTTCGTGGAGCACAAAATATTAATCCTCTGAAGGGGTCCCAATGGCTAGTTGTATTTGTCTCTTGATAGAGTCTCCTTTGAATGCGCCTATGGCATGTGTTTGGTTCAGTTATTGGTGTTGAGGAATCAGGACCTTTGTAAACAGTCCCTACTAACTCCCGGTCCGCCTAACGTCAACATTGCATGTCATGATCATTCATATACCATGCATAAAATCAAAAGTAAAATCATGCATAGTTTAAAAGAGTACTTTGCATTAATCCGAGTTGTCCTTTGGTCTCGTCGTTGATTGTTATCCCTTGACCCAAAGACCATTTGTCGCTAGCACTCCATCCAAAGTCCAATCATCATTGGCATCCCGTAAGGTCCAGTTGTCACTGGTGTTATCTCCAATCCGATTTTCATTGGTATGTCAAGTTCAGTTGTCACTGATATCTTATCAGAAATCCAATTGTTATTTGGTACCCTTAAAATCTAGTTGTCACTAGTATCGTTTCAAGAGTTCAATTGTCATTGGCATCTCCAAAATTCAGTTGTTACTAGCATTATCATCAAAAGTCCAGTGGTTACTAGTATCTTTTTAAGATCCCTTGGTCATTGGAGTTTATCCAGTTGGTTTTCTCTAAAAAAAAACCCAGTTATAACTGGCACTCCGTTTGAAAATCCAATCGTAATTGGTACCTGAAGTTTGGTTGTTGCCAACATCATTTAAAGTTCAGTTGAAGTTGTCACCAATCCGTTAAAAGTTGGTTGTAATCCATTGCTTACGGTCTAAGTCCAATTGTTGGCATATACAGAGAGTTTGAGCACCCTGTTTTTCCTGATGGTTCCTAGAAAGTCATGAGTGACTTTTCATTTTTAGGAATTCCCAGAAGCTTGGATGTTATTCTTGTTGAAAACTCCAATGATGTTTGGTTTTGATTGATTTCTTTGTAAAGAATCATCATACCCTTTTTGCATGGATGATCTTCTCGTAAGAAGACTCCAAATCTAGTTTGTATGGATGATTTTCTAGTAAGGAAACTCCAATGTGTTATATGGATAATCTTCTCGTAAGAAGACTCCCGTTTATTTTTGTTGTTTTGGGTAAATTTTATGTTAGAAATCTCCAAAGTCTTTGATTGGATATATCTCTTATAAGAGATCCTCATAATTGTCAAAAGTATTCTAAAGGGTTAGGTCATGTCTGAACTTATTTGATAAAACATATTGTGGATATTTCTTATGAGAAATCTTAAGAACTGTCAAATATATTAAAGTGTCAGGTCGTGTCTAGACCTATTGATAAATTGTACTTTGGATGTTCCCCAGTGTCTTTTTCCCAGCAAATTGTCATCCTCAATGAGTCCCCACCCATTGCCTTTGACATTTCCTATGAAATACCGCTACCGTATTCCCATCATTCCCCACAGATCTATCCATCATCCATCATAAAAATCCCGCTAGGGTCCATCATATCCCCAACAAACAAAAAAAAGGTCCTTCAACTCATAGCACGGCATGTCATCACATATAAGGGAAAAATTTGGGTCTTTTGTATTTAAATACCTTTCACTTTTTATACCATGAGGATTATCATCACTCATGTCGTCTGGTAAAGATATTTAAATAGGGGCAACTGTCATACCCTAAAGTTTTCCCCACCTAAAGTCATTCATCTTTAAAACACCCATTCATTTTATATCTCATTGTCTGAATTGATTGGTCATCGGGGTCATAAGGATTTCATATTCCGTACATAATTCAGGATTAATGGTCATCTTGCTTGACTTATTTGTTTTGACTTATTTCTTTTGATCGATCTTGCATTTTTTTCTATCCCTTACATATTCATAACCAACATTGGTTTGACTTTCATTTAAGCTTTGTTAAGTTGATAATTTAAGTTTTGCTACATATTCTCGTTAGATTCGTAGTATGGTTGGGACGACATCATCATTCATTCATGCACCATCTAACATACATTACATTGATATTTGTCTTGCATCACTTTGAATACCGATGTTTAGAAATTCACTTGGCACTTGCATTGAAGTTCTAGTTTCACCAAGTGAAGCTATACTTGTTTTTTTTTTTAAATTTAAGTCAGACGCTAATTGATTATTACTGATTAATTAATTTCTAACGAAAGTCTTTCATAAAATATTAGGATAACATTTTTTAAAATAACAATTCAAGATTTCAAAATTAGACATAGTACGGATTTTTGTTTTACAATTTAACCTTATAATGTAATCCCTTATTACATTAAGTTATGTTTTTTCTTTTCCTTTCTTTATAACTAAATAAATACAATTTAAAAAATAATAATAATAAACTCCCAAGCTTGCAAAGGTGGTCCCGTGAACACTCTTTCCATGAGGACAACAACAACCCTGTTTGTTGGTAGAATTTTGTCCTGTATGAGTGTAAGACCCTAATTTTGACCCTAAGATCCCTCATGGCATCATTTCATTGTAGTTTTCATTTGCCTCAAGGATCATAGCATCTTGGCTCCTTAACCCTAGGGTGGGACTTGTGTGAGTTGGCTTGAGACCACCAAGCATGCTTGAATTGTATATTATTGATTTTCTTATTTTGTTTACTAACCAAAAGCACAAAAATATGTCACTAACATCTTTTGTTTTGTAGCTTGAGCAATCATGTGATTCAAGACTCCTAGGAGGCCCCTATGCCCATTGAAGTGGCCAAATGAAAAGGAAAGCAAGCATGACAATGGTTCCCAAAGCTCTCAATCATCATATATGCCTCCCAAGTATCTTAATTTGTCAATTTGATCAAAGCAAACCAAAGGGCTTGAGGATTGTTTCCCAAGGAAACCCTAATTCATCTGTGCATTGACTGTGCCTTGCTCATGAAACAACCTCAACCCATGATCAAATACAATCAAGGGAAGTTCTTTCATTCATCATTTCATGCATATTTGAGCTTATGTGAGTGTCCTCAATCATCTATTCACCAAGATTGGAAGTTTGGACTTGAGAAGTTGATCAGTCAATTCATCTGACTATTTTGAAATCCATTGAGACCTAACATTTGATGTGTTTGTAAAATGAAGATGACCCCAAGATAAAAAAATATTCTTAAGAACCATATGAACAACTTTCATGTTCATCAAAAATCCATTTGAAGCTTGGAAGGTCATTATTCATTTCAAAAACATTATAGGTCATTTTGACTTAAACCCTAATTTTGGGTCAACTTCCCAAAGACTTAACTCCCTCATTTTTCATGATTTTGATGTGGGATCAAATGCATTGGAAAGTTTAAGATGTTTAATTCATTTGTTATGTTTAACAAATTTTCATAATCCTAAAATAAACATATGTGATAATACAAAACATTATAGGTCACTTTGGACCAAAGTCATTGAATCTTGAAAAAGTCCAACTTCAAGTGCCCATAACAATCTCATCAAAAATCCAAATGATGCACAATTTTAGTCCTAATTGATTTTCTTGAAAAGATATACAACTTTTGTGTTGAAGGTTTTGTCATTTGAGGCTTGCATCATTGAAACAGAAGGGGTTGAAGTTGGTCCATTTTGGCAAAATTCACATACACATGTTTTGCACCTTGAACTTCATGATCAGTTTTCAATAATTTCCCAACTCCAAATGGATTTTTGTTCAACATAACAATTGTTCCTCATGTCAAGACCTTTCCAAACATTACCCACATGACCATATTTCAATTTGGCAAAGTGCATTTTCGAAGAGGAGAAGATTTATGTTCATTTATGCATAACATGTTGAAACTTAATGCACAAGCCAATTCAATCACATTTGCACGTCCAAAACACTCCAATTACACTTCAGCATGCTAAACCAATTTCATTTGGGCCTCCCATGCTCTTGTACAGGCCCATGCATTGAGGCCCTCATTCCACATACACACGAGTTTGCCATTGTTTGCGTCGGCTTCTACTATAAATACAGGTGCTTGGCTTCATTCAATTCCAACCTTAAGGCGCCTAAATTGCTGCCGAACTGAATCCCCATCCTTCACTCAAAGGAATTTCACATTTCCATCTCAATTTTTCAGTTTCAATTTTCAACTTCCTTGGTTGATTATATGAGGATCGTGCGTTTTGGTGAGGTTTTCAAAACCTGCAACTCTGGCCGAAGCTGGCTTGCTCACCGGAGAAGACGGTGGTGTACACCACCGTCCACCACGCCAGATTGCATCTGGACCATTGAATGTTGTTTCCAGATTGAATCACAGCCATGCAATGTTATGACTTTTTTAAATGCTTTATGTTTCTCATTTGACCAAGGCCTTTGGTGCGCGCGCATCTCTCCACCATCTGATCATCCACCTCATTTAATGAATCAGATCCAACGCGCCAGGATTTTTGCAATTTCTAATTTATTTCATTTTATTTCCTTTATTTTATTTTATTTCAAAAATTCATAACTCTTTCATTTTAAATCCAAAAAATATGGGACCAATTGCATTATTTCTCTTTTTAATTCTAGTTTCTGAAAATGATTTTTAATAATTTTTATGATGTCATTTAATATTTTTTGTGAATTTTCTCTTTTCTGGTTATTTTTAATTCATTTAAAATAGTTTCCAATATTCAAAAAATGCAAAAGCTATTTTCATAACATCTTTGAATGATGATGAATCTATGAAAAATATTCTCATCAATTTCTTAATTGATTTGAGATTTATTTGAGATTTTAGTTCAATTATGTTATTTTTTATTCATTTTTAATTGTTTAAAAATAGTTTCTGGTTTCCAAAAATGATGAAAATTTTTGTCAAACTTTGTTTGACCTTGTTGAACTTAGGATGATCCATTTGGACTTTTCAAAGTTGATTTGAAATGGATTTGAAGTTTGACCTTTATTTGTTTATTTTAATTCAAGTGTTATTTTAATTCTCAAAAATACAAAAAAATATTTTTTATTGTTTCTTGACTTCTAAACTTCATTTTGCTTCTGTTTACCATTGATTGACTTTGATTCTATTCATGTTTGATCAATGTGTGTTGGTTGTTTCATTTGAATTCCATTTATGTACATTTCCATCTTCATCTTCTTCTTTTTCTTTTTTTGATCAATGAGTTAATGATTGATGGTTAGCCTTGACATATGAGGGGCTTAACCTTCTTTGATTCAAATCTAATTCATCTTGATCAAAGATCAAGTGAATGGCTTTACATTAGAGATAGGTTGCTTCTTGGTCAAGCAAAAAAACCTAAATTCATACAAGATCATTCTTCTTTTCTTTTGGCATGGCAAGTTGTAGGAGCTTGGCTTACTAGTCATGGTCTCTACCTTGTGTTTGTTGCCTATAGTTTTATTGATCGGCCTCAGATAGGTGTGACTACTACATTAGTCCACTTCGATTGCTTAACATAGCGTTAAATTGCCTTATGACGCACTAACACTAACTACTAATGACTAACTTTAATTCAAGCCTTTAATTCTTGCAATTTAATTTCTTGCACATTATTCATTTGCTTTTGCCCTTTGCTCACTTGAGCTCATGTTTATGTTAATGCAATTTTCCTTTTACTCACTTGAGCACATTATTGTGTATATACTATTGTGCTTGTTTTGTTTTGATTGTGTGAACCCAATGCAAATGGAGAAAGGACTTAGATTTTAGGATCTTACCTATGCTAATGGAGTTTGAAGAGCAACTAGGCCTCATGCCTTTAGAATGCTATAAAATATCAAAGAGCAACTAGGCCTCATGCCTTTAGAATGCTATAAAATATCAAAGAGCAACTAGGCCTCATGCCTTTAGAATGCTTAATCTTGAAGAAAACTTGGAAGGGTCCTAATTTCTAAACTCACTCTTGTTCATTCTTTCTATTGCATTGTGGAACTTTTTGGTTTGTGTGTTCTTGTGTGCTAGGGATCCTAAACTTGAGTCAAGTAGAAGAACCATTGTCATGAGCACCCAAAGTGAGAGATACAAAAGCCAGTTGGAAGATTCCTAGGAGCTTGCTTGTTTTGCTTGATTGCTTGAGTTATTTGCTTATTGCTTACTAATTCCAAAGGAAAGGGAACAACTTGGATCATCACTATGATCTCAAGAAGGGAACTCCATTGTGGTTTTATTTCTCCTCCTTCATCTTTGCATGTTTAGGACCTAGCCCTTCTCTTCTTCTCTCCACTCTAACCCAAGCCAAACTTTTGTGCAAACATTAACATTGTTTTCAAAATTAGAAACCTAAGCATTATGCTTTTGATTTTTCAAACTCTTTTCATAACACTTATTTTGAATTGAATCCTAAGTCAACTTTGACCTTACTTTGTAAATACTTTTCATGGGTAAATACAACTCACTCAATTGTTTTTGTGGTTTCAATGACCATTTGTGTTAAAGCTTTTCATAAGCATTAGCTATTAGGTTTGAGTTATCCTAGAGGTTGATATAATACTCACCTATATCCTTAGTGATGGACTATAAGTCTTCCATGCTTATCATAGGGTTAACCCCTCACTAGTATGTTGAAGCTCTCGTCACATGGTGGATTTGTGGTTTTAGGTTGAGTTTTCTCCCTTTGATAACAAAAAACCATAAGGCTTTTGACCAATTAATTCACCAACTTCTTTTGATATTTTTACCCCGAACTACGAGGTTTTGATCCTACCTTTTTAAGATGGTACGTAGGCAATGGGTTTATCCATTCAAACACAAAATTGTAAATAACTTGTATATTCTTTTCTCATCTCCCCAATCATGTTTGCATAAATATTTTTCACAAATACCAACCTACCTTACAACATTTGTAAAAAGGGCTCCCTTAGAGTACTAAGGATGTTTTGGGTGCTTAAAACCTTCCCATTGCATAACCAACCCCCTTACCCAGATCTCTGACATTTTTATTAGTTTTTGATTTGATAAAACTTCTCGGTTTTTGTTCGCTTTCTAACCTTTCCTTTGGATAAATAGAAGTGTGGTGGCGACTCGAATTATATGATTTACTTTTGATTTAGTCAATAAATCTAAAGGTAACGAATACCTCGCTACAATGAGCAGAAGAAATAACAGACATTAGCATGTATTTAGGAAGAAGGTACAAGGCTAGGAGTCAAAACAGAAAGGTAAATAATTTCTTTTCAGGATATCACAACATTAGTATGACAAAGACAGTTTACACAAAAAAGATGTTAGAAAATTTTCGTTTTATCTAAAGTTGTTGAAGCTCAATTCTTTTTACGTAAATGGTATCCTAAGAGTTCTAACATAAGAGGGCAGCAAGAGAAAAACAAAGAAGAGACAAAAAATTTACACACAAAAAAACCTAAGCTATTGTTACCGGATTGATATCAAAAGACCTCTCGGTAACCATTCAAATTGGAAGCAACATATCCAAGGCTATTGGACTCATACAGTGGACATAGAAGAAGAAGCAGAAATAACGAAAAGCAAGAGGAAGAGATTACCCGATTTCCATCAGTGAGTTATCTTTTGTCTTCACATTTTATTTGTTGTAACTTCTTGTGTTTGGTGTCATTTTATTGAGTAGCTTGATTGTTGCGGTGATTCAAGTATCTCTTCGCGAGCATTGTGAATCCTTTCGGATATTTTGTGTTGATGAAGAATGACGCGACCAGATTCATGTGTAGGTGGTCATCCGCCGTCACGAGTTTGTAAACGGTCGGAGTCGTTGGGTTCTTTTCATCAATGTCGTCGTCTGGAGTACGGTACGGCCGAAATCGCGTCCATGGCTACCGCCTTTGAATCCATATGCGTCATGAACCATGAATGGTCAGAGCCGTTTGGTTTTTTCCGTCAACACCTTCGTCGCGAGTACGGTGTGGTCGGAATCGCGCATGTGCGTTCTGCCATTGTTGGTTGAGAGAGAGTGAGAGAGTGCGGCGCTGAGAAGAGAGGAAACCCTAGTGATAATGCAGAGACATTTTTGGCCATGTGCGAATTAGGGTTACCCCTAACATTTTACATTTGTGTTTTAAACAATCGGGTTCGGTTTGAAATAAACCGACCTGCCCCACTTTGGGTCGTCCGTCATATCCAGGCCCATTATTCTTTTTTTGTTGAATGTTTTGCCAGTTTCTCTATTTGTGTACGTGGATGCATATAACCTCCAACTAACCGCTTCCGGCATGGTGGTTGAGACCCCTCATATCTCCCACCAGGCCCTGGGTTCGATTCTTGCCTTAATTACTTTATTTTGTCATCATTTAGATTTATCCTTCTTTATTTCTTTCTCTTTTTTTCCTTCTTATGTGATTATTTAATTTAAGTTAGTCATTTTTGTATCTCCATTTGATCCAAATTATTCCTTTTTTTTTAATTTTTGTTGTTCTTATACGTCAAAAATAAAATTATTTATTTATTCCAACATATATTTATTTATTTATAATCAACTTGTTTTGGAGTCCTTGTATGCCAAATCTTGGTGAGGGTATCCATCCAACTCCCTTCGATTTCAAACTTCCACATTAATCAATTTTAATTTCTTCAAACCATTTTCAACTCAAATAATTATTAACTAAAATGTGAAGAAAAATATTACCTGGATGGAATATCTAGTCGTAATCCTGAAAATTAGGCCCAAGTTGTAAGAGTTTGTAAGCCCCGTGTATTCGTCTTCTCTTCAAAACCATTGTAATTATTCAAACTTCTTTTTCTCAATAAGATTGGAAGAAAAACATTACCTGGATGGAATATCCAGTCGCAATCCCGAATATTAGACCCAAGTTGTAAGATCTTTTGTAACCCATAAGTATTCGTCTTCTATTCAAAACGCTCCAATATTCAAATCATTTTCATAAGTGAATCTGAAGAAAAAGATTACCCAGGATGGAATATCCTGTCGTAATCTCGAATATTAGGCCTAAGTTGTAAGAGCTTGTAAGCCCTATGTATTCGTCTTCTCTTTAAAACACTCGTAATTATTCAAACTTCTTTTCTCAATAAAATTGGAAGAAAAAAGATTACTTAGGTGAAAGGTCCAGACGTAGTCTTGAGTATTAGACCCAAGTTGTAAGAGTTTGCAAGTCATAAATACTCGTGTTTCAAGTCCAGAAATACATTCAACCAATCAAACTCTTTTTTTCGCCGTCATGCGATTGTTCAGAAAAACCTTTTCATAAACGAAAGACACCTTGTCTTAAGGTGATGTAAAGCAATGTTTCGACCACAATTGTTGAGTTGAGATAAGTGACATTTTTTGAATGTTGATTTGTAAATCCATTCGATATGTGGTATACGTCCGCTCCTCATATGTTTTGGGTAAAATAATGTTTTTCATCGATTAATACAATATAGCTTTCGCTAAAATCGACCAACAAAGAAACATTTTTCTACCCAGAACTACGTAAGCCTTGAGTTCTCTATTGAGATACGTAGGAGCAGGATTGCGAAATCCTATCAGGCCCATTAATAAAAAACTTAGGTTTAGTCCCCTTCATTGTAAAAAATCCAAAAACATATTATCTTTTATTTTGATCCTATTATTCTTTCCCTCATAATAACTTGAGAAGGTAAGGGGTGTTAATATCTTCCCCTTACGTAACCGACTCCCGAACCCTGAGTACAACGTACGTGAGGCGTGTTAATACCTTCCCCTTACGTAACCGACTCCCGAACCCTGATTTGGTTGCGACGACCATAATCATTGTCGTTCTTTCTTGGGTTTTATCGATATTTTCCCTTTCCTTTTAGGAATAAATAAAGTTAGGTGGCGACTCTGTTTAGTACATCATTGTGAGCGTGTGATTACGCTTCGCTAGGTCGCATTCTCATTTTTTGAGGTGCGACAACTATACTAGATCTCAAGTCAACTCAAGCTTCACATACAAGACTTTGGAGACTCTGGACACCAGGAGTGGATCACTGCTTCATTCTTCAAGCACGACAAAAGGATTAATCTTTCAACGCTCGTCAGTTATGATGTGAATTGCACGCTACAAGGCTTAAGTAGTGGAGAAGGAATGATAGGGAGTATTCCTATCCTCATTCTGAATATATTTGGATACGGGACACCTGACCCTATTGTTCAAAGTATTCACCTCCATTCATAGACTTTAGTGCAATTCGAATCAAACAAATGTCAAATCTTATTCCCCACAAATAACACTTCAAGAATAAACATCTATAACACTTGCGTCTTTGAACCAAGCACACATTCTCTTGGACATCCATACATTTATTGGGTTAATCACCTCATGGTTAAACACCCATCCCTGATTCAAACCCTTCATGCATCGCCTTGTGGAGCCCTGTGCTTTGGCAAACCAATTCTTTTATTTTTCCATGTGGAGCCTTGTGCTCTGGTAAACCATTTTATTTTATTTTTCCCTATGGATCCATGTGCTCTGGAAACTCTCATACATTTCCCTATGGAGCCTGGTGCTCTGGAAACCTCATGCATTTCCCTATGGAGCCCTATGCTCTAGCAACCCTCATGCGCTGCATGTGGAGCTCCATGATCTAGCAACCCCCTTTCTTGTAGGTCTTGATATCCTGGATCTAGGAAAAATCCTACAAATGTGCATTGGCCACGCCATCTATTGGTTAACACCATACTCTTTGGTTCAGACATGCCTATCTATGGATTCAAACAACATAATCATGGTTCGGGCAATACTTTCACCAATCTCGACAACACCTTCCTCATTTCACAACTCTTTTACCTTCAAACAATTTTCTTTTACAATTCAAACAACTCTTTTTCAAACTCAAGGAACTCTTTCTTTTTCTTTTATCACACAAACCTTTTTTCAAAACAATTTTCTTTTCTTTTTCATAAAAGAACTGTTATAATTTGTTCCTTACAGAGCTCTAATTTTCTCTTTGCACTATGAGAATACGTAGGCACGAGGGTTCGAATCATTGGCGAGCACACTAACTAATAAACTTATTTTCCCCTTTTATCATTCGCAAGTAACCTTTAGATAGTAACACCCATTCATGCAGAGGACAATCAAAATGGTTCTCGTTGAGTACAACGTATGTGAGGGGTGTTAATACCTTCCTTTTGCATAACCAGCTTCCTTATCCATTTCTCTTCCCCTTGGGTTTTATCGATATTTTCCATTTCCTTCTGGAATAAATAAAGTTCGATTGTGACTCTGTTTTATCTTCGAGTGTGCAACGTGCTCGGGTATTTTTCGCAGTGCGACATCGCCATGAAGAAAGGACAACGCCACATGCGCCCCTTACCACAGTAGACTACTATGCTACACCTTATCCCCCACTACTGTCTTTGTATCCGATTTCTTGTAGACGAAGCTGAAGAAAGTAAAGGAATATTCTAATTTGATACTTGGGCTTAATGTGATCCTACAAAGGCCCGTGATCCAAGACAAGAGAAAAAGAAAACCTAGCTAAAGGGTTATAAATAGAGAATGTTGAAGTTTGTTGAGGAGAGTTTCGCACATTAGAGAAAATCACAGAGAAGATTATTGTATGAAAGAGTGGAGAGAAAAGATAGCTTCTTCTTCTCACCTATTCTAGTGCTAATTGTTGAAGCTTAGCACAACTGAAGTCATCACTTATTGGTTATCCATCACAAGGAAGTTTCACGTTACTCTTAGGTTGCTATTTTGTTTTCATCTTTTGTTTAAGAATGTTTCCTTTCAAAACTAGCTTTGTAAGTCAGCTTATTATGAGTTAAACCTTTTGTTTGTTAAGAAATGAGAAGTTAATATGAAGTTATTTTTATGTTGAAATTGTATGTTATTTAATTCCTTATTTTATTATGTGGTAACATGTTTAAATCTGTTTCTCTGAATGATCAACTTAGAAAAAGATAAAAGCTTGTTGATGTGACAGATCCCACAACAAATGGATTTCATAATAAAAGTAGTCGCACGAGTAGGATAAATATATTCACTTATTTAGTATGCTTAGAGATAATAAACTACATCTATAGAGGAATTTCATGAGACAAACAGACGTATCATACAGTTATAAGTGAGACTTAGAGATTTGTTCCCTTGCCCTTGTATGTATGCTTTTGATGTTGTAGAAACACACTCTAAGATCGCTCACTGACTTATTCTGGCATGACACTTCACATCATCTACACATAATTATTTCATGCATATTAATGAATCACAACTCAACATACACTCTCTTGATATATTCATACACTCTCTCTGCAATATTAAGTTACTAATTTAAGAACATTGAACTAGTGACAATCTACTATTCTTTTTACTCTTGCTCATTCTTAATTTCTAAAAATAATTGCTTATAAAATCAACCTAAGTTACTTTCACTCCATGTGGGTACGATATCCTTACTTTTTATCACTTACTACTTATAACAAACATGTATACTTGCATGTAGCACGTTCTCAAGTAACAAGTTTTTTCCGAAAGCGGATTTCTAAACAATCGAGTTCGAGGCAACACTGAAAGGCTGTCTCATTCTCGGTTGAGAAACCTTCATAGTTTTGCTAAATAACGCTCTCGGATGAATGAATGATTTGGGCTAGCGAAAGCAGAAGAATAATCCATCTGAGAGAGTACACACGATGCAAAAGTAGGTGTTGTACAATTTAATCTATTTTCTATAACTCGCTAAGTTTTTCTCATATTCAAATCATATAGTCGATTGGGTAAGTAGGGATAGGTAATCATGTACCCTATGTCTTGTCTTTAATTTATGTTAATTCTATTCATCAACACTTAAACCTGAGTATTTTGATCGCCTTAGCTTTACACCTCTAGAATAAAAAACGGTAATCAAACAATATCTCCCTGTGGTTCGATATCTTTTGTACTATTTCACATTGTTGTGCACTTGCGACTTGCATCACGCACCCCCAATCAGAAGAAGGACCTACATCCTAGAAGACGATGTCCAACCTTTGTTTGTTGATGAAGATGCAAGTCATCCCTAAAGTTTCCTTATCTACCCATGATAATTGGTCAGTATCCACAAGAAGTACAACGTATCCCTCCGCCCATTTTTGCATCGTTGTCAACTAATATAAATTTATGATCACGAGTAAAGGCACATGACCATGATTCTGTCCACCACCTAACCTTTTTGTCAGTAGGGTCACAACCGAAGAGAGTTCCTATAGGTTATATAATATAGGTTTTGGCCTTCCGAACAAGTGTATCCTCGCTGAAGAGTCTCGGACTAAAGCAAGGCGTCACTCCATCTCAACTGTTTGGGTCCTGGAAATAGTTTCCTTCACCAAGCGTCATGTCCATCAAGGACGGTTCTAACTTCTATTCATTTATAAATGTGACTCTATGTCACACCAAGGTAGGATTCATTACACCATTGCAAGCTTAATATATGACTTATTTTCTTTGACGTTTGAGTGTCAACATGCAAGTACACCCTCTTCTCCAGCCACGAAAGACCACCGCGTCGGAGACTTCGTCAATCTACTTTATTTATTCATTTTACGCACGTGAATAATGAATAATGTAAAAGAAATGAATGAGATATTATTAAAATTTAACATATGTTAATCATATTTATTAGTTAAAGTTAAAATGAAAACCGTAACTTGGAAACTAAACATATCTTAAATTAAAAAACCTCTGTATACAACGATAATTTACATCAGCTATAAAAATTATGCTTTTAGAATATAGAAATTTATAGAAATATAAATTATAAATAAAAAATTCTTTAAGTATTAAAATCAGATTAATAGTGCCTCAACTCTTTCTTGTATATTCGTAGTGGGTTGTATTTTTTTATCCTATATATGAACTGCACCGTAGCAGCAATGTTTTCTTTCAAGAAAATTCGAAGAACCTTCCTGGAAAACTCCTACTCACAAGGACAAAAAAATATTTCGTTATGAAATTCCGGATGTATATATTAGGAAGCAACCTATCAAATATAATTCACACTTCAAAGCTAACATCTAAAAAAGTTTAGGTGAGTGAAGTGTTGAAAGAGAGAAAATATGAACATGGAGATAACTGGCAGCTACGAAGCACCACTACCACTTCTCTCCCTGAATCATGTCTCTCTATTGTGCAGATCAGTGTTAGACTCTATGAGATTTTATGAAGAAGTCTTGGGTTTTGGTCTCATTAAACGCCCTTCCTCTTTCAAATTCAATGGAGCCTGGTTAGTACTACTTTGATTCATTACCATTTTTTTTATTTATTGGTTTGTACGAGTTTTCAATGCATTACAATATTTTTGTTTCGTTTTGGTGTAGGTTGTATAATTATGGTTTTGGAATACACCTGCTTGAGAATCCAAACTATGATGCATTTGATGATACTCCTATGGATGAGCCACGACCCATTAATCCCAAGGACAACCACATATCATTCCAGGTAATTAAGCTTTGTATTCTAATAATTTTAGAGTTAAATCTAGTTTTTAATAAACAATTACTAAAAGTATTTGCAATTTGGTTTTGTGCAGTGTACAGATGTTGGACTTGTGAAAATGAGGTTGGAAGAAATGGGGATGAAGTATGTTACAGCATTGGTAGAGGATGAAGGAATCAAGGTGGAGCAGGTGTTCTTCCATGACCCAGATGGATACATGATAGAACTTTGCAACTGTGAGAATATCCCAATAGTGCCTATTTCTTCTTCTTCATGCTCTTTCAAGGCAAGAAGCCAGAGCATTAAGAAGGCTCCCACCAAGTGTGGATTCATCATGGAAAATGTTATGATGCGAAGCTTGAGCATGGACATGATGAACTTTGCGTTTTGAGGCTCCATAATGTCTAAATAAGGGGGTGAAAATAAGTTTCTTTTTTTTCTCTGTAAGATCAGAAAAGTGTCTGTTCATAAAAAAGAAAAGGAAAAAGTGCATAACATTGTTGTTAGTTTATCTATGTAATCATTATATCGAAAACTATATTGTATATGGAGTGCTTGTAATAAATATGATAAATTTGTGAGACTGGTATCTTGTTGCATCATACTCCTAACAATCTGTCAATATTTTCACAAACCTTAGTTGACTATAACAAAAAATAAACAAAAAAAAAAAAAAAGATGTGGAAGGTGTGCTTAGAGAAATCAAATGTGACTATAATTAATGGTGGAAGCAGAAACACAACTAAGTGGCCATGCCAAGAACAATTAATATGACAGAGCAACGTGAAAAGGTTTCTTACAGAGAGATATTTATGCACTTCAATAGTCAATAATAATTAGGGGAGAGATCTGTCAATGATGATTCAGAGGAATATTTAATCCTCTTGGTTGCAACAACCAAAGGATACTAAGAGTGGTTAATAAGAGATTGTTTGTGATAATCTTCACATTCTGATTGATGAACTCTGAATAGTACAAGTTACATTTATAGATGATTTGAGGTACAAGATTTTCCGAGGTAGAACTAGAAATGAGTAATAATGTCATGATGCGGTGGGGTAAATTTCTGATGCAAGCGAGGAGGGGCTAGTCTGGAAGGTTAGCATTCCAACGTCCAAATTAAATCCTAAGTGAAAATAGTGTGAGATTAAATTATGGTTAGAACATATTGTCATACCCTAAAATTTATCCTCGTTTTTCCTACATTTTACTTAGTTTCACTTGCATATATGAAATCATATCATACATCATCATAACTTAGCATGACATTTGCATTAGGTCATTGACTCATAAGCATGACCACATTCTTTGCTTAATGTTAATATTAAGGTTTTTTTCACTTTGATTTACTTATCAACTAACTAAAACATCAATAAGAAATGGTACTTGTTTGTTCCCTTATTTATGTAGGTGATCATGCCTCAATTCAAGACAAAATAAAAGGTCATTTTGATCAAGAAAGATGTAAGTTTGGTTCATTGATTCAATGGTGGTTCATTTGTTTATTTCCATGTCATTTCATCCAATCTTCAAGTCATCCTCAATATCATTCAAGTTTTAATTCAGTTATCTTCAAGGGATTCTCATTCCATCAACATTTTAGCTTGGGATGTAAGAGAATTTCAAGTTTGAACAAGTTGGAACAAGGTTAGTTGACCTAATTTGCAAGTGTGGCTTACTTTTGGTTCAAATCCCATAACTTCTTCAATTCTCAACCAATTGACAAGTTTCTTTGAGTCAAATGTTCCTAATGAGTTCCTCTATAACTTTTCTTCAAGACTCAAGCATCAACTCAACTCTTAAGGACCTCAATTTCGGAAAAGGCTAATTTTCCAAAATGGGACAAAACCTTGTCATGACCCCCACTTGGCAGCCATGCCATTTTCAACTCAAGCATCCTTTTGGTCTCATTCCTTTTGTATTTTGTTATGCTTATATCAAAGTTCATTTGGCCCAAATTTGATCTTAAAATTCACAAGGGAATCAAAAGTTATGGTGTCATGAATTTGGAGTCTCAAGATGCCCAAAACATGCTAAGACTGTTTGACCAAATGCCTGACCTGAAAGGCACATCATGACCTCAACTTTTAACACTTGCCATTTTCACCCCAGGCCTCCTTTTAATTTGATTCTTTTTTGCATTGATTCATTTCAATGAGATGAACAAAAGGCACAAAGAAAATCACAAAATACACGAGTGAGTTTCATTTGGCTTAACTTCAAATAAGGTGTCATGGACTTTGTTTTGCACGAAGCCTATATTTTGCAATTACAGGTAATTTTTCATTTTGGGACCACTTGCACATGGCAACTTGTTTTTGATGCTAAAATGCATGCGACCCAACACAAAACGACCAGGTTTCATCATCAATTCATTTTTTTCACTCCTCATCCGACACGAGTTTCATTCTGCAAATGTCAACCCTAGCTCACAGAAATTCTAGATTTGTTTGGCATGTGTGAGCTTCACATTTCATTTCCTATAAATAGGAGAGTGATTTTCCTTCATTTGCAAGCTTGAACAGCTAGACAAATCCTGCCTCACCTGAACCCAATATCACTCCAAAACTAGTTCGTAGTTTCTTCGATTCAAGCTCTTTCAACCTCAAATATTTGCCTATAAAGCTTCATCGGCATCATATAAAGCTAATTGCATCATCATTTTTCCTTGGAACCTCTTGCATCGTGCTTCTCATTTCTACCATTATTGATCTTCGAAGCTTCAATTGGAAAGGTAGTTACGAGTTAAATTCTTGAGCAAACAATTTACCATTCTCTTCGTATTATTCCACTGATCAAAAGCCCTCTATTATCTTTCATTTATATTTTATATTAGTCATTTAATTTTACTTTGAACACTTAAGGTTCTTTGTGTTTCTGAGCAAAATTCTCCCTACTCAGAGCCAATAAATGGCTCTGATGCAGGGAGACATAAACGACGATGTGTTGCGAAGCTAATTCCATGCTTGGGTGCTGCTAAAAATACCAGTTCATGGATTTGCAAAATCGAGTTGAAGGTTGAAGATGAAGATGTGTGCGCTTTGGTGCCAAATTCAAACATCAACCAATCACACTGCGCCCGCGCATTTTTTTGAATCTCCTGACCGTTGGCACCTTAATTCATTTTATTTTCTTTTCTTTTATTTCTTTTATTTTCTAATTAATTTCTCACTCAATTTTAATTCAATTTGATCCAAATATTTTACACAAAGTCTCTACAAATATTTTACATCACATACATTTTTCTCCCATTTTTTAAATCATTCTTGCATTTTTTTGTTATTTTCATTTCATTTCCTTTTGCAATTTATTTTTTAATCATTTTCAAATATTTGAGACTTTGTGTATTTTTCTTAGCCATTTATTCATTATTTTGCTTATGGTTTGGAATTTTCTCTTTAATTTCCCTTTTAAATCTTTTTATGATTCATTTTTTGCAACTTGATGTTTGAACTTGAGTTGTTGACTTGGTTGGTCAATACTTCTACATTTCAAGTCATCCATAGATGGTCTCTTAGGTTGATTCAATCTTCTCTAATTCAATATGTTGATAGGCGATCATTTGATCATATTTTTGACACTTTGAGTTAGTGATAGGTTATCCCTAGGATGTGCCATATGTTTGGGTCCTTTGACTTATTTTATAGTGGATCATAAGTCAAACACTTGAGTTTGCTTTCATTTTACCTTTTATTCTCTTCTTTCTTCTTTTAATTTTTAACAATTGTGCTTCATGCCTTAAGAGTTTGATTTGGTATCAACACTCTGACATGATTGACACATACATTACTTGCCTCGTGATCTCTAACTTGTTACATCTAACCTCCTAAAATTTACTTTATGCAATTTACTTTTGTGCACTTTACATTCTTGACATTTATATTCTTGCAATTTACTTTTATATCTCATTATTCATCATATCACTTCACACATTATTCATATTTTCTTATTCATCTTATGTTTCCTATCTTGTATTTGGTTTGCTTGACAATCTCAATGAATCAAAACATGATAAAATTGATAGACTTGATCCTTAAGATCCATGCTTAACTTGGAGTGATACTCTGGATTGTGGACTTTGAACTTTGGACTTAGGACTTAGACTTATGCTTTATTTAGAGTGACCTTGGACTCATTGGCATCTTGATCACTTACACATTGTTCACATATTGAACTTTTGAACTTTTGATCTTATCATCTTGTTTATTGTTCATTGCCTTATATCTCTGCTTATCACATTCAGTTGTTTAGGTTAACACACATTAGCACACACATGGCTTACTCTTGGGATACCTAACAATGAGACCTAAGCTTAATATACTTTTACACCTGTATGGCTTACTCTTGGGCTACCTAACAATGAGACCCTAGGCTAGTCTTTGTAGGATCATGAATTATATGTTCATCCATCTCCTTCCCTTTGATTTAGCTTGATTAAATTCCATTTGATATACTAGATCCTTTGAATTTGCACACATTCCATCTATCTTTGTCAAGTGACCATAAGTCCCTTGGTCACTTAATGGGACTTGTCTCTGTTACTTTGGAGCTCAAGCTTCCCAACAAGTATAAGACCTCAAGCTCAAGTCAAGGCATTAACTATTTGCCTCATCCCCACAGAGCATCTCTGAGAACCTGTTTCAACAACTTGTCAGACATTTACAAGGATTACATGTAATGAGCCTTAAGCAATAGAGAAGGGGTGAGAGGGAGCATTCCTATCCTCATTTTGAATATTATGGATACGAGACAAATGACTCGGTTGCTTTGAGTATTCATCTCTATTTATAGACTTTAGTTCAATCCAAGTCAAATCATTGTCAAGTCTGTCGCTAGCCCTGTGGCTCACCATTTCAAGTTCCTCTTGGTTTAAACACCATCATTTGGTTTCCTATTTTAGGTTAATCACCTTCATGGTTCACACCCCTTTCTTTGTTTCGACACCATCTTTTATCTTTCTTTTCTTGGTTTTGACACTCCCCTCTATTATGCTCAAGTGTACTCGAGTATTGTGGTACTTTCAAGGAAATTTTAACTGTTGCTTTTCATATGTCTGATTTCCTTCATTTTGGGCAATTGATTTGCCTATCTCACTTTACTATACAAAGGTCATTTGACCTTAAAGGAAATGTTTCCACTCTTTGCGTAAACTATAAATTTTCTCTTCTATATTCAAACTTTTGATTCTTTCCCCAAGTCTTAATGAATCCCACTTTACTTGTTTCTTTCTTCCTTTGGATTCTCCACACCCTTGGTTCGTCACATTTTAATGGGAACCTTTCATCGTACTTCTCCCTTCAAACTTCCAGTTTTTAAGGTACCACTTTTATCTTTCTCATTTACAATTGTTTCTTTGTCTCTTTTATTTTATCCATGGCCAATATATAAGGTGAACTAGAGAGTTTTATGGAAATATCCAGTAGTGACGATATAAGTAATGTTTCGTTTCACATTGGGGTTGTAGACCCAAAAATGTTGAATGTTGATCTTTGGCAATTTCCCTCCCCAATCTAAGCCTTCTTGTTCTTAGTGATAGTTCTGATGCTAGCGAGGGTTCTATGAAAAATGGTAGCAAACAAATAAGTCACCACCTTGGTGGAAACACGAGTGTTTATGCAAAAGAAGTCAAAGGGGTGATCCTAGATCATATTGTTGTCGGGGAGGCTGGTGCTAGTCAATCCTCTTTCGTGCTACCCCTGGAAGATCACGAGTCAGTTGAGGTGTACCATGATGGCTCGAGGGTTTGTGCTTTCATTAATCTTTTCAATCTTTGAATGGATGGGAGCCTAGTGATAAAGAGGTTAGGGAGCATCTCAACTTCGAGGGTCATTCCAGAATCCATGGTGAACATTATCTTTTTATTTACAATGGGGTAAACATGGCACGAAAGGATTGACAAGGTCTTGTGCTAACTGTTGATACCGCTTAATATTATTGGGTTGAAACTGAACTGGTGGGAATGGTTTCCATCTCCATCTATGTTCAGAGCTTGAAAGATGCTTATTCGGAAGTAGAGCCATCTTTTGTCTGGTTTGTTTCTCCTGCTGACCCAACAAGATGATATGTAGTTATTTTTATGGATCTATGTAATTGCAGGTATTGTCAAGGTGATCGAAGGTGGTTAACAGCAAAGCTACAAGTCAAGTAAGTAGTTGTTTGGTTTTGGTTATAACAACACTTAATATCAAATGATATCCATTGAAGTCCTTATTTGTTGAAGATAGCTCAATTGGTCAAATATGCTCAAGATGGTTGATTAAACTATACTTATGAATCAAGTTATCCTCTTGGAGATGTTCTTGAAGATCAAGTCATCTCCTTAAAGTCAACATCATGGTCTAATGATATTCAAGGGAAGACTTATGTTTCATGGTTCATCGGTGATTTAACCTCTCAACTATCAGATGATGGTAATCAAAATGAAGATATCTCAAGCCTCATTAAGAATTTTTAAGGTTCTTGTCATATTCTAAAATATAAGATAATGATACCAAGACTTGAAGCTTCAGAGTTGTGAAAGAGAGGAAGTGTAAAAGCTCACCTAGTTGTGTCCGTCTGAATGACAAATGTCTTGTAAGGACAAAAGAGTATTTCTAGAAATATTATGCCAAAATCATACACATATTAAAAACCTTTGAGATGCTTCTCATATTTTATTTAAACCACCTGAAAATATTTTTAAGACCTCGCCAATTGATTAGGGGAGTGTCTGATTGATAGAAAGATTTTTTATAGTTGAATAATCAATTAAACCTAATGACGTAATTGGTTATTTTTGCTAAGTTAAGTCTAAAATTGATTGGGACGATTTCTTAATGATTGGTAATAACTAAATATCAAAACCTTCCATAATAACCTATTATTGGTGGTTAATAATCGATTAGCCTAATCAATTATGACATTGATTTTGCCCATGGATTATTTCCAAATTTAAACCATAATTTGACCTATAAAAGGAGAGGTTCTCTATCACTTTTTCACATCCAGAAAGTGAGCTTTGGTCTCACTTTTACTTCTCTCATAATTCTCACTAAAACTTTCGCTTTTCTCAAACATATTGAGACATAGTGCTTTGAGAGTATTCTTGAGTTAAGTGAGGATATTTGTTTTGGGTGAGGTCTTAATTCTAATTTACCAATAGTGTATTATCTCCTTAGTAAATAATTCTTCTGTAAGAAGTTGTTTGGATGTTAGTTACACCAGTAAAAGCTCTTCTTTTGGTTTTTGGGGTTTTCTTATGAAGTCTCCATTTGGTTTGTGAGTTTCGCCAAGAAGAAAAACTCTATTTTGGTTCATGAAGATCAACCATCAAAATCTTCACAACATTTCTTGATCTCGGTCTGGTTAAATTCTCTATCAATTCGAGATTAGATTGTATAAAATCTCACTTTGTCTTGATATCAGACAGGTTAAAAACTTTATCAGTTCGAGATTAGTCTGTATAAAATCTCACTTGGTTCCCGAGTTCAGCCTGGTAAAATCTCAATTGATTTAAGATTAGATAGTGTAAAATATTAACGTTGTTCGTGGTCATCCTGTGTAAAACCTCGATTTAGTTTGAAGAATAGCCAAATCAAAACTCGATCTTTGTTTGAGATCAGAATGTAGAAAAATATCTATTTAGTTTGGAGGATAACCACTCTAAGCCTTGTTTGTTGCTTGGTTGGAAGTTAGTCTTAAAATTTCATTTCCTTGTATAAGGAGGTTTATGGGCATGTCATTCTAAAAGCTCTCAAGTTTATTGGATACTCTCAAGAATATTTCTTGGGGGACAAGAGTTGGTCAATTTAGGCCTGAGCGCCTGTATAAATCTTTGGTGTATCTATTTATCCCTTATCTCTTTACTTTATTGTCTTTCCTTTAGTTTTTTGCTGCTTATTTACCCGTTTGGTTTTAAAATGTTTTCAAACTCTGATTTTCCAAATTATTTTGTTTTCAACCAAAGTTTTTTAAACCTCCATAACTTACCCCCTCTTGTGTATAGAGTCATATGTCTAACACTTTCGACGGGTGTTCGGTGCCTTTTTATATGTGTATGTTTTCTAGATTAAAGTTTAAACTTACTTTTAATAGCTTCAAAGCAGAGGTTTTAAATCAATATAAGGATTGTGTTGTCTCAGTTACACCTGGTAGGTTGAAACTTTGTTAAGGTTTTTAAATACTACTACGGCTATTGAGGAGGAGTTCTAACTATGAGATTACTCTTCAATGTGACACTCACTTCTGCACAAGCGGAAAAGGGTATGTGGTTTCTCTCACTTTGTCAGTCGAAAAAGGTGTTTTCCATTTATTTAAAAATCTAGAAAAACTTTAAGGATCATGTAGCGGTAAAAATATTGAGATTAAGATATTGATTAACTTAGCTCGCAAAGTAATAGTCATCACCGCGCTTTTATTGTTTCCAAAGGAAAAGGGAAAAAGTACGAACAAAATCCAAAGAAGTTTTAAAATAAAACTAACAAAAAGAGAACAAGGGCCCGAGGGTTGGTTATGTAAAGGGAAGGTATTAGCACCCTAAACATCCATGGTCCTCTTTGAAAATATGTACATTTTGGTTTGAAAAAGGTGTTGTTTGTTAAAAGATTTGAGGGATGAGAAAAGAAGCATTTTTATTATCATTTGGTGTTTGCCAAGACTCTTAGAGTATCATGCCTACGTACCAACGAAATGCAATGGAGGATCAAAACCTTGCAGTTTGTGGTAAAAATAACAAAAAGGGTTTGTTTTGATTTATTTTTATGGAAAAAGATATTTTGTCATTTTAAGGAGAATACTCAACTAGTCACCCACAAGTATGATAACTTTGCATCATCATGAGAAGTGATCCAACTTGGATAAGGATCCCATAGATGGAAAAGAATTATCATCAATACTATGGAGATAGGAGAATTATAACTTAACTATGGAAATGACTCATATCTAATGCCTTGAGAAAAGTTTTAAAGGGAAAAATGCACAAAGGCACAAAATGATTTGAATGAGTTAGGCATTTTTTAATATTTTGAAATTGGTCTAAATATGCTTAAGATGGATTGACGTTTATTAAGGAAAAGGCTTTTAAAATCACTTAACAAAAGTCAAGGTTTGTTGAGAAAAATGGTCCAAGTTTAAAACAATAAGGTTTTGAAAGAAAAAAAGGAGGATTTTGTAAATTAAAGAAGAGGATGAGAGACTATCTTAAAGCATAAAGTAAAAGGTAGGGAGGAAAGATCTAACTAAGAGATAGCAAGCTTTATAACATAAGTCAAGCAAGAATTTCCTCATTTGTATTAAGCTTCAAGCAAGCCAGAATAAGCAAATAATAATCCATGTATCAGATTAAACCAAAGTAGCTCAACCAAGTCTCCAAAGGAAGTCCAAAGTCAAAGGTACCAGATGGATTCCAAGGTCTCAAATCACAAGTCCCAAAGCAAAGGTCAAGATCCTAATTCTAAGTCCATAACTCCACAATGATGCCAAGGATAGTAACCACAAGTCCATGAATCAAGATAACCAAGTTTCTTTTTTAGGTTATTTCTTATTAGTGTTTTCTTTCCAAAGATATGAAAGTAAGATCCAAATGGACAAAGAACAAATGACATAATCACAAACAATATGATATGAAATGTTAAACATAAAGTATAAAGTCAATGGCATAAAATAGAATAGCATAAAGTAAATGACTTGGAAATAAAAATTAATACAAGTAAAATATTAGTGAATGATGTTAGAAAGCAAAAATGAAAGATGGTTTGGTAATTTTTTGTAGAATATTCAACTATTCACCCACAAGCATGAAAATACGAATCTATACATCATTTATAAGAAGGCCTCCAACTTGGACAAAATCAACAAGTATGTCACTAGCTCTCACAAATGAAAAGTGAGCAATATTTTCACACAATACCATGAGAAGTAGGAGACTACAATCTCACTTATGAAAATGTCATTGCCTTTGGGACAAATTTAGCGCTATGTGTAACACCTCAAAATTTGCCCTCCTCTCTTGGGACTAGCTTAACATATTGCATAACATTTTTTAGGTCATTAGGCATTGCATCTTGCATATCATGTGGTTACATTGTGTCAGTCATCCTCAAAAGTCTTGGTCAGAAGATAAGGGACTAATGTGCAAGCTAGGGTTTCATTGATTGAGTGGACTGATCATTAACCATCTGAGGGTGTGTGATTCAAATTAGGGTTTTATGATTCTCAAGGAGATTGATCTTTATCTTGGTTGAAATGATACATCATCATCATGGTCTTGTTATCATCCAGAGGATTCAAGAGGTTGATCAGATATCTTGAGATTAGGGTTTTGACCACTAGTCAACCCTAATCAGTTGCATTGGGCTAATCAGGGCATGGCAAGGAGATGGGGTCTATAATGGATATGGGGATCATCATATGGCTATAGTGAGCTTATGGAAGCTAGGGTATCATTTTGGAGCCATTTCATCAGGAGTTTGAGGCTCAATTTGATCAGTACATGGCCAAATTCATCTATCAGTTGAAAAAGTCAACTGTGGTCAACTGTGTTTGATTTTATGGATTTGGAGGTGGGAGAGAGTTGGATACACTTCATTCATGTCTAAACAAGTTTCATTTGGCATTTCAAACATCAAGAATGAAGAAAATAAAGTCAGACAAAAAGTTGCCAAAAATGGAAAGTGACTTGTAATGGAAGTTTCCAAAAATGGAAAGTTTTTCACCACAAAATTACATGTCCAAAAATGCTTCAAATGAAATTTTGTTCAACATGAAAGTTGTAGATCTTGCTCTCACCTTTCCAAAAAGTCCAAGAACTTGAATTTCCCATGTGTGGTTGACAAGATATGGTCCATTCATTTTCCAAAAATGCCTATAATCAAAGTGGCATAACTTTCACATGGAATGTCCAATTTGGGTGATCTTTCTTTGAGCAAACCCCATTTCACATGTACTTTCATGGTGCATGATCAAAATTCATCAAAAATGGTCAAGGCAAAAAGTCATTTTTTAAGTGACTTCTTTTGAATTTTTGGTGTGAACATGTGAATTTGAGAAATACAAGAGATATGCACATGAAACCACTTCCAACACACTCCAAATGCCAAATAGAAGTTGTGTGAACTGTCATTTTGCTGTCACATTGGTTAATTGGAGAAGGTCATTTTGGACATTGCATTAAGAAACTCATTTTCACTAATCAAGCCAATTTTGATAATTATGATTAAGAGATGGATTAAGAAGTTGGTATAAGTTACTAATCATAACAGAAATGCTAATGAGATTGCACATTCCAAGATTTGTAACTGTTTTCCCCTCCAATTCTCTCAAAATTCACAAAACCTTCATCACATTTTTTCAACATTTCTCATCCAAATCTTCATCAATCTTGTTCATTCTTCGTGGATCCATGCTTCATAATCCTTATTGAAGATCTGTTTCATACATCCAAGGAGAACTATCAAGAATCACGACTGTTGGAAGTAAGCTCAACAATGGCAATTTCATGATTCTTCAAACTGGAGCATCATTGAGCTGAGGAATCTTTTCTAATCACCTTCCATAACATCAATCTCCATCTGTTTTGGCTTTGCACGCGTGGAAACATCCAGATTCACAAGCTGCCATCATCATAAGGTGCAAATTCGATTTCCTTAATTGTGTGAATCATGATATGCGTTTTGTAGGTCTTTCAATGTAGATTAACATGATGCTCATAGATTTTGATTTGGTTGAGAATTGTGAGAGAAATCTGAGATTGAAGTTTGATGCTCATTTCTTTTTTTGTTCGATCTGTTTAGCATGTTTAGAATTAGGTTAAAATAATTGGATATTCATGATGTGCGTGCTTTGCTGGTTCCAATGATATATAGTTTGTCAATTTTGGTTGAGATTTGATGTTCATGATTTTCTGGATTTTCTGGAAGTGTTCTTGTCCAAGAACACTCATATGAGCGTGTTAGATCCATAATTCCCTGGCCTGAATTCAAATAGTTGTTTCCCGCGCGTTTTAGCCTATCAGAGAGCGCCATTGCGTTTAAGTGGAACGACAGTGTTTTGGTCATGTTCTTGGTATTTACGCTTCTGCCATTTTCAGCATTATTATTTCATTATTTCGATTTTCTTTTTCATTTTATATTTCAATTTCATGCATGAACTTAGAAAATTCATAGATGATTCATTTTTTATCCAAATTGAGTGAGGTTTTTCTCATGATGATCCTTATAATGTGTAGAATTTAATCATGATTTTTGTGATTTTTGTGCACGTGTAAAAAAATTAAAATGCCTAGGGTTTGCTTGGTAGTGTCACATTGGTACATGCTTTGCCATATCATTCATAAAATGCTGATGCTTTCAAAGAAATGGATGAAATTTTTTGTGCACATTATGGACACTTTGATGGTGATTTTGATATAGAGTTTGTGGTTTTTGGATACCTGGTTGTTGAGATATGAATTTTTGAATAGAGGTGTGACAATTTGTGTTACACCAAGCATTGTGAATTTCATGATTTTATTTGCCTTGCCTAGGGATGTTGGATTGAGCTAATTTTTTGCATGAATAAACATATGAATGTTGAGATGACATGTGAATTTTTCTGGATTTATTGATGGCATTTCCTATTTGATTGGAATTTTTCCCTCTGTTTGGTCATTTTGTTGATTGTTTGTGACACATGTTACCATTTGATTTGTGAAATTCTGATCATTGATTGTATGTGTGTGAAATTTGACATGTGGATTTTAGACACATTATAGGTCATTGTGGTTTCGATCCCATTAATTTATCTTGTTGTGTCACTGTTTTATGATTTATGGAAGTTGATACTTGTTTGGATACCATGTGTTGGCTTGCTTGAACTTGTCTGAACTTCTTGATTTTCATTGACCTACTTCCTTTTGTCCAATTGAGCTGAAATTTGACATGCTATCCATTGAAGGTGTTCTGTTTAGACTTGAATTTTTGTGGAATTAATTGAATTGTTTTGGTATGCTTTTGATTGAGATCTTTCTGTTTGGTCTTTTGAAGTTGCAAATTGCATGTTTGATGCTATTTTGTGCATGAAATGATAATGGTGATTGGTATGAGCATGGGACCAATTGCATTTGCTTTTAATTTGTTTGAATGTGATTTTGGATAATTTTCACTTGCTGTTTTGATTTTTTCATCTCCTTTGGACCCTAGGCTTGGCCTAGTGGTCTTGTTTCTCATGTTTGGTTTGGATTTTCAGGTTGAAATGCAAAAGGCTTAAGGAGAAAAATTCAAGTTAATTAAGTTGACTTGTGAATTATTTATGACTAACATTGGCTTTGTGTTGTAGGGTTTGATGCTTGAGTTTGAGCTCATGGCTTGCACTTGTGTGCATTAACTTGTGTTTGACTGTACAGATTAACATTTGCTGTTTACTGTTGATTTGTCTGAGTACTGATGATACTTGATTGATTTCAGGTACATTAAGTTGCTTACAGTTCCTTGAGAACTTGCTTGTTGTTGCTTGGTTTTTAAACCAATTGAGGTAGAATTTCTATTCTCCATGTAGTCTGGAAGACCTGGCCTGTTACCTGGCCAGGCATCTGTCTGAAGTCCTCCTTAAGAGGCGATGTTTGTGCTTGTTTACTTTTGTGCCAAGCAGGAAAAGTCCTTGATTAAGGCAATTGGCGGAACCCAAGGGATGTGCAATCCATCCCCCGCTATTCTTGTTGAGTCGTCCCTCTGCTCACACCACTGTGTTGACGCATTGGGACATTAACCCAAGATCTTGTGATGTTGCACAGTCGAGTCAGAGTCTTGAGTGTAGAAGGGTTCCTCCATTCTGGACCCACGCTCCTTTGTATGAAGCTCTCCCTGGCCAGGGATAAGAGCTGTGAAGTCTAATCTTCACTCACCTTTCATCTGCTTCACCCTGACTCTCAATGTCAGGGTTAAGAGCGAACACTACCCTGTACAGATGACTTGCCTCGGCAGTCCACCCTTGTTTGAGCCTCACTTGACTGGATATAGTGTGTGCTATGTGAATGTTTGCTTTATTTTGATTGATGCTTGCATGCTTGTTATTCCTGGTTAGGATTAGCTTGCTGTTGTGCAAGTAGATAAAAACCATAACATAGGGCAATGATGCATGATAACACTAGGCTCGAGTACAGCTCCCTAGTAGTGTGTCTCCCTTGGTTTTTGGCTAGAATTTCTTTCCCTTTCAGGGGAACTACGTCGCCCTGATCCTCATACCTGATGAGGTACGTAGGCAGGAGACCGTGCGAGGTCTCTCCGGGCACTTTTCTTTCTTTTTGTGTGTGTGCTTGACGGTTATAGGCTCGAGTTCCCGACTCCCTATTAACTTGTTTGGTTGTTGTGTGCTTGGAAGCTGATGTAAGTCCATCGAGTGGCATTCGGGTTCCAGTGTGCGTGTGTTTGGTTCGGAAGCCGATGTAAGCCCAGCGATTGGCATTCGGGTTCCAGGTTTGCCTGTGTTTGTGTGTGTCTTATTTGGCGTGCGTGAGCCAAACTACGGCAGCTCTGATTCTCGTTCAGACGAGATACGTAGGCATAGGACGCGATGTCCTAGCGAGCCCTCTCCTCTTTTACCCCACCTGCGTTGTCTTCGGTGTGTGTGTGTGATGTTTGTTTAGCAACCTTTTCTTTCTTTTAGAGCGTGGATCCCGTCGAGTACGACGGACGTGAGGGGTGCTAATACCTTCCCCTTGCGTAACCGACTCCCGATCCCATTCTCTTTGGTCGCGAGACCATGCTTTTCCCAGGTTTACTCTGAGCGTTTCCTTTCCCTCTTTTGTGATAAATAACGCACGGTGGCGGCTCTGTGTTGTTTTCGTTTCAGCCCGCCGGTTGTTTTTCGCGGATGCGACACTATGTTAAGCAATCGTAATTGGACTTATGTAGAAGTCACAACCACCTGAGGCCGGTCAATAGTAATGTTTGTGTTAATACATGCTAGAGAAATGATATGTAAATCATCCTCCTAAAGCTATGCCACACAAGAAAAGAAAAAGAAAGGGGAAGATCAAACACAAAGGCTAAGAGGATGGTCCATTACTTCAATCCATATTTCATGACACTTAGGACAAACTTATGCATCAATCCAAAGTACCTTAAATAATTTGTGATCATTTAGAAGGTAGATTTGAAATGGTGAAAGTTCATCAAGTACCAACCCATACATCATGAACAAGATGGACACAAATTCATCCAATTGATCAAAAGGAAAAGAAAGGGATGAAGAAGAAAAGGGGACAAGAGAGGTCAAATCCAAATTGAATCACAAATTTGATCAAGTCATTATCAAAATCAATCATCAATTTTGGTAGATTAGACTTTTTAACCCCATTAACACCCAAGATCCATTGAGTTTGATGAGACTTAAAGTCAAAATCATCATGATCCAAGGCCAACAGAAGTTCACAAGGTCATACAAATTTAAAATGCAATTAAATGAAATAAAAATGCATAAAGGGTATTTTTAAAATGGAAATAAAATGAAAAATACACAAAGTCCTTCAAAACACCAAATAAATGACCAAGAAAATTATGGAAGGTTGGAAATAAAATGAGAAACATAAAATAAAATTTTCAGAATTTTAAAATGCAGAAAAGTATTTTTACAACAATTAAAACAAATGAGAAAAGATAAAATTCATGAAAAATAGAAAATCATTGAAAAAAATATGGAAAAATAAAAACCAGATGAAGAAAAATAAAAGAGAATTTTCAAAATTATTTTGGGATTTTTTGGATAAAAAATGAAATTACTACGAATTTTTAAAGAAAAACAATTTAAAATAATAAAAGAAAAAGAATTAAAATTAAAAAAAACCAAGATCGTTGAATCAAGCCTCGTTAATTTACGTGGCAGATCTAACACTCCAAATGATGAGAAACACGATGGAATATGCTGCAATCAGAACACAGGATTCAATTTGAATTTAACCAATCAAAACATTTCAAAATGCCAACGTGTCTGGTCCAAACTCAGATCACCTGAGAAATACTCCGATCATCTTCTCCGGTGAGCTCTCACCGGAGTTTCATTGTTTGGTAACTTCAAGACACAAGACCACCACCATTATGATCCTCTTCTTATCCCGAATTTAACCTCGTGCCTCAAATTCATTTATGTGAACTGAACAGAGGGAATTTCAAAGAAGTTTCAGAAACAAGTAAGCCATAAAAAATAAAATTAAATGATGAACACGATCAATCAACACCAGATAAGTTAGGGAAAAACATCAGAGAGTGAAGGACTACATTATGGTAACTTGTTTGAGTTTAAATGATGCTCAAAACTACCTTGTCCATATGGTGATCAGAAGTTGATGAAGCTCGATCTGGTTGGAGCAATTCAGAAGGTCTCAGAGCTTGGGAATTGTTGCAAAAGTTTCAGAGGATGTCGATGGAGCTAATAGAATCAGGAAAATGGATTGAAATAGGCTGAAACTCAAAACACGATAGTTGAATTTTCTGGAAAAATTTCAAGTTGCAACAGGGATTTCTTGGCTCTCCAAAGCTTGCAAATGAAGACAATAGGTTCCTATATTTATAGGCAGTGTGTTTGGATCCAAATACGTGTGGAATGATGCAGAACTCTTGCAAAACGAATTTGATCCAAGTGTGTGAAAAGTGTGACTTGAAACTCCTAAAAAATTAGCCAAATGATGTGTTTTAAGTGTCAATTAACTTATGTAGGCTTGATTAAACATGTTTAGGACCCAAAACAATTTCTAATTTGGCTTCGAATTGAGTTTAGTCATGATCAAATTTCGGGCAATGGTGATATCTTCGGTTTAAAGTTACCATGTTCAACTCAATAGGGCATCCTACTCAAGAGGCTTTATGATCCCATTCTTTTTGCAATGTGTTAACATCATGACCAAGATTACAATGAGCTAAGAAAGGTTGCATTTGGATGTTTAAGTACAAATTTATGGTGTGTGAAGTTGGCATAAAATATTGGTTCAATAACTTAGAAAAATTTGAGTGCTTCATGGCTAAAAATTACCTATAATGTCCCAATGAATTTCATTGCCTTCCAAGCATAATTTGGCCTTGGTCTTTGAAGCAAACTTGTAGAGTGTATCACCAATGGCATTGTGAAAAAATAATCAGCTCGATGTGTTGAAATTTGAAGAAGTTATGATCTTTGAAAGTTGGCAAAAAATCACTTGAAAATAGGTCAAATTTCACTAAGTCCACAAATGACCTATAATGTCTCCAAACGTTTGATGATCTTACATGCATAATTGGATCTTGTCATGAAAAGATAAGTTGTAGAGGATGTTGAGAAGAGTCATATTCAAAAAGGGCATTAAAAAATGTTGAGAATTGAAGTAGCTGTGATCTTTGGAACTTTGACTTCAAAATGTTGACTTTTAGGTCAAATCCCTTTGAACAAGCTTGTGTATTTGGACTTTCCTTGCATTTCAAAGCACATGGGTGATCATATGAACTCAAGATAAGGTATACTTGATTGTATCTTGATTAAATTACTCAAAACTTGAAGTTGCTTGTTAAAGAAGGAATGGAAATAAACACATGAACCTTTGACTTTCCTTTAGAAGTAAGCAACTAAACTTTGAGATGCTCTTGATTTGAGGAGCCCTACCTTACACAATAAACTCAAGGGAAACAAGACATATTTTTGGTATATTGATTAGTGGTTAGATAAGAAATGAACATATAAACATAAAGGTAAAACAAAGAAGCAAACCCAAAGATGGATAGGGGAAGGGCCAAGATGTGGCCTTGTTTGTATGCAAAAGGTGCAAATGAGGTGTTGGATCTTAGGGTTAAAAATTAGGGTATGACAAATCATTACTTCTTGGTGACTCCCCTAAATCGAAAAGCTTGTCCCTTATTATGAATTATTCCTGATGATCGTCTCTCTACCCCTCCCCCTTCTTCAGACCCAACAAAATGCGGGAACAAGATCCAAAAATGTTAGGCCCAAGATTGTTTCTTCCGACCTCTAAAACGTTACAGCTTTGCTTATAACTCTCTCATACTAGAAGAAAATACATAGTGAAATAGGATTTATTTGTCTTCTGGGAGAGTTTGGGTTATAAAGATGGTGTTTGACATTCAAATGTACTGTCTACTCAGGAGAATAAGTATTATAAAGTTGGCAAACAAGTTACATTAATGATACAAATAATTTTGAGTACAAATGATTTTTGATAATTTCCAAAATTCTAACTTTGTATTATCTTTTAATAAAACAATTAAGAAATATAAATTCTAAGTGCTCAAGAAACTTTTCTCTGATATAAGAAAATTATGCATTAAAGTTTCTAAGAGTTTTAACAATACCCATATGAATTATTTAAAAATATTTGATTAAAGAGGTGATTTTGAAATCTGAAAAATTATGTTATATATACATCACAAGATGCCTCTTAGATTAATAGTCATGAATGACAAAATGTTCATGATTAATATCAATGATTTGGAAAAGGTATCATGAACATGTGAATGAAGATGTATTGCGATGTTTCATAGTTTCCAAAAAGAATCAAGAAGCAATCGATTGTTATAGGAGGTCAATCAATTGTCATAAGTTTAACGTTAAAAAATATGCAAGATTTACACATGACAATTGACTTTTATATTGCATCAATTGATTATGGGGATAAAAATAGAGACCCCTCAATCGATTGTCACCTAGCATCAATCGATTGATGCTTCAATGATTTTGAAATATTTGAAAATAGTGACTTCACAACAATCAATTGTACCCTAATGTCAATCGATTATTCCTTTAATAAACTTGAGATTTTTCTTTTAAAACCATGTGTTATGAACGGAAATCACGTATGAATGCTATATATCTTTAAGAATGGTTTAGATGAAAAGTTGTGAACACCTTAAGCTTATACCTAATTAATTGCTTATGGCACCTTAGAATACGATTCAAACATTTGATATTCAATTTAGCCATGATCAATCCTTTGACTTGAGAATTTTAATCTTGAGAGATATTTTCCTTCTTTGCATATATTTGACTTCACCAAAACACCATCTAATTAAAAGCCCATCTTTACAGAAAGTGGGATAACCAAGCTTTTGATAACAAAAATCAATGGTACGACCATTTCTATGACAAAAGGTACATACACAAGGGGAATGCTTATAACTGTTGAAATTTCCTTTGTTCTTGAAATATGGTCTTTGAGTAGCTTTAATCAAAATAGAATCATAATCGTGTGACACTAAATTCTTTTGATTACTTTCTTCTTGGATCACAAGAGAGTATATGCAATTGATAGATGACAATGGATCCATAAGTAAAACTTGAGTTTTAACAACAGAGAAATTATCATTCAAACATGCTAAAAATTGGATTTCTTGATCTTCAAGCATGTATCTTGATCAGTTCTAAGTACAACACATCGACCACTACTAAAAATAATATATTTCATGACAAAACTTTCAACTCACCCAACAAAAAACCCGATGTATAATGTCAAGGCGCGTCATGTTTTATTTATTTATTTTTTAAAATAAATACAACATATTCCCTCTATTTCTAAATATAATTGAGGGAAAAATGATTCAGGACATGCTTTGAAATCCAACAATGCAGTTTATGTTTTTATTTCAATAGAAATGGTGCCTTTTTTTTTAAAATTAATGATATATTTCTTCGGTTTCTATAATAACTGAGGGATTAGATAATCATATTTTACTATAAAAGAAGTCATTAATCATATTTTACCCAAACCTAACTTATATTTAACCGCTCCAAACTCGTATGCATCATTCTTTGGGATAGATTGCAAGACATAAAAAATCTTCAATGTTCTTCTATCTTGAACAAAACTTTTTTTTGCCCTTGCAATCTCTCTCACATAATGGTGTCGATATTGTTATTGTATATTTGGAATAATTTTTTTATGTTGTCAATCAAAGAAAATATTCCATAATTAATTGTTTTCCTCGGTTGACAATATTGGGAAATGTATTCCTAAACATGTTGTAAATTGCAAGCAATTACAGTATAAAAAAATGGTGAATGGTAAAAGATTGAAAATGAAATAAGACATGTTACTTTTAGTTTTTTATCATTCACTATTTTTTGCAAGTAATATATTACCTCTTTTTTTAATAAAACTGAGGGGAAAGTCCTTATTTTAACAATGCTCATGATATCTACAATACCACTATATATCTTGTTCTCTTTCTTGTGAAAACATTTGACATGAAAATATTTTTTCAAGATAATGAAATCTTTCAACAAATCTCTGGGATGAAATGCAAGTGCATAAATTTTTTTCCATGGTTGGAACATATAACTTATCAGAAATTTGACGCATGCAATCAATTGAACTTGAAAAGAATGTGCACAAAGGTATACAACAAAATCTAGATAACAACAAAGATTTCTTGTTCTCTAAGAATAACTTGAAAATATTTATTGTTATCCAAGAATTCATTGTTATAATTTGGATTTATTTCAACAATGTATTTTAATATTCAATTTAAACAATATATTTAAATAAAAAACTTACTCTCCTCGATTTTTAAGGGTGTGTTTGGTTCGAGGTGGGGGGAGGGGAATATGTTTGGTTCAAATACTATGAGGGGAGCAAAATAGAGTTTTTGTGTCCTTCCAAATTGGGAAGATTTGGAGGAGAGGGAAGAGAATGTGAATTTTGATCATTACTAAAGAAATATGTTTGGTTCAAATATTATGAGGGGAGCAAAACCCCTCCAAAACACAATTTTCGTGTGTCTCAAAATTGGGGGGATTTGGAGGAGAGGGAAGGGAATGTGAATTTTAATAATTCAAAAATTATTATATTTACTAAAATATTTTCAATTTTATTTTAATATTTTAAAATTATTTATTTCCTTTCATGTTACTACTTCTCTTTTGTGTGATTTTTCTTTATTACTTCCATTAACTTATTATAATTGATCTCCACCTTCCAATTATTTTTCGCATTTTTGTACTTAATATAAATTATAACCACGGTAAACTTTTTTTGTTTTTTATTTATTTATAATTTATAATTTTTATGTTTGTTACATTGTAATATATATATATATATATATATATATATATATATATATATATATATATATATATATATATATATATATATATATATATATATGTACACCTCGGAAATTCTAAAAACTCGAGCTATCAATCATTGTGCCCGAGTTGATATGTTGGATATTTATGAAAAGTAAATGATTATCGATGTGTTCATTTGATTTCACTATACAAAATCTTAAAAATACTCAAAGTACCAGCTTTAGAGAGAAACGAGCTTCACTGGAAAAATGTATGAATCTTGAAACACCATTTTCATTCAAATGAAAAGCTTTTTATTTAGTTTTATATTCTTTGCCAATTTACTTTCATTTCTCTTTTAACTTCATTGTCACTTTACGCTTACTTTACAAAATTATAGCCTTTTTTTAAAATTGTCGAAATTACCTTTCACGTTGTTTCTCTAGACAGTTTCAACTAAGTCGAAATCCTTTGATTTTCTACACAAACTATAAGCAAAAAAATTTAGCACTATGTCCTAGGATTCTCTAGTTGATCCTGGAAGTAACCTTCAATAAGAGACTAGCGGTTGTTTACCAAATTTCCTTGTAAACAAATTGGCATGCCCAGTGGGACATGTGTTAAACTCTTGTCTTTTATAGATATTCATAAGTTTTCTCTTATAAACTTGTTTTGTGTACATTGAATTGTTTTGACTAGTTTGTATGTGTTTAAGAAGTGGGATGTCTTTATCAAAAATGACGCGTCCTCTTATAGATTATGCCACTTCACAAAATAATCCTCAAAACATAGTAGAACAATCAGTCGAATTGACGATTGAAGAGGCAGTTATTTCAACGCCCGTTAGGACAATTGTCCTAGTGGTATCGTCAACACCATTTGCACTCATACCATGGTAGGGGATAACACCTCCACCACAACCAGAGAATACCCTATTTAACCCTGCAGCCGCAAGGCGTTTGTTTGGGTTCTCAATGCCAATGAATAATAGGGAATACCCATATGGCATACCAACGTCAATGATGGCTGACCTTCACACTAATATGTCCAATTTTAGTGACAATGCAATGGCCACTAGGCCATCGTATAATTCACATAATGCTTCGACATCGACCACAAACAATATGGTTTGACTAGGAAGGACATGCTACATCCCTCAAATAACGCCATCTTTAAATACCACCTCTATGATGACCATGAGGCAATAGATGGATGAAAGTAACATATAAGTGGTTAACACTTTGAACCAACAAATGAAAACCATATTAAATCCTTTGATTATGAATACAAACCAAACCTATGAGTTGTTGGCAAATCAAATGGGTTGAATTGATGACTTTTTTGGCACGTCTCAAGTTCATGCTCGATCAACCCCTTAGATATCAAATGTTAGACATGTCAAAACGCTTGAAAATGAGATGGCCCAAGTGAATGTACACCAAGCCCAGGGCTTTCGACCACCATAACCTATCCCCAACAGGGAAGAGGGAGAATACATAGATCAGCATAATCCTAGACCTTTGATGGTTCAGAGAAACTAGGATGATGATCAGGTTCTTCAACATGTCCAACAAAACAACTTTGAGGGACATAATAACATAGCCAATATGGTCAAATAGATTTTGGCCTAGAACGACCTTAATGTGGGATTCCACATGCCTAACTTTATATCTCCTTTGTCAGAACATGTTCGATAAATGGAGTTGCTCAGGGGTTGGAAGGTCCCCAAATTTACTAAGTTCACTGGCGACAGTAGTGAGTCGATAGTTGAACATGTCGCTAGGTATCAAACCGAGGTTGGAGACATTGCGAACAATGAGAATTTGAAAATTAAGTATTTTACAAATTCTCTAACAAAAAACGCCTTCACTTGGTTTACCACACTCCTTCCACACTTTGTTCAAACATGGAATCAATTGGAGAGATTGTTCCATGAATAATTTTACATGGGTCAGTCGAAAATAAGTCTGAAGGAGTTAGCTAGTGTGAGGCAAAAAATTTATGAGTCAATTGATGATAACTAAACAGGTTTAGATTTCTTAAAGCGCGATGTTTTACACAAGTCCCTGAACACTAGTTAGTCGGAACAGATGCAAGTGGCCTAGATTATTCCATTAGGAAGAAATTGGATACTCAATACCTTAGGGATATGGCATAATTGGCATATAGGCTTCACCAGGTTGAGCGCTTGAAAGCTGAAAAAGCCAGAACGAATAAGTATCATAAAAACTAAAATGTTGCGTACGTAGAGGCGGAAGAATACCTCTCAGAACTAGGCTATGAATATGTCGAAGAGAGTGAGGTCAATGTGGTTGAACTTAAGCTAGAACCTCCTTACGTATGTAAATTGTTGAATCTGTCGAACAAGAAGAATCTTGTCGAACCTATTAAGAATGAAAAATTCGTCACAAAAACATATACTTTTGATATAACAAAGTGTGACGAAATATTTGATTTGTTAGTCACTGATGGATAGATAATAGTGCCTCCGGGCCTAAAAAATCATCTATTAGAATAGAGGGAAAAGAGAGGTTTTTGTAAGTATCATAATTTTTGGGGTCATAAAACATTTCAATGTGTGATTTTCAAGGATTTGTTGCAAAAGGCTTTGAAATAAGGAAAAATGCAATTTGGTGAGAAGCGAAAGACATCAATGTAGGTGGATACTGACCCACTGCAAACTGAGGATGCTTACTATGCTAAGCCCGTCGAGATCTTAATGGTGGAAGCTACCAAGGGCTTTAACATAGAGGTCGAGAAAAGTGAGCAGATTTTTGCAGTTTCTGATGTAGAAATGAAAATGTGTACCCATAAGCTAAAGAAGGGTTTATCGACTTCCTTGAGCGTTGCAAGTTGAGTGACTTCAAGACAATGATATGCCCAAGGTGTAGCGTTGTCTTTGATGATGAGGCATCAAAGAAACTGAAAGACACCAGGATGCATGTTCGTATAAGAAGAAAAAGAGGAAATCCAACTACTAGGATCACTTTAGACAAGAGATGTGTTCCACTCAGAAATGAAGAATACAAGAGGCAGTTTCGAAAACCTCATTATAGAACTTATCGTGCCCCGACAAATGTACCCAGAGGAAAGTGGGTCAAGCCTTTGAACCAGCGGGGGGAGGGGGAATCAGCCAAAGTGGAAAATGGTCGACCCCAAGATAGGGTTATCAGACCAGAAGAATCAAAAGGTGTCGAAGGGTCAGCCACACATCCCTCATAACTATAAGGGAAACAACCCTATAACACAGACGCAATGAAGGCGCCACCAAAGTAGGAAGAAGGCTGAAAGAGAAGCCTTTACAACCAAGCATGAAGCCTCCACAGAGAAACATGATATGGCTATGCCAAAAACTCAAAATAAACCCTACACAATAACCCTGAGTGATAGAGACAAGAAAATATCCAACCAAAGATTGTCCTTAAGGGTAGCACATATGGGGAAAGGTAGTTTTGGGCAAGGGCGAAGACGCCTGAATACACCCTTCAACAAGAGGAGGATGTCCTTGAATATGCCCATCGACTAGTGAAGGAAGTGCTTGAATATACCCCTCGACCAAAGGAGGAAGTCCCTGAATACACTCCTCAACTCGAGGACAAAACTCCAGAATATACTCCTTAGTCAGATGATGAGATGGTTGAAGACATAAAAAAATATGAAGATGACTTTAAAATTAATTGTGGCATAGTTTTTGTGCTTCCTAGAGAGTATGATAGAGAGGCAGAGGTGTTGGAGACTGAGGAGGATTACATACAAGATGAGACTGCAAATCAAAAGCCTTTATGTTATTATGTTATAAACAATGGCGTTATTGAGGAGAAATAGGCCATTTTTGAGAGGCCAGGCTCTAGGATGATGTACCATCTCAAACCTTTGTTCATAAGGGAGAAGGTGGATAATATGGCCGTCAACAAAGTTTTCATTGATGGGGGAGTGACTGTCAATTTGATGCCGCATTCATTATTTAAAAAGATGGGAAAGACAGACATTGATATTTGACCTCACAACATCATTTTGTTGAATTATGAAGGAAATTCCAATCACATCTTAGGGGTAATTCAGGTATAACTCTTAGTTTGCTCTACCATTAGGCCAACACAATTCATGGTAATTACATCTAATGCTAATTATAACTTGTTGCTTGGGCGTGAATGGATCCATGGAATAGGTGCAGTCCCTTCGACTCTACACCATAGGGTTGCCAATTGGCTTGAAGATGGCATTGTAGAAAATATTGAGCACTACCAAAGCTATTACATGGCTGAGGTCAGTAAGGTTGGCAAGAAAAACTTTGATAGAAACTTAGCGAAGATTTTGCCATGTTATGCAGCAGATGAGGTTTATAATCCTAAAAAAGATGTTATATATTTCTTGAACCTTCACCCAAATCATAGGTTCTTCTGGGATAAGGAACGAGTAGAAAATCAATATGTCAAAGAAGGAAGTATGCCACCTGTAAGGCCCCAATTTGACCCCTAAGATCCCTCATTCCATCTCATAGCTTTGCATTGACATTAGGATCGCACCTTGGTATTCTCCTCACCTATTGTTCATTGGATTTTCATTAGAAGAGATCACCAAGCACATTTGATTGTATCATGCTTTATTTTATTTTCTTACTAACCAAAATACAAAAATATGTTTAGTGTAACTTTGTTTCTTTTGTAGGTAGTGTGTGTGTCCATCTGTGCCTCACCAAGCTCACAACTAGAGTTTGAGACCCTCAATGCAAGAGATCAAGCAAGAAAAGGTCCAAATTGGTTCCAAACATCATATATGGATCCCCATGTTATTTATTTGCCATTTTTTATCAAGAGTTCATCAAGAGTTTGAAACTTGTTTGTCAGGGAAGCCCTAATTCATCTGGGTATCTTGTGTGCCTTCCTCAACAAGTTTATTCAAAAATTGGTCAAAGATATTAAGGCATACTTAATTTTACATCATCATAAGCATATATGATCCTCCATGAGCCCCTTAGAGCAAAGGAACTCCAAGTATTAAAGTTAATTCAAGGAAGTTGACCAAAAAAGTCAACTGGTCAAATCTAGGGTTTCCTAGACCCTATATCCTACAATTGTTATCATATGAAAATGATTAAAATAGATAAGTTACTCTTTATGACATTCCAAAAATATTTCATGTTGGCCTCAAAACCTAATTTTTCTTGGAAAGTCAATTTTTATGGTGAACGATTATAGGTCATTTTGTTTGTGCCCTAGATAGAAGGTCAACTTCCGAGAATCATAACTTCCTCAATTTTTATAATGTGAAGATGATTGAAGTTTCATGATTAATTTAAATATGTCTTCTTCAACTTTCATTCTTTTATAAATATCAAGCTCTACTTTAAAATTCATGTTCCATGAGGAAACATTATAGGTCCATTTTGGTCCTCATCATTGAACAATCAATTTTCCTCAATTTCTAAAATATATAACTCCATCATCAAAACTCCAAATGGTGCCCAATTTTTGGTTAAATTAAATATAATTGAAATATATACAACTTTGTAGAAGGATCCAAGTTCATTTTAAGCTCACATCAAAAGTTATTCAAGGTGGAAAGAGGGGTCATTTGACTTATAACTTAGAAAAATTTCTAAGTATGTTTGATTCTTCCAACTTCAAGGCCAACTTTCATCATCTTCCAAGATTCAAATTGGAAAATTCCCAACATAAAAGTTGTTCCTTACGATGATAAATTTCTAAAGAGTTCAAGATCACACTATTTGGATGAGAAATCGAGGACTTGCGCATGAGTTCTGTCCATGGCTTATTTTAGCAAGTTTTGAACTTCAACATTGCACAAACTTTGCATGGCTTTATGTGATGACTTCAACAACATTTTTGGCATGAAGTAGAGTGGATTTCAATCATGATTTGAGCCTGAACATGCACCCATGCACCAAGATTACTCAATTTTCATTCAAATTTGGAAAGGTGTGAACATCAATTGCTTGGCCTATAAATCAAAGTGCATTGGCTCAGAATCAAGAGAGAACCTTGCCCAAGCTTTGCCAACCATTTCCATAGCCTCAGAACATAGAACACTTTGAAGATTTCTTTGAAATCGATTTTTTGTTCAACTCTAATTTGTGAGAAAAAACTCCAAAGGTTCCTTCCCATTTCCATTCCATTGAACTTCTGCAAGCAAGAGGAAGAGAAATCACTTGGAATTGCATCAAGATTAAGGCTCAAAAGCTGCTGACAGAAGGTCAATTTCATCAAACTTTTTCTCTTTGATTCTCCCCCAATACTCTAGATATGTACTCAATTTTGTGATGGATGAAGTCCTACTAATGTAGGCAATGCGACTGAGTTGTTTTGAGCTTGAATCGAAGCAACTAAGGTTGGACACCTTGATTTTCATCTCCACTTTTCTGATTATAGAGTGAGAGATGGAACAATCGGAGGTCAGATTCGTGATCCTTGCATTTTCTCTTTAAAATGATGTATGATCCATGAATTTATGGACATGTTTGATCCTGCTAGTCCGGTGAGCCTCATCGGAGAAGATGACCGAAGCTAGGGCTCCGGTGGTCGCGTGGCTTGTCCTTCACCCTTGGATCTTCATTCCATGTTTTAATCTTGACCATTGCTTTTGATTACCACGTGTGTGGGTGCATTGACTGAAGCACATGTGGAACGCACATTTTTGTCCATCCGGTCTTCCACCTCAACTAATGAGGGAGGTCTGATGGCTCCGGTTTTTCCCTCTTATTTTATTTTCTAAAATGATTTTCAAATAGTTATTTCTTCCAAAATTCATTATAAATTCATTTTTGATCCAAAAATCATGGGACCAACACCAAAAATTCACAAATATTTTCCTCTTCCCATTTTTGATTTAAAATTAAGTTTTGGATTAAGTTTGATATTTTTGGTGAATTTTGTGATTTTAAACTTGTTTTAATTAGTTTTTAATTACTTCTGACTTTTGAAAAATACCAAAAAAATTAGTCAATGGTCTTTTGACCTTGTTTGACATGTGATAAATCCCTTGGCCATTTCTTTGGTGTTTTTAAGGGGTTTTAGGTTTTTGATCTTTAAAAAATTATTTTCTTCATTTTAAAAATGTTTTAAAAATTATTTAATTGATTTAATGCTTTGATGAGCTTTTGTATTGATTTTGTGTTGACCTTACTTCTGTTTGGCCTTGGTATTGGTTAAATTGGACCTTGACTTGGTCAATACCATTGGATTTAGGGGGTTGATGAAGTTTAAACTTCATCCCTCAAGATGATTGAATGGTATTAACCAGGTAAGGTTCATCCCTTGACCAATTTGGGATCCCTTTCATTTCATCTCTCCATCTTCATCTCATTTCTTCCCCAATCATTTCTTGGCCAATGACTTCTCATGGATCAATAGCTAGTTGATTCATCAATGACCTTGTGTCAGATGAATCAACATGAGCTTGATTGAGATATACCCATCCCCTCTTATTTTTGTGTGTGGTATGCTTTAGGAGTTTGGTCTTGGATACCTTGTCTCGAGCATGAATTAACACCAACATTATTATTGACCGACCTCAGATAGTTGTAACTTCTACATAAGTCTAATTACAATTGCTTAACATAACGCTAAATTTGTCCCAAAGGCAATGACATTTTTATAAGTGAGATTGTAAGTCTCATATTCCTCATGGTATTGTGTGGAAATTTTGGTCCTCTTCCATTTGTGAGAGCTAATGGTACTTGTTAATTTTATCCAAGTTGGAGCCCTTCTTATAAATGATGTATAGATTCATGTTTTCATGCTTGTGAGTGGATAGTTGAGTGTTCTCCAAAAAGTGACTAAAACATGTCTTCTTTCACTAACATTTACTAACATCTTATTAACTTTACTTTAATGTCATTTACTTCATGTTTTTATTTCTTGTTATTTATTTTATGCTTTTATTTTAGCATCTCATATCATATTTTCTCTTTACCCACTTGGGCCTATGTTTATGTTTCGGTCATTTTTATTTTGCTCACTGGAGCCATTATATTTTGTACCTGTGATATATTTGTGCTTGTGATCTTATTTTGTTTGTGGTCTTAGGACCTTAAAACACTAAAAAAAACATATTGGTGGACTGTTGGATCTCTGTTTGTGACTTGATTTGGATCTATGGACTTAGAGTAGGCAACATTCCTGAGCTATGGAAGAATACTTGGCCAATGCCATTAATTTGAGACCAAAATATGGCCAATGTCATTCATATGATACAAGCTTGAGAGACTCTCTTGGGTTTATCTGATACACTCTTTCTCTTTGTCTGAATTGTGATTGTGATCTTATTGTTATTATTTGATGTTTTCTCTTTGAGTGTGTTTCAAGGGATTGCTTGATTTGGAGTGCTAGATTGGATGTTTGGTTATCTTTATTTGATACCATTGGGTTTCTTATTAATTGCTTGGATGATTATGGATTTTTTGTTTGCTTGACAATCATAAGGAAATGAGTTTTTATCTGACACCATTGTCTTGTGGATGCTTTTCATGGGTTAGATCTTTTCAACTCTAAACTTTTAATCTTGTCTAGGATAGTCCCTTCATCTCCCCCCTCTTCTTTAATTTCAAAATCTCTCTCTCATTTTCAAAACTTCTTTGCTTATTGTTTTCAACTTAGACTTGCTTTAATAAATAGAAACATTGACCTTATGCCATTGATTTTCAAACCATTTTCTTAATCAAACTTGTAAAAGGACTTAATCATATTGACTTTATTTTCAAAAAGACCAAAAAGAACTAACAACATCATCTAATCATTTCGGCTGCTTGGTGTCTTTTTCCTTTTAAACTTTTCAAAAAGAAAGCATTTATATTTGAATTATCCTTGGTTGAGATGTAATTCTCACATTCCATGATATGTTGAGTGTAATACTTTCCATTTACTATGGGTTAGTAGCATACTTGTTAATTTAATCCAAGTTGAGGCCCTCCCTCTTACATATTGTAAAGCCCTCATTATTGGTGGATGTTTGGTTGAATATTCTCCCATTAATAACAAAAGATCTTTAAGCTTTTTTTAAAAATCAATACACCCATCTTTGAAAATTTTACCATGAACTACGAGGTTTTGATCCCTCATTTATGTTAGTACGTAGGCATAAGACCAAAAATCTTATCAAACACAAAAATGTAAATAATGAATTATTTTCTCATCCCCTCATTCTATTTTTAAAACAAATATCTTTTCAACCAAAACAAATGCACACAAAAGGGCTCCCTAGGAGTACCTAGGACGCTTTGGGTGCTAATATCTTCCCTTTGTGTAACCAACCCCATTTACCTGTAATCTCTGACATTTTATTAGTTTTGATTTGAAAACTTCTTATTTTTGGACTTTGTTCGTACTTTCTCCTCTTTCCTTTGGAAACAATAAAAGCGCGGTGACGACTCTGGTTTTATTGACGTTGAGTTAACCAATAGCTCAGTTGTCATGAATTTACCACTACAGAAAAAAAAATGGCGACTCTGATGGGGAGTAGTCCCAAATGGGTTTAGCCTAATTTTTGTGTGTATTTTATTTGTTAATCATTGATGTTTGTATGTTTGTATATATTGTATGTGTGATATTTTCTGTCTGTTATGCTTGGTGATCTTTGTTGGTGAGATACGTTCTATACCCAAACTTGAGTGCAATCTAAGATAGGAGGTGGGTATAGTCAATGTTGGCTTTGATGGAGTTATTCCTGAAAGAGTTGATTTGAGATCCCCCACTCAGTGGAGACCTCTTTGGAGTTACTGGTGTCATACGAGTAAGTCGTGGATATGCACTACTTTCTCCGACATGGGAGTTCGAGAAGCTGAGAACCGTAGAACATTTAATCCAACTTGGCCTATTTAGGACGTAGTGCAAAGACTGTTCAAGTGTAGACTTGATAATAGTTGTTACGCGATACTACACTCAGATGAGTTTCTCTTGAGAATACAATGGGTTGATGAGTTAGCCATCCGAACCTATAATATCCGATAGATGGGATCACAACTCTGGGAACTTTTTTAGAACATGCTCTGCAGGGTTTTATCCTTAGTACACTCCTTTGGGATGGTTCTTAACCCGACTCCATGCTCGTGACTCGCAACAAACCTTTTGATTCTTGGTTGATCTGATCAATTACCATTAATATCAACGGATCTTGGGTGTTGATAGGGTGAAAATCCTAATCCACCAAAATGGATGATTGATCTTGACAATGACTTCATCCGTCTCTTGACCTTTGTTTGTGTTTTCCTTGTGTGTCATCCCTTGTGTGTGATTGCTGCATTCATGCATATATGCACATCATAACATTCATCACAAAAGATAAATTTCAAGGAACTAAGGTCGTGTTTGCAAATATTTTCAGACCATGGATTGTGGACGAAGGAACACTAAAAAATACGGTTTCAGATGTCCAGATTTGAAAGAGTTAAGGAAGCTAGCATCATTTGTAGTTGATCCCTTAGATTTCAAAAGACGTCATGAGAAGCTTTTGTCTGTGCTGTCTACCGAGGTTGTTGAATGACTCTTGAATGTGTTGGTTCAATTTTGTCCCCTCTTTGGATCTTAATTGGATGCGCCAGTTCAGCTGGCGCATCAGTTAAGAAAAATGGTCATTTTGATATTTTTTTTAAAATTTTAGTTATTTTGATATTTTAACTGAAAATGTTGATTATTTAAAAAAAAATTCATTCATCTTCGCCAAACATTTTTTGGTTATGACTTTGATTTAATAAACATAATAAATAGTAAATTGAATATTAAACACAACTTTTGAAATTTTTTACATTAATAATACTAATAATAATAATTCTGATCTATTTTTAATTTTTATAACAAAAAATATTTTTAAGAAACCGTTCTTTTTTTATTTTTAGTTTTTTTATAAAGAAAATCTTATATGTGTAAAAGTCTTTTATATAGTATATTCTTTTTTCTTTTGTAATATTTCTAAAAAATTATTGTATTTAATATTTAAAAGTAATATAATACCAAAATAAAAATAAAATAATATTGATTTTATTTTATTCACGAATTATTTTACAATAAGGATGTGATTGATATTAGACACCAGGCAAAATATCAAAGGCAAAAAAAAGGAGACACGAGAAGGAAAGAACGAATTGCCGATCAGAGATCCGAGAATCAGAACGCAACAGATCGATCCAAAATGGCTCCATTCAGTGGCGACGAAACTGCTCCCTTCTTCGGCTTCCTCGGCGCCGCCGCGGCTCTTGTTTTCTCCTGTAAGTATTCATATTCATAATCCAATCTGATCCAACGCAATAATTGAATAATAATAATCTCTGATTCGAAATGATGTCGTTTTGCAGGTATGGGAGCGGCTTACGGTACGGCCAAGAGTGGCGTCGGAGTTGCATCGATGGGAGTGATGAGACCTGAACTTGTTATGAAATCGATCGTTCCGGTTGTTATGGCTGGTGTGTTAGGTATCTATGGTTTGATTATTGCGGTTATCATCAGTACTGGAATTAATCCTAAGGCCAAATCTTATTATCTCTTTGATGGTTATGCGCATCTTTCTTCTGGTCTTGCTTGTGGTCTTGCCGGTCTTTCTGCTGGTATGGCCATCGGCATCGTCGGTGATGCCGGTGTTAGGTATATTTTACTTTTATTTCATTTTTTTTTGTTTGATCTTGAATTTCATGGATGTTAGTGAAATATTTGTGTGATAATTGAATTACTAATGATTTAATGTGTGATTTCTTGTTGTTTGGAACGTGTTTGTGGTTGCAGGATTTATGGTATGATCTGTGTTAAGAGTTTATAAAATTAACTTTGATATTTTTCTAAGCTGATTTTTGGCTTCTCTGCATAAGCCACAGAAATTTGCTTATAGAATTGGGGTATATAGAGCTAAATCATGAGGGCTTTTCAGTTGTTTACTCGTTGATTGATTTCTACATGGTGTTGTTAAATAGCGGCGCTATAAGTTAGTGAGAATCGCTGTTCAATACAAATGTTGTCGGAAGTAGTGGCTATAGCGACTCTAAAGGACTCTTATACGATGGAATTTGAATAAACTTTTTTTTTATAATGATTTACCATTGACAATGATAATACTGATTGTAAAAACAATTAATCTGTATGCTATTGTATGTATGATAAGTGCTGAATGAAGTGTTTGTTTGGATACACCATCAGATAGTTCAATATGAATTTACTGAACCTCCAAATTATGGAAGCGATAGAACTTGCGGTCATACGACATTCCACCGTGTAAACATGTTAATCCAAATGTGCTGTCAATTTCCAGATATGTTATGTGAAAACTGAACATGTTGAGATATGTTAATCCAAATGTGTGTATAGTTTTGTTTCGTTGTGATTGTTTGTATTGGTGTGCTAGGTGATTCATGCATTTCATCTCTGGATTTTGATACTCAGTTGCAGATAATATCAGTTCGAACTGGTTTTGTAAAAATATTTTTTAAGGTTGCAAGTTTACAATGAATTGAATTTGACTTGTTGGTAACTGTCTTTTGTAGAGCAAATGCTCAACAACCAAAGCTTTTCGTTGGAATGATTCTTATCCTCATTTTCGCTGAGGCACTGGCGTTGTATGGACTTATTGTTGGCATCATCCTCTCTTCCCGTGCTGGCCAATCCAGGGCTGAGTAATTTCCTATTTCGCATTGGCTGTGGTTTGCAGAGCCACAGATTGTGAATGTCACTGGAATTGGTTTTGGTAATTTTAGTACACTGGTTGCTGGTTTTCATTATTTCAAGTTATTCTATTTATTTATGTACTCGTTTTAAAATTGAGGTTATCTAGGACCAAGAATAAAGCTTTTCTCCTTGCATCATTAGTTTTTAATATGCTCAGTTAATAGATCAGAGATCTATATACTTAGACAGATGTTTGTTTTGATTCCAATAACTTATTAAATATGGTTTTGTACTCTTGAAAATGTATCTCCCAAACAACCTTTATACCTTTCATTTATATTGTTTTATTCAATATATGATCTCTGTGTGTGTCTTTTCATATTATTTCACTTGACAATTTTATTATCATTTCAAGCACACCATATACAACATAGTATTGGATAGTTGAATACATAAATTAACAATGCTCTGCACCTTTTCCCTGTTTTGATGATGATAAACAACTTTTCTGATTTTACAGACATAAAAGATAATTACTTTCACCACCTTATTTTGACATTATGGAACCTTAAAACGCAAAGTTCATCATGTCCATGCTCAAGCTTCGCATCATAACATTTTCCATGAATCCACATTTGCTGGGAGCCTTCTTAATGCTCTGGTTTCTTGCCTTGAAAGAGCATGAAGAAGAAGAAATAGGCACTATTGGGATATTCTCACAGTTGCAAAGTTCTACCATGTATCCATCTGGGTCATGGAAAAACACCTGCTCCACCTTGATTCCTTCATCCTCTACCAATGCTGTAACATACTTCATCCCCATTTCTTCCAACCTCATTTTCACAAGTCCAACATCTGTACACTGCACAAAACCAAATGGCAAATACTTTTAGTAATTGTTTGTTTAAATTAGATTTAATTTAAAATTATTAGAATACAAAGCTTAATTACCTGGAATGATATGTGGTTGTCCTTGGGATTAATGGGTCGTGGTTCATCCATAGGAGTATCATCAAATGCATCATAGTTTGGATTCTCAAGCAGGTGTATTCCAAAACCATAATTATACAACCTACACCAAAAAGAAACAAAAGATTGTAATGCATTGGAAACTCGTACAAACCAAAAAATAAACAAAAATAGTAATAAATCAAAGTACTACTAACCAGGCTCCATTGAATTTGAAAGAGGAAGGGCGTTTGATGAGACCAAAACCCAAGACTTCTTCATAAAATCTCATAGAGTCTAACACTGATCTGCACAATAGAGAGACATGATTCAGGGAGAGAAGTGGTAGTGGTGCTTCGTAGCTGCCAGTTATCTCCATGTTCATATTTTCTCTCTTTCAACACTTCACTCACCTAAACTTTTTTAGATGTTAGCTTTGAAGTGTGAATTTCATTTGCTAGGTTGCTTCCTATATATACATCAGGAATTTCATAACGAAATATTTATTTGTCCTTGTGAGTAGGAGTTTTCCAGGAAGGTTCTTTCATTAATCCGAAATTTCATGAAAAAAGAACGTAGCTGCCACTGTGCAGAAAGAAATAAGGCACTAGTAATATAAATTAATTCTTTATCACTCATCTAAAAGAGTTGGATAACTCTCTCCAACCTAATTTTTAGAGACTATCTATTATTAAAGTACCTTATAAAAATAAAAAAGTGCTCTCAGATTTCGGAGACGCATCTCCGGACGCGCCCTAAGTCAATAGAAGTCTGACTTAGTGTGAAAAACTATGGAGATACATCTTCGTAAACATTATGGAGATGCATCTCCGGACTCTATTTGTTCTAAAACGTGCTAGAATCCCTTCTCCTTCCTCACTTCTAAAAAACAATTCTAAAATTTTGTCAAACTCTCTCAACTTACATTCTCTCGAAATCAGTCAAACAAGTTTAAAGTATCTTCCATCAATATTAAGTACATCAAAGAGATCATTCATCACTGAAGTAAACTCTCAATTTGTAAGATTTTTATTTTTGTAATTTTTTTTGAGTTTTTGTATAAATTTGTAGAATTTGATGATTAAAGTATGAAATATATAGTTTTTCCATGATTGATAGTTTATACATAATGAAAAACGTGTTTGATGGTTAAAAGTGACGATCAATGCATTATTCTGAGGATTTGGAGGTCCGCATCACTGCCATTGACGTAGCTGAAAGTTGCAGAAAATTTTGGAGATGCACCTTTGAAATTTCTCAACGTTTGGATTCCCAAGAACCGAAGATGCATCTCCGTAATTTATTTGTCTATTTTTTTTTGCTTTTAATGCTTGTAGGGTTGCTTGTAGTAATTGTGTGACACTTGTCTAGTTTACTTACAAGCATTATGACCGATCGAGACGACATACTAAGGCACGTGATAATTACACAATATGCATATGTCTAGAGGCGAAAAAACCAGGTTTTAGAGGTTCCTGTTCCATCTAGTCCGGTTCATGCGGAGACGTCGACTTTTGGGACTCATATATCTTCATCTTCTTCTTTCCGTAGGAGACGGGCGTCACCTAGTGACGTATCACTACCTCCATATTTTCGTAGGCGACATGTTTCACATATTCATGCACCAGAGGTACCTGAGTCACCAGAGGTACCTGAGGCACAGGGCTACCTCAGACTGATGAGGCTGATGAGCCAGTGCCATCTCAAGCTGATGAGGCTGATGAGCCAGTGCCACCTTAGGTATTTGGAGGAGGCTCTCTAGAGTTGTCATTGTTACCTTTTTATATGGACCATACTGTCAGATATATTTGGGACGGAGAGGTAAAGTTAGTTGAATGCATTTCTTTTAAATTACGTTTATTATTATATTACATGTTTTTGACATTGATTTATTTTTCTGCATAACCGTGATCTGCTCAAATTCATTAACCATGGGCTGAAGATTGTTGGCTTACATCAGCCTAATGAGGAGTGGTTTTAGGATGCTTTGTTCCTATCTGGGATGAAGGACTTAGCAAGATCGATTATGGTACGATGAACCACGAGTTGTTTAATGCATTCGTGGAGAGATGGCACACTGAGACCTCATCATTTCATCTATCATTTAGTGAGATGTCTATCACATTCGATGATGTGTCGTGTTTGATGTTGTAGCAGTAAATTCATGATCATCAAGCTATGGATAAACTTGACGTTAATAAAACCAGAGTCGCCACCGCGCTTTAATTGTTTCTAAAGGAAAAGGGAAAAGTACGAACAAAATCCAAAGATAAGAAATTTTCAAATCAAAACTAATAAAATGCCATAGATTACAGGTAAGGGAGTTAGTTAAATGATTACAGAGGGAAGGTATTAGCACCCAACGTGTCATAGGTACTCCTAGGGAGCCCTTTTTTATGTGTATATGTGTTTTTGGCATAAATGATGTTTGAGAAAAATAGAGTATAGGGATGAGAAAAGAATTCATTGATTATATTTTTGTGTTTGACAAGACCTTCGGACTTGTGCCTACGTACCAACATAAAAATGCGGGATCAAAACCTCGTAGTTCGTGGTAACAATTTCAAAGTTGGTGAATTGCTTTTAACAAAAGTTTAAATGAAAAGGGCACAAAGGGGCCAAAAATTTGAATGGTGTTGTTAGTTCTTTTTGTCTTTTTGAAATTTTAAGTCAATATAATTAAGTTTATTTACGAAATTTGATTTAAGAAAAAGTTTGAAAATTCAATGGCATTAGGCCAAAGTTTCTAATTATTAAAACAAAGTCTATGTTTGAAAACACAAGCAAATAAAGTTTTTGAAAAGGGGGAGAGATTTTGAAATTTAAGAAGTGGAAGGAGATGTGGAGACTATCTTAAATATAACTTAAAAGTTAAGAGTTGAAAAGATCTGACCAATGAGATGCAATCCAACAGACAAGAATGTCATATAGAAAATCCATTTTCCCTTTGGACTTTGAATCAAGCAATAATCAAGGAACAATTAGCAATATCCAGATATCATGAAGATCAAGGCATCAAATAAAGATAGCCACATCCAAGCAAGCAACTCCAATAGCTAGTAATCTTCATTGTCTTCCAATGTATCAGATGAAATATTCCTTGATCAACTCAGAACAAAGCATCAGACACAAGATCAAAATAACAATTAGTACAAAGACAAATTGCAGATGAATTCAAACAAGATCCAAGGCTTGCATCAGATGAAGGCTCAGTTTACAATAATTTGGTTTCAAAATGTTGGCATTGGCCAAGTCCTTTTTGCACAGGGAATATTGCCTAGTTCTAAGTCCAAGAGTTCAGATTAAGATCAACAGTCAACCAAATATTTTTTAGGTTTTTTTTGTTGTTATTAAGTATTTTAAGGTCCTAAGACCACAAACAAAATCAAAATGCACAAATAATATATACAATCACAAGATATGGCTCAAATGAGCAAAGTGAAAATGATATAAACATAAACAAGTTAAATGAAATGTAAATGACAATGAATGATAAATGACTGAAATTTAAATTGCATAAAGTAAATGACTTGAAAGTAAAGCAATATTAACAAGATTTAGGCAAATGTAAGTCAAGGGTTAGTCAGGGGTTAGTGGTGTTTTTTAATTGATTAAGTCATTCTTTGGAGAACACTCAACCATTCTTTCACAAGCATGATTCCTTAAACCAAGATATCTTCCATGAGAAGAGCTCCAACTTGGATAATTCAACAAGTATGCCACTAACTCTCATGAAAGGAAAAAAGGTCAAGTTTCCACACAATACCATAAAGAATGGGTGACTTACAATCTCACTTACTAGAATGCTATGCCTTTAGGATCAAATTTAGCTCTATGTTAAGCAATCGTCCAATGTAGAAGTCACAACTATCTGAGGTCGGGCAATAAAAATTTAGATGTTAATGCATGTTAGAGATTTGGTATGAAGAACCAAACTCCTAAAACATATCACATACTAAAAGAAAAGATCAAGAGGGAGGGACCTATCTCAGTCATACTTGTATTGGTTTATCTAACACAAGGTCATTGATGAACCAATTAGCCTTAAGACATTAGAGATTTCATTGGTCAAATGAAGGAATGAAAAAGAATAGGGATGAAGATGAAGAGGGAGGGGAAGATAGAAACACAAATTGACCAAGGGAGGATTTTATCAAATCAAAACCATTCATTCATTTTGGGAGATGAAATGTACATTTCATCAATCCCCTAAATCCAATGGTTTTGATCCAACAAAAGTCAAATCAACCTTGACCAAAGCCCAAACAGAAAGTCAAACATCACAAGACCATAAAAATGGCTCAACATAATTTTTACACATTTAATCAATTAAAAATGAATTAAAATACATTTTTATTTGGTCAAAACCTAAAATCTCTTCAAAACACCAAATAAATGGCCAAGAGATTTATCCTAGGTCAAACAAGGTCAAAGGACCTTAGACAAAAAAATTCATGATTTTTTAAAAGTCAGAAGTTTTTTAAACAATTAAAAATATGCATAATAATATTTAATTCATGAAAAATATCAAAATTAATCCAAAAAATAATTTTAATTCAGAATATGAAAGAGAAAAATATTTAAAGATTTTTGGTGAAAATCACATATTTTTTGGATTAAAAATGAAATTAATACGAATTAAACAAAATAAAAGGATTAAACATAAAATCAGAAATTAAAATTAAAATAGAAAAAACAAGGGTCATCAGATCTCCCTTATTAATTGAGGTGGCAGATCTGATGGCCACACGCGCGTGTTCCATGGTGGTCCTCAGTCAAAGAGATGTACGTGTGGTAATCAAAAGCAATGGTCCAGATTCTAACATCCAATCATGATCAGATGGCCAAGAGATGTGCCAACACACCACCGGAGCTAGGGCTCCGGTCATCTTCTCCGATGACCTCCACCGGACTGGTCCAACTTCATCTCTATGGAAAATGAAAAACAAGGACACTATTTCAAAGAGAAAACGCTAAGGATCACGGATTTGGCCTCAATTTTCTCCTATTCCAAGTATATAGAAAGATACAGGGATTTGAATTTTGAGGATCATGAACTGAATTGCTTCGGTTTGACCTCAAAGCAACTCAATCTTGTTGCCTACATTGGTAGGACTTCAGCCAACCAAAATCACAAAGAATGGTGAAAAATTGAGAGAGAATCGAAGAGATGAAAATTCTGGAAAATAACCTTCGAGTGAGTTTCAAACTTGCTTGATCTTGCTTCCAATTGGCCTTGGCTTGGCTTCAGAAGATTGTAGGAGTTGAATTGGATCAAGGAAAGGCTTGGATTCTTGGAGTTTCAATCTCAAAATAGAAGGAGATTTTAAACTCGGTTTTCAAATGAAAACCTTCAAGATTATCCTCTAATGGTGAGGGTTTGGATTGCAGGTTCAAAGCTTGGGCAGGGTGTTCTTAATTCTGAGCAATGAAGGTCTTATATATAGGCAAGGCAATTGCTTTCTACACATTTCAAAAATTGGCCAAAAATAGCAATTCACTTGCATGGGCGTGTGATAGGCCCATGAAATAATGCAATCAGGTCCAAAATCCCTCATGTGCAATGCTGAAAGCATGTCATGTGATCATGCAATGGAAAATGAAACGTGAATGTGAATTTCATCCAAATGATCCCTTGAAGAGAAACCATGCGTAAGTCCTTCAATTCTTGGCCAAATGAGATGATCTTGGACTTTTTGGGAAGGTGCGATCAAGGGGAACAACTTTCATGTTGAACACTTTTCTATTTGAAGCTTTTATCATGATGAATTTTGAGGTGGAAGTTTGGAAAATCAAACATATTTGAAAATTTTCTAAGTACCAAGTCAAATGTTCACTTCTTCCACCTTGAATAACTTTTTCTATGGGTTTCAAATGGAAAAAGTTTCTTCGTAAAAGTTGTATCTATTTCAAACCTATTCAATTGGGTCATAAATTTGACCTCATTTGGATTTGGCATGAAGGAGTTATGCATTTTAGAAGTTGAGGAAAATCACTCGTTCAATGGTAATGGCCCAAAATTACCTATAATGTTTCCTCTTGGCACATGCATTTGCAAGTTTAATTTGAATTTCTTAAAAGAATAAAATTTGGATAATACATCTTTAATTTTATAATGAAACTTGAATATCTTTAATATAATAAAAATTGAGAAAGTTATGGTCCTTGGAAGTTGACCTCCTAACTAGGGTTCAAACAAAATGACCTATAATCTTTCACCATAAAAAATGACTTTCCAAGAAAAACTAGATATTGACTTCAACATGAAAGTTGTTTGTAATGTCATAAAGAGTAACGTTTCTCTTGGGATGATTTTAATATGGCAAAAGTTGTAGGAGATAGGGTCTAGGGAACCCTAGTTTTGACCAGTTGACTTTCTCTGGTCAACCACCATGAACCAACTTGAAAACTTGAAGTTCTCTTTCTCTATTGGACTCATGGAGGATAATATATGTATAAGATGATGTAATATGAAGTATACCTTGAAATATTTGATAAAATGGTGAAGAAAAATGCCGAGGAAGTCACACAAGATACCCAAATGGATTAGGGCTTCCAAGGCAAACAAGCTTCAAACTCTTGATGAATTCTTGATCAAAATGATAAATGAAGATCATGGGGATCTATGTATGATTTCTAGAGTCAATGTGAACCATATATTGATTAGTATCCTTTCATTGAGGGTCTTAAACCCTAGATATGAGCTTGATGGAGCATGGGTGAACACACACATTACCTACAAAAGAAGTAAACTATACATTAACATATTTTTGGTATTTTGGTTAGTAAATAATAAAAAACAAAGTATGATACAATCGAATGTGCTTTGTGACCTCTCCCAATGCAAACCCAATGAATGAGGGGTAAGGAGGATGCCAAAGTGTGATCCCAAAGCTAATGCATATGATGAGATAGCATGAGGGATCTTAGGGTCAAAATTGGGGTCTTACAGCTGCATCTTCAAATTAGGGGGAACGTTCTAGATAATGAGAGGATTAGCAAATATGAGGCATTCAAGTTGATGGTAGACTATCTGAGATTTGACCCAGAGGCTGCCTTGAGAGAGTTGGAAAAAACCCGAGGGGCTCATGCTAGGTTTGAATTCTTGAAAAAGGTATATACATATGAGATTCTTAGAGAAGAGAAAACTAGAGGTGATGACGAGCAGGTAGGGCTCTATAGAGCGTATCTATGAGAGCATACATATTATATTTGGTTGGTACTATGATTTTTATGGACAAGAGTGTCACTTTTGTGGATGTCATCTATCTACGATACTTCGAGGACTTTGAGCGGATCTATGAGTACAAATAAAGGGCTTCTGGTTTGGTCTACTTGTACTCTAAGTTATCTGAGGTTTGTACATGGAAGAAGAATAAGGTGATAGACAACATCACACTTTTGACGGTAATATTTATTGGTCTTTTAGTGTTTGTGTGTCATTTTCATTACATTTTTGCAACACCCTTACTGATGATTTGTGTGTTCCAACACCTTTCAGGCTTGGATCCTCCAACACTTCCAACACATCTCTAGTTGGTCGTGTGTATTGACCTATATTGAGATCATGCGGCGTGCTTCTGCATCTTCCCCGCTCAGAGATAACCAGGAGTTAGAGTTGTTTCAAGTGTATCTTGATCGCTTGGTAGCTGAGGATTGCACTTTAACAACTAGGTCGATCACCGTGAGACACAACCATTTGGCGATATAGTGTTATACTCAGGATGGTTGGATTGTGGTTCATGATTGAAATTTCCTCATCTTCCCGAGCGCTTCATGCGGAAGTTCGGCTACACCCAGACTATTCCAAGATACTCTATTGTCTCTGCTCCTCCTGCTATGACACATAGAGATATGTATGCCATATATGATGATTATCTTATTCATCTAGTATTGGAGGAGGTACGAAGTACCGTAGTTAAGAGCGACTGGAGCTACGTCGATGGGTACATCAGGTGGTTCTTTAGGATGTCGCATCCATATATGGTGCAGGCTGCTCCAAGAGATCCACCGGGACCAACTCATCAGCAGATACTAGAGGAGAAGCAGACACAGTTAATCATGCTCATGATGTGTTGCCTAAATGTCATCGCATTGTGGAGATTGTGCAAGTAGACATTGAAAGGGGTATCTTTCGTGATGGTTCTGAGGTGAAGGAGGTCCTAGATGCCATTATGACGGAGACATGAAAGACACTGATGTACCTGAGATAGCGTCGGAGGACAGGGGCAGAGAAGTCCGATGAGTTCGAGGAGTTCTAGTCCGACACACATAGTAGTTGATAGTATTTTTACTTTAAATTTATTATTGATTGTATTTTATTTTGACTTATTTCGACTATATTATGTATTTCGACTTAATTGTGTATCAGCTGATGACTTATTTTGACCATTTGTATTTATATATGTCATTTTTTGTATATCGATTGTCATTTTCATCTGAGTAACCATAAAAATGAATTTACTTGCATTGTTTTGATTACGAAGATGCATCTCCGAAAATCCTAAAGGAAAATGCATCTTCAAATCAATATATATTTAAAATGGACCTTTTAGAGAGGGATGTATGAGGTGTGTTTTGAAATATTACAGAGATACATCTTCTAAATTGTAACGTTTTGACTTAAGATAAGGTACATTTGAAGATGCATCTCCGAAAACTGAGGGACATTTTGGATGTTCCATAGGACGTTTTTCCACCCTATAGAGTGATAAAAAATATCATTTTTAAATGTATAATCATCAATGTGTCAACTTAGATATATGTCATTGTTATTTTAAGATGACCAATGGACATATGGATCATCTAATTAATTGATATTAGGTTAATTTTTTATATTTAATTATTTTAAATTTAAATTTTGAGTTAATTTTGCTTACATAGTTCCAATATTCAACAAAACTTCACGTCATTAAAGAATTTTATATCTCATAAATTTAAATTTTATTTTTCAATATTGATTTTTATAGTAAATCATATCACTTTTAACAAATGAATTTGATTTGATCAATTTAGTACTAAAATAAGATCCTATTGAAATTTCTAGTTGATAGATCTATAGGTACAAATTATGACTAATGTTTTGAGGAACTTATAAATAATGCTATTTTAAATGTAAATATACAGAAATATAAGAATAAAGTGCTATAAAAACTATAAAATACAAGAAAATTGTGTAATGTACCTATATTAGAAAGGGTTAAATATGATTTTAGTCTCTCTAAAGTTAGTCATTTTTACTTTTCGTTCCTGTAAAAAAATTCATTAAAGAACCATCCTCATAATAATTATCGTCCACATTTTTGATCACTGACGTTAGATATGAGTAATGGAAAGTGACGTGACAGTATAAGTGGCCAAAATTTGAAAGTTAAGAGTTAAAATGCGTGCCACTTAGAATTTTACTGGGAGTTAAGTGATTCGTTACTGCATAGTAAAAGTTAAAACTTAGTTATCATTGTGTTAAAATGATTTACCATTGTGTCTATTGGTTGACTGAATTGTGTTAAACTGATCTAGAAACCCTAGGTTATCCGAATCGTATTTCATGGTTGTGATATATCCTGCTCACTATTGATGCAATTACGAAGTTAACTCGCTGTGTACTAAGGTTGGTGTGGTCCTTGAAGTGGGTCGGTGCTTGAAAGTTATGGTCCTTGGTGTTTCATTTAGTGTGTTCCGATCAGGTTTGTCCCACATGTCTATTTCTCTTTTCCGTTTTTTAGCATTGTTTTGTCCCACATGTCTCTTTCTCTTTCCGATTTTTAGCATTGTTTCGTTTTCCTATGTCCCACAACTTTTAGGGTTTCTGAATTGAAATGTTAAAACAAGGGAATATAATAACATAACATTGACTGTATTTTGCTTTATGGTAGTTACACATTGATGTTATATTGACAGAATATTTAATGCCCAATTGATAGTTTCTTGATTGAGTTATTGTAGTTACGTGAAATTATTACAAATTTATCCTTACCATGTGTGTAATTTATAAGAGATATGCTTATTTAAGGTGTTATTATACAATAAGGGTTGTTTTGTAAAAGACCCCAAGTTAAGATATGAAGGTGGGGATATGTATGCATACAATGGATAAGACAATGATTATTGGTCCTTCATTGAAGCTCGTGATCTAATTAAGGCTATGGATTCAAAGTTTAAAGTTGAAGGTGTGAAAATGTGGTGGAAACATGTAGGTGGTAGTTTGGAAAAAGATCTCAAACCCTTTAGAAATGACGAGGACGCGTCATTTTTATCTTTGTTTGCTGAGAAGAATGAATGTGAAGCTAAAACTTATACCGAGGCCAAACCATTTACAAGTGAGTTGACATATATGGAGAGGTTAAGATATAAAAATAAGGGGAACAAGTATTAAGGATGATGAGAATGATGGTCAATACACTAAATAAAGTGATGAAACTATCAATGGTATACACTTTGAAGACATTGGAGAAGAGGGAATGCATGATTTTGATGAAGAATTTGATGAAGGTTTTGAAGTGTTGGATGAAGGTGATGTTGATGGGAGAGATGATGTTGATGGCTGCAACAGAGGAAACTTACTATGAAGCACATGAAGCTAAGATGATGAAAGTTAAGGAGGTGAGTTTAGATTCTTTTGAATGGTTAAATTTTGTTCCCAAACACAAATGGTGTAAGCATGCATTTCCATTTTACTCTAAGTGTGATGTTTTAATGAACAATATTAGTTAATCTAGAGCCATGTGTTTGAAAGTTCCGTGAAGCATCTCAATTATGGGAAATGCATTTAGTGCACATGTTCCCGCTCTATGAATGACTCCCTCGACATTTCCACTGTCCTAAGGAAATCAACCAGACATTATGAAGTCGTTGCTGACTTTGAAAGACTTCTTGTACTCCATATCACACAAAGCCTTAGGGGAAACTATTCTGTGACAACCATGAGCCTAATGTAGAAGAGTCCCATTTACCATTTCAAAGGGATAATCTCAATACATATCAAGGTACAATAACTATCTATACATCTGCATGCATAAGACTTAAGTTACACACACACACACACACACTTTTCATATATCACTCGACCTTTTTTGGACTTAATTATTGACTTGTACATTGAAGTGCTAACCTTACAGATCCACCCCTGTGTAATTGTTCCAGTGACTTGCATCACCATGTTAGGAGTCCACCACCTAAATTAATCCATAATTCTCGTTCCATGATGGAACAATAAATGATCTACTACAACATTTTCAAACCATTTCGTATCTTGGATCTATAAATCATACTTTTGTAGCAATATGACCCATTGTAATAACTGAGGTTTTAATTCTCCTATGTTCAAAAAATATTTTAAGGTTGCAAGATCCGTGAACACAATAGCCTTTAAACCAATAAAATATGAATGAATTTTTTCTAGGGAAATTATTATTGCGAGAATCTCTTCTTTTTAATGTATAATTAATCTGATTCCCATTAAGTACTTTGATAACATAGATTATAATACAAAAGAGTTTATAATTTCTTTGATCAAGAACTTCCCATACGGCATAATGACTAGCGTCAAATATCATCTCAAAAGGTAATCTCCCATTGGGATCTATGATTAAACTCATTGTCTTTTACTAACAAAATGCACAAAGGTTTGAAATTTTTTGAAAACTATTTTATAAAACTCCTATAGAATCTTTCATGCCCTAAAAAACGTCTAATCCCATTCATATTAATAAGGGAGGTAATTTTTCTAAGACCTCAACCATAGCCTTGTCTACTTCAATACCCCACGAGGAAATTTTGGGCCCTAGTACAATTCCTTATGTTATCTTAAAATGAATTTTTTACGAATTTAACATTAAATTAGTTTCAATACATCTTTTTAAAACAAATTCTAGATTTTTTTAAATAACAGTCAAAGGTCTCACCAAAAACGGAATAATTCATAAACACCTCCATTAAATTTTCAATCATATTAGAAAAAATTGAAAGCATGCACCTTTGAAATGTGGTTGGTGCATTGCACAAGCAGAATGGTGTTCTTCGGTAAGCATAGACTCCAAATGGACATGTGAATGCTATCTTTTTTAATCGTCAAGATCTATAGAAATTTGGTTATAACTAGAGTAACCATCAAGAAAACGGTAAAACAATTTACTTGATAATCTTTCAAGCATACAGTCCATGAATGACAATGGGAAATGCTTATTTCTCTTGGCTCTATTCATCCTTATATAGTCAATGGACATCCTCCATTTTGTAACTGTTCGAGTTGGAATTAGCCCATTTTTCTCATCTTTCTCTATTCTGATCGGACTATGTGAGTTGGACTTACCTACCCATTATCGCATATTGGATAAATTATTTCGGCTTCTCGTAATCATACAACTTCTTTCTTGTTGGGTTCAATTGTATTATTCTTCTTTCTTGATTTTGTGCAAGCAATCCACATGGCTTATTCTTTTCAGATAAAAAATGTTCCACCCAATTGCGTCTCGATTCTTCTTCAAAATATTCATAAGTTTTTCTTCTTCCTCTTGTGTTAGTCTGTTACTCATAACTTACACTTTGGTGGAATCTTCCCATAAAAATATGGATTTGAAGTGTTTCGACAGTTCCTTGAGTTCTAGTGTTAGCTTTTCATGTTTATCTTCTGTGAGACCCCCTTCATTTAATTCTTCAATTTGGGAATACTTTTGAAGTTTTCACATATGATTTTTCTTCGAAAACTAAATCTTTTTCTTCCTTTATGATAGGTTTCACCATAACCCTTACCAACATTGGAGATGTTGTCTTATTTGGAGTTGTGTCTTCAAGTATTTCTTCAATTTCATCTAATTGATCTTGTTCGTTTACATGACGTATTACTTCTAAAATGTTGAATACTACATATTCATTATGAAACCTCAATATTAATTCCCCCAATTCTACATCAATTAGGGTTCTTCCCATAACTAGGAATGGTCTCACCAATAAAAGGGATGTTTTTGAATCTTCTGCCATATCCAAAATTACAAATTCAACAAGGAATACAAATTTTTCTACTCGTACCAGTACTTATTTTAAGATTCTATAAGGATAAAGTCGTGATTTATCGCCTAATGCGAGTGTCATTCTTATGGATATATGTTCTCCAACATTTAGCTTTCTCACAGTTGATAGAGGAATTAGATTGATGCTCACCCTTAGATCATCACACAAGGCTCTTCCTAAATGTAATAACCCAATAGTAAAAGGAATGCTAAATCTTCTTGGATCCTTTAACTGAGTAACTTCTATTGAATTATTTCCCTACACTCTTCATTTAAATGTATCTACTTACTATCTTATCTTTTCCAACCGATCCTTTATGTATTATGCCTAAACTGGCAATTTCTCTATGGCCTCTCCAAAAATAATGTTTATTTGAAGTTGAGTAAACATTTCTAGGAATTTCGTAAATTGTCCTTCTTTTTCATCTTTCTTCTTTAGGTGGGTAAGTTTCCGCTTTTTTTTTTGTCTCACATACACTTTCTCCTGTTTTTTCCTCACACCCTACCTTTTCTTCTTCCACTAATTATGTTGCCTTTCTTTCTCTACTCCTTTCATTACTTTTTTTTAACTCCTTAGCACTGGTTGTTCTAAGAATTTTTCTACTCCTTAACTCCATATTTTGGCAGCTTGCATACACTTTCTCATCCACTTGCTTCTTTTTCAGAGTCTCCAAAGTTTCCTTTGAAAATCTTAAGAACTCTGCTAGAGTTTTCTCCAGAGATTGAGACCTCTTTGGTTCATATATAGATTTCTCTTGATAATCAACCTCATATGCAAGAGGGTGTATATTTGAGTAATAGTTGCTTCCTTGATAATGAATTTCATTATAACTCTCTGTATGGATTTCCTCTTCAGCAAGAAACCATTATGAATTGGACATATTAGCCGTATGGCCACCCCACAGTAATCACTCATGCGATCTTGCTATTATTTCTAGTAGGGTGTATGCGTCCAATATTGGTTTGACATCCTTTCAAACCTGTATTTCACATCACTTAAAATAGAAAATACCTTTAGTAATATCTATGTAATAAAATTAAAATAAAAAACTGAAAACAAAATAGTAAATTGGAAATTAATGTGAGTAAAAATTCAAGTAGAGTTGTCTATTGTTGCCTTGTTGAAGTGATCAACAATCCCCAACAGAGGAGCCATTTTGTGGGACTGAAAACAATTCTTGTAGTCATTGTGCCAACAAAAAACACAATGTGAGAAGTTCAATTATCGTATCCACAAAGATTTTATTAACCTTATATAAGAAAAAGGTGAGTGCACTTGTGCCTTCAACATATTAGTGTGTAACAATAACAAGGGATACGTAGAGCGCGGTTGGTTGGTTTGTGTACTTAATAATAAATCTAAAAATTCTAACTACCAGTTGACAAATATAATTATAAAAGAGATTAAGTTCTCCTTTTGAATAATCTACCACTAGATGTGATAATTCCCATGAGTGAACCCATAATGATTATGTTTTAATTATAACCTTTTACAAAACATGGAATATCTAATCGCAAGGTGTTCTGCTTCATCAAAATCAACCCCCCGCATACTGGGAGTCCCCAATTGCAGTGATGAAGACTTTATGCACTACTATAAATATTGCATTTTATGATAAAACTTTTACCCCACCCAACAAAAAATCAAGGTAAAATTCCAAGATGCGCTATGTTTTTTTTCAAGAAATTATCATCTATTCCCTTGGTTTAAGAATAAAACCGAAAGGTAAACTAATTCAAGTTACACGCTTCGAGTCCCAACAACTGCAATTTTTTTTTCTTCTGTAAAAGTGATGTCTTTTCTATTATTTAAGTTTTTATTTTATTATTAAATATTCTATTCCATCGGTTTCTCAAATAACTGAGGGGTATGATACCCATATTTTACCATAAAAGGATTCTTTCACTAAGTTTTATCCTAAACCTAACTCACAAGTTCATACGCTCCATACTCTTAAACATCATTTTGTTGGACGGATTGTGAGACTGTTTTTTTTGTTTTTGTTTTATGTTGTTGTTCTTCTTATACCAACCATTAGCAAATCATTTTTCTGTTCTTGCAATCTATCTCACATAATGGAGTTGTTGTTGTTGTTTACGTCAATGTTTAATGGAATATCTTTCCAATATTGTTAACTAAAGAAAACTTTCTATAATACATACATACATGATTAAGAATAAATTTCTCAATATTCTAAATCGAAGAAATCAATATATATATATATATATATATATATATATATATATATATATATATATATATATATATATATATATATATATATATATATTGTAACACACAAAGAAATTGGTGAATGACAAAAAATAGAAAAAGAAAAAAAAATACATGTTACTTCAATTTTTTTCCATTCACCATTTTTTTGGCAATAGAAGTCATATATTGAAGGTGAGAAAAATATACACAAGAAGGGGGGGGGGGGGGGGGGGTGAATTGTGTATGTGAAACTTTACTTCTTTTTTCTTAAACCTGTTTCAAAACCTGAGATGTCAAGCTCAAATTCTAATCCAAGTAAGAGTCTGAATCAGATCAGAATCTGACTTCAAAGTTTGTTGCACAGCGGAATGTAAAAGCATAAGTAAATAAAGAGACACACAATATATATTGGTTCCTCTCAACTCGAGAGTAGTCCATTCCTTGTTTAGCACAAGATATTTTCACTATAATAAATAAATTACACTTTGCTCATTCAAACTAGAAAGAGACTTTTTCTCAAGCCCTCAAGCAAGAGACTTCAATGTCTGAACAACCTATTCAGGACTTCCTGCTCAATCCCACGGAAAGAGACTTCATGCTCAATCCCACGGAAAGAGACTTCATGCTCAATCAAACCCTGAAATATATTTCCATATCTGCCTTCAAGCATGAGACTTCAATGCTCAATGTAACCAGAAAAAGACTTCTTGCTTAAGCCAATAGCTCAAGACTTCCTGCTCAAACCCTCAGTTCAAGACTTCTTTGCTTAAGTACTCGGCAAGAGACTTTTCTTTCTCAAACACTAAGTCTGAGAATTTTACATATTCTAAACATCAATTTAGGATAGTAAATACAAATGCACTTGATACTCTTATTAGTGGTGCATAGTTATAACATAAATTCTGATGTCTTTTAGATTTTTAAGATAAACAAAGATAAGAAATATTAAGACCCTATTGTACAAGCTAACAAATATAAAAAAGTTTTCTTGCTTGTATCAGATCCTTTTTGTGTTGTGTGGTTCTGTTGACAGTTTATTCAAAGAGTTCCATAATATTTGAATCTTTAGCACTTTAAACGTTTTCAACAATAGTCAACAAACCCATATTGATCAACTTTTCCACACCTTCTTCAAATCCCTGAACTTCCTTTTATAGGATCAGGAAAATAGCCGTTGGAGGATTTGAACATAACGAGCTAGCTTAGTGAAGAATTATGCCAAGAGAGACGATGGAGACTAGAATCTACTCCCAAACTTTGTCCACTGAATAATAGCAACACTCTCAGTACCTTTCAAAGACGCCACATCTCTATTTCTTGAGCCTTGCAAAACTAAACCCTAGTTAATTTTATCCAAAAATCAGGGGCTTTGATAGGACAAGACTCCTTTAGTACAGTGTACGGATCATATGCCCTTCAGCCTTTCAGAATCTGAGTTGTCATCAAAAGCTGGGTCGAGACCAGAGTCTGAACCTTCAGAGTCAGATGCCTTTAGATGCTGATGAACTACTACAGAATCTGATCAATCATAATCTAATTCACTTCTTTGTGGAACTAAGTCTATTGATAGACTTGAAACGTTCATATAGTTTGACTTCAAAACCTGCACACTTGAACAACTATTAGCAAACCCTTTTGTTCTTTAAATACATTGTTATCATTAAAACCTTTTAAGGGTATGAACAAATATTGTTCCAATATTTTCCCCTTTTTTATGATGACAAATAAATGTATTTAAGAATAATGTTTGATGATTTAATTAACACAGTCTAACATTAGAGTCTAAGCTTTGTAAGCCCCCCCCTAAGTTAGATAGTTCATTAAGGTGAGGTTTGTAAGCACCCCCTAAGTCTGATAGTTCATTAATACAAGGTTTGTAGGCTCCTTTTAACTCCTTATCTATAATCAACAAATTCTAACATCAGAGTCAGAGGTTTGTAAGCTCCCCCTGAGTTTGATAAACCTTATGTTGAGGTTTGTAAGCTCCTCCTTTAGTCTGATGGTTCATTAAGGTAAGGTTTGTAAGCTTTCCCTAAGTCATGTCTTTGTTAATTAAATTAAGTATTTAAGCCCAGTAAGATAAATTACTCAAAAATATAAATAACTTAGAGCTTATAACTCCGAAGTTGTTTTGGCAGAAACTTCTTTGTTCAAATGCATCAACCTCTTCTTAAATACTCTCCATATTTTCTCCCCTTTGTCACTATCAAAAATATTTTCAAAGAAAGAGAAAAACAATAAAACTGAAAAAAATGAAGTTTAAAACAATTTTAATGCACGTAATTTTGAAAGAGATTAAAACATTGAAAGATTTGAAAGAATTATTTTTTTTTCAAAAGAAGAAGACATTTTAAAATAGTTTAAAATCCTTTTCAAGAATCTGAAAGAGAAGAAAATTAACCAAAGAAATTATTTACTTCTTATGGTAAATGACTACCATTTCAGTTTCTAAGAAGTGTTTATGATCCAATATGGCATGCTTCATTAGTGGTTGGCTTTGATAATTTCAAAGATCAGAAACTTAAACCACACATGGGTGATTGATCTGTTGGTGTAAGCCCTAGAGGCCAATACTTTTGGGTACTTGTATCGAATTATTTATTAATAATAAAGAGGCATTTTCTTTATTATGGTTGATTAATAAAGTCCCTGGAATAGATAGTCCGTTTAATGTATTAAGTGTGACTTAATCATGAGAACACATTAAACATAAGGACACTATTCTTAAAGTATCCGTAGTCGAGCTTTAGTGTGAAGTGGGATAACATTAAAGCATTAAGACTATTATGTTTGTAGACTGATGATCACATCTCATGGATCATGGATAAAGAGTTATCAAGTCTTAAACATAGGTATGAATATTAGGAGTAATATTTATACCGGATTGACCCGCTATGAGAATACTATATAGAAAGTTATGCAAAGTGTCATAAGTTATTCTCATGGTGATAATAGTGTATACCACTCTTCGACCTGAAACCACTATGGATCCTAGATGTAGAGTCGAGTGCTTTATTGCTGATCCAACGTTGTCCGTAACTGGATAACCATAAAGACAGTTGATGGGTACTCCACGAAGCATGCGGAGGGACATGAGTGTCCTAGATGGAATTTGCCAATCCTGCGTAACAGGATAAATGTCTATGGGCCCAATATTGAACTGGACAAGGGTGACACGGTCTATACCTTGTGTTCAATATAGACATAAGGGCAAAGGAGTAATTATACACATAATTATTATCACAGGAGGTTTTGTCAGATCACATGACATTTTCGTGACTTGGGTAGCAGTGATGTGTTGCTAGATACCACTCACTGTTTATTATGTTAAATACGTGATTTAATATAATTGCCAACGCCGCGAAAACCTATAGGGTCACACACAAAGGACGGATTGATGAGAGATAGAATAATTAAGGAATATCGTAAGGTACGGTGTACTTAAGTAGAATACGAAATATGGTAAGGTACCAAGTACTTAAGTGATTTCGGCATATTATGAGATATGGGCCAAAATGCACTTAAGTGGGCCTTTTGGCTTGAAGCCCACACAAGTGGTTCTATAAATAGAACCCCTTGGGTAGAAGCATTGTCACTCAACTCACTGAGACAGAAAACACAACTGAAGAGTTGGAATTTCGTATCTCTCTCTCACTCAAAGCCTTCATTCATAACAGCTAGCACTGCGATTGAAGGAATCCGTTCGTGTGGACTGAGTAGAGACGTTGTCATCGTTCAACGTTCGTGATCGCCCCGTGGATCTGTATCAAAGGTTTTGATCATTATCAGAGATCTGCGCCAAAGGTTTGAATCGCCACAAGAGGTAACGATTCTATCACTGATCATGCCCATTCGTAAGGATCACTAAATGGAGAAATTTTTAAATTCCGCTGCGCCTTGGATGGAAATTCTCCAACATGATCTTCCATACTTCTATTAAAATAACAAATAATCATTTCAATTTATAACTCAAACCACATTAGACTTCTTACTCGATCTAACTCAAAATGAGCTCATCAATAGAGAAATCTTCTCCCTCCCATGTCTTATTAGCAACCCAGGTTCAAGAGGAAGAGACCTTTAAGAAGACACCTGAACAAAAGAAAAAATATTTTGAGGAGAATTCTTTCAACATCTTCTTCAAATTTTGAAGCCAAAGATGATCATAAAAAGAAGATAAAACCCAAGAGAAGGAGAAGTTCTGCCAACATAGTCTATTTTAATTCAAATGCTAAAGATGGAATGGGTTGTGAGATGGGTTAACTTTCATCAAGCTCGGGGTTTTAAAGATGATTAAAAATATCTTGTAATTAAGTAATGTAATCAATCTATTTGATGAATTAAATTTTCACCAATTTCTTTAGTATATCATTATTTAGTCATAATCATTTCTTACAGAGGAAACTGAGAAAGAAGTATCAGAGTAAAAAAAAACAAAAAAAAAGACTAAACAAACGAATTCTTTTAACATAATGACTTTCAATATATTCATTTATTGGAGATGCTTTACAAGTCATACAAACCAAAATCAAGCATAATATCATAAACATTACATCTAAATAATCCAAACAAAAAGAAAATAAATGCATAAAAGAGAAACTTAAGGACACGCTGCCTGCCGAAGTGAAACAGAAGGCAGGTCCAGAAGCTGTACATTAGAAGTATTTGCATTATCCCAATGTCAGCTATCAACTTCTTTCCTAAAATATTTAATGAAATATCATTCACATTTACAACATGAAGAGGATAAGTCTTCAATATCTGTGTTGAGAAGAAGAAGCAAATTTGTTTAATCAGATTCCATTAAATCTAAGTTCTCAAGTGTTTTGACATTAGAAGATGATTCCAAACTGCCCTTTTTCGAGAACAAAGATTAGATATCTTTGATAGATCAAAGATATCCTTAAGGATACACTGAAATTGTTTTGAGATATGAGCATATGGGGTAACTCCATCAACTTCACAATCAGTTGCATAAGCAGAAGTAGTTAAGGTTATCATGAAATGTACATCAGAAGCTCCAGAGAGGATGGCAAGCTTATCAACATAAGCTTTAATCCAGAATTATTCAATCAAACTTGAGCATGTATGGCAAAATATCCTTTTGGAATAGCCATCCCAACCGTGCTTAGAAACACAACTTTGAAGATCATTTCCTAAGGCACTCATATCTTCAGGATTGACAACCCTTTCATTGATGACAACTAACTAGTTTCTCAGGCCAAGATTAGATCTAAAAGTCATCTCAGGGTGAGACAAAGGGTTCAGGAGGAAGGTTCTGAAAAACACAGACAAATGAGTTTTTCAGATGAGATGCAAAATGAGAAAAAGAATGCCATTTAAAATAGAAAAAAGCCCAACAAAAATCCAAGAGAGAAAAAGATTTAAGACATCTAGATTTTGAAAAGATAACTTATAGAAAATATTTTGGAAAACAAACAAGTAAGATAAACAAGTACAAGCACATATTCCCCATGAGTCAGTCTTAAGGATTAAAGAATCCTTTCACACTCACAAAGTAAATGACTTAAATCAGAAAACGGTTTCTTGATTTCTTCAACAAGTACACTTGTCCCACGAGTCAGTCTTAAAGATTAAAAATCCTTTCATACTCATAAAACAAATGACTTAGAGTAGAAACAATTTTTTTGATCCACATAAATTTGAAAGAACCCCCTCAAAAGCTCCTTCAAGGTCATATGCTTATGTTTGAGCACTCAGTATAGCATTAACATGACTTTATTCAACCCATCATTGTTTATCTTATGTAGTTTCCATTCTTTGACTAATGAAGGAAACTTCAATGAAAGCTGAAGCCCTGACTAAATAGCACAACCAAGCTCTGATACCAACTGAAGGTGAAAAAAATATACACAAGAAGGGGGGGATTGAATTGTGTATCTGAAAGTTTACTTCTTTTTCTTAAACCTGTTTCAAAACTGGAGATGCCAAACTCAGATTCTGATCCAAGTAAGATTCAGAATCAGATCAGAGTCTGACTTCATAGTTTTTTGCACAACAGAATATAAAAGCAGAAGTAAATAAAGAGACTCACAATATATCCTGGTTCCTCTCAACTCGAGAGTAGTCCAACCCTCTTGTAATACAATATATTTTCCCTATAATCAACATATTACATTTTTCTCAATCAAACTAGAAAGAGACTTCAGCTTAAGCCCTTAAGAAAGAGACTTCATTTACTGAATAACCTGTTCAGGACTCCCTACTCAATCCCACGAAAAGAGACTTCATGCTCAATCAAACCATGAAATATACTTCTTTCTCTACCATCAATCATGAGACTTCACTGCTCAGTCTAACCAGAAAGAGACTTATTGCTTCAGCCAATTGCTCAAGTCTTCCTGCTTAAACCCTCGGTTCAAGAATTTTTTGCTCAAGCACTCAGCAAGAGACTTTGCTTGCTCAAACACTAAGTCTGTGACTTTTACATATTCTAAACATTAGTTTAGGATAGTAAATACAAATGCACTTGACACTCTTATTAGTGGTTCATAGTTACAACATAAATTCTGATGTCTTTAAGATTTCTAAGATAATCAAAGATAAGAAATCTTAAGACCCTATTATACAAGCTAACAAATATACAAAAGTGTTCTTGCTTGTATCAGATTCTTTTTGTGTTGTGTGGTTCTATTGACAACTTATTCAAATACTTCCATATTATTTGAATCTTTAGCACTTTAAGCATTTTCAACAATAGTCAACGAACCCATATTGATCAACTTGATCAACTTTTCCACACCTTCTTCATATACTTGAACTTCCTTTTATAGGATCAGGAAAATAGCCTTTGGAGAATTTGAACATAACGGATAAGCTTAGTGAATAAGTATGCCAAGAGAGACGTTGGAGACTAACATCTGATTCGAAGTTTTGTCTACCAAAAGGTAGAACAGACTGAAGATGTCATATCTCTATATATTGAGCCTTGCAAAATGGAACCTTAGTTGATTTTATCCAGAAATCTGGGGCTTTGATAACAAGACTCCTTTGGTATAGTGTACAGATCAGATGCCCTTCAACCTTTCAAAATCTGAGTTGTCATCAGAAGTTAGGTGGAGACCAGAGTATGAACCTTCAGAGCGTGATGCCTTCAGATGCTGATGAACTACTACATATCTGATCAATCATAATTTGAGTCATTTCTTTGCGTAACTGAGTCTTTTGATAGGCTTGAAACCTTGATATAGTTTGACTTTAGAACCTACACACATGAACAACAATTAGTAAACTCTATTGTTCTTTAAATACATTGTTATCATCAAAACCTTTTAAGGGTATGGACAAATCTTATTCCAATATTCTCCCCCTCGGGTCTTTTAGAAACCGAGGTTAAAAATACCAAATTTATTTTATTTTTCATATAAAAAGAAAGATTATTTACCTTGGTTTTAAGTCATAATCGAAGGTAAAAATAAACATGTTTACTGAGTTTCTTCGCAGTCCTTCAAGAAATCTTTGTTGTTCATTTAGTGAGTATCAATGCTTAAGACACCGCCATTAGTGATCAGCGTGAAACTTAAGAGACATTCATTCAGAAGGCTCATGCCACATTATAAAAGCATTATAGATATCAAAAATTGATCATGAAAATATTGAAACTTATTTGTTTTATATCAAAAACATTTAAACATTGTTCTCTATAATGGATTGCAAGAGCAGAAAAATATTTGGGTTAAATATTTGTGTTCTTAAATAATCATATGACTGAATATTTATTTTATTTATCTAACCCATTTTTTGTTTAATATCATAAACAAATGCATGAAATATCCAACATTTGATCTTCCCCAAGATTCAATGAAATGAGGATCCAATATGAAGGATTTATGCATTTTGGAAGTTGAGGAAAATCACTTATTCAATGGTATTGGTCCAAAATGGCCTATAATGTATCCTCATATCACATGCTCATAAAAGTTGAATTAGATCTTCCTCCAAACATAAAAGTTGAAGTAGACATCTTAAATTTGGTTGTGAAACTTGGAAATCTTTCATCTCATAAAAATTGAGCAAGTTATGGCCTTGGGAAGTTGACCTCCAAATTAGGGTTTAGACAAAATAACCTATAATCTTTCACCATAATAAATGACTTTCCAAGAAAAACTAGCTCTAGAACTCAACATGAAAGTTGTTTGGAATGTCATTTAGATTAAAGTTTCTCTTGGAATCATTTTCATATGACAAACATTGTAGGAGATAGGGTCTAGGGCCCCCCAGATTTGATCAGATGAATTCCTCTGGTCAACCACCATCAACCAACTTGCTAGCTTGCAATTATTTTGACTTTTGGGACTCATGGGAGATCATATATGCATAAGATGATGAAATTTTAAGTATCCCTTGAAATCTTTGATCAATTGTTGAAGAAGCTTGATGAAGAAGTTACACAAGATACCCAGATGAACTAGGGTTTCCAAGGCAAACTAATTCCAAACTTTTGATGAATTCTTGACCAAAATAACATGTGATACTCATGAGGATCCATATATGATGCCTAGAGCCATTGTAGATCATTTCTTTATTAATCTCTTAGCAATGGGGGTCTTAAACCCTAGATATGAACTTGATAGATAACAGGTGATCATGTGCCCTACCTACAAAAGAGTTAGACAAATGCAAAGACATATTTTTGGTATTTTAGTTAGTAAAGATGATAAAATGCAAAGTATGATACAATCTAATGGTGCTTGGTTATCTCTCTCATTCAAACCCAATGAATGAGGGGGAAGGAGGATGCCAAGGTGTGATCCCAATGCTAATGCATATGATGAGATAACATGAGGGATCTTAGGGTCGAAATTGGGGTTTTACAAATAATAAACAAAAAATCATTATAGAAGAAACCACGTTGAATTATATAGATCCCATGTTCATATATCAAAAACACGCTTGATCAATATGATCAGATAATTTGTACTAGAGTAATAAAATAAAACTTGTTGTTTCTTGACAATGTGAATAGGGACACGGGTCACTTAGAACTTATATGAAAAGAAGGATTAATAAAAGATCTTGTCTACTGTTGTGGCTAGCAGTCACTTGGTTCATTTGGCTAATTAGAAATAAAGCTCTATTTAAGAGGGGGCATAAAGGTGTGAGAGAAATCATATATTTGACTAAATCATTTTCATATGACTGGTTTGGATATAGATCTAAAGGTCATCTGGTTTGTGATAGGAATGATTGACTTTTAAAGAATTTTTTACCAAAATGACCCACATTTTCAAAAAACTTCCCAAAATAACCCACATTTCAGATGATTTCCCAAAATAACCCACTTTGAAGAACTGGTGTCAGATGAATTGGCACATGCTCTCTAAGTTAAAGAGGTGGCGCCAATTCGATTGGCTTATGCACCTAGTATTGTCAATCCAATTGACGTCTATGTCTTAGGTTTAAGAGGAGACATCAATTGGTTCGGCATCTATGTGTGTTGTATAATTTTTTTAAAAAAAACAATGTACATTTTACATAAAAGTCGAAATCGTACCAATTGGTATTAATATTAATATGCGTTTACATACGAATACCAAAAAGATTAATGTCGTTGATCGGGATAACCTAACCGACCTCCGGTACCACATCCCCTAGCTACCCGAACGCGTGGCCCTAACCCATGTTGATGATTCACCCCAGGTGTTTGAGGATTTGAGGGCCCAAGAACATCACCACCACTTGAAGGAGATTCCTAAGATATTCAGACAAATCCGTGTAGTCATGTGTATGCAATGAAGCGCTACCTCCATAGTTGAGTCAGTGATCCATGCCAGAGTAGTTGAGTTATATTTGAGTTATTGGAGGGTGACCGGGACGATTGAAGGTCGACATTGATGTGAATGATGTGTCGAGGAAAGGCTGAAATGGTTGATGTGGTGTTTGGTAGTCATATGGTTGTTTCATGTTTTAGTTTTGTGATGTTTTGGCTTCTTGGCTATAGTATGAGGAGGGACAGTTGATGTTAAATGATCGCTGAGTATTTTGGCTAAGGCGGTTATGGTATGGTGATGTGTTGGGTGCATAACGATGTTGGGTGTCTTGATGATGATCTTCTTATTGGTGATGGTACGAAGTATGCTCTTGGTATTGTGGTTGGGTATTTGGCATGTTAAAGTCGTAGATTTGTCTGTTTGTGGGTCAATAATTTTGATGGGTAGGGGGTTGTGAGTAACTGGTCTGGAAATATTGTGGGGGTTAGATGTTGAACCTTCTTGTGTGTAAGTTACCTGGCGTGGGTCGTATAGGTGCATATCCTCGGTCAGGAACTCAAATCCAACCGATATGTACCAAGCCATATAATTATGAGTTAGTTTTTCTTCGGTTGGCCTCACAACGTCAGTTAAGACATGGTCTTGTCGGTGCTTCCATTTTCAACACTCAGATCTAGCGAAGCTTTGCCAAGGGTTAAAGTTCCATTGGTTGTTAACTTTTTGTAGATGCCATTCTCTGAAGTTTTTCGGGGGATTTTGGATATGTTGAAGCATACCAAACTGCAGTTTAACATGGTCAATATGGTGCATCTCCACATCGGTGAACCTTATGATCGGTGTGCATGCAGTCCAAACGGCTGCATCTTGATCACTGATTTCATGGTCATGATCCAAGTTTAGATATGGATGCCAAATGAAGTGAAATATGAAAATATATTAGATTATAAAATGGGTGATATTATAAATAAATTATTACGAATTAATTTGGTTAATAACTATATATTTGTTGGTCGAAGGTGATCCAAGAGATTGCGATATTAGGTAATACAGTGTCTAGGACATTTGTTATAACTCATACCACGAGCCGACCATCTGCACCAAAAAAGTAAATATATTATTTAGAGATAATAATCGATAAAGTAAGTAAATATTATTAATTGTTAAGAACTTACTTTGGTGCGTACGGGAATATGAACGGGTTGTGGTTGACGGGAGCTAGGGACGACAATCTGGACCAACCCCATGCTTGGAGCAAAATAGTACATCCAAAAAATGTAGATGTGTAAGAGCTATAAAAATAAGTCAAACAAGCGGACCCCTAACTATAACTTCTTATTCTATCTACATGTCTTAATAAAGGTAAATACATAACATGCATACTAGAACCACTATCTTTGAGAAATAAAAATAAACCAATTAAAAGCATAATATAACACCTAGTTTTTATTATTCGAGCGTCTTCGATAGAATTTTCATCTAACTGTAAGTTGTTGTAATATGCCTTAAGGCATGAAAGGAGTATACCTTGACATCTCGAGTTATCATCTACTAAGTCAACACCCAAGAGTTTCATGCAAATTGAATTCACATAGTTTGTTTTTCCATTTACCGCCTTACCCTCTATAGGCAGACCCAATAACATGTACACATCTACTAAAATTATAGTACATTCATCGGTGGAAACTATAATGTGTGTGTCTTGGGACGCCATCTTTCACATAAGGCTAGAATAAATTTATTATCAACCGACCAAGACATGATTTTGCTAACATGTCAAAAACCGGTGAGTTTGACATAAGGTTGAATCAACTCGTCGATGGAAACAAATTTGTGTACACGAGTTCGAAACCTAGAAACATCCTAAAAATAAACAACAAAATAAGTTTTTTCATAAAAAAAAGTGTTAGAAAAATATGTTTTTACATAAACACTTACATAAGTCGCTATGTTGGCGACTATTCCTCTATGCGATTCACCCATACTGAGTAGAAATTAGATTGTCAAATGCAGATGCAAGAAGGTGGATGAATAACATACCATTAGATCAGTGGACAAGGGCATTTGAAGGAGGATGTCGATGGAGCCACATGACAATAAACCTTGTGGAATGCATGAACGAAGTCTTTGAAGGCATTAGAAATCTACCAATAACTGCATTGGTGAGAACAACCTATTTTAGGTTGGCATCGACCTTCGCAACCAGAGGAGAAAGATGGAGTGTAGTGTTAATGTCAGGTTAATTATTCAGTGAATGTTGTATGAAAGTGATGAAAAAGGAAACTATTAAAGCTAACACACACACGGTTACAATCTTTGACCGTCATAAAAAAAATTCTAGTGTACAAGAAACAATGGACCACAATGAGGGGAGGCCAAATTTATCCTAAGTTGTCAGACTAAACAGAAGTTGGTGCGATTGTGACAAGTTCCAGACTTTCCGTATACCTTGCTCTCATGCCATTGCGGCATGCACACATACTCGCTGGGACGCTGACATTCATCTATCTGATGTTTACAAGACCATTACCGTCATGAATGTCTACAACGAAAGCTTCTCAGTGCTAGCAATGGATGAATATTAGCCTCCGTATCAAGGGGACATGGTTTAGAACAACGATGAGATGCGAAGAAAGAAAAAAGGACGGTCAAACAACATGCGTATTAGAACAAAAATGGATACGACTGATAAAATGATAAGATTATGTAGTATATGTCGTCAACCCGGACACAATAAGAAAAAATGTCCCAATCTCGGAGCAACCTCTGCATCATAATTTAGTACCTCCTTTCAATTTTTGTAACCTTTGATTTTGATCTATTAATAATTTTTTGTTACAACAATGTTAACAACAAACATCACCCCAACTTAAACACACTAAAAAACGAACAAGTCTGAATAAACAACACAAACAATAGATATTAAAACAGATAAAAATACTTAACCACAACATTTAAAAATAACATTTCTAACTGATTACAACAATCAAACCGATATCATTTGGTTCAAACATCATTTCCCTCGCATCCTTATCATTTTTAACTCGCACCCACCCACGTACGACATTGTGTATCTCAATACTTCTAATTTTTTCGCCTTCAGGTATGTTTCCGTCTAACCAACGAACCATGTTTCAGAAGAGTATCTTCATCGGAGGCTTGTCTCTTGAATAAATAATTTTTTCATGCGGCGATGAAGACGAACCATGTTTGCAATATAATTAAAAAGATGTGGAAAAATGAATCACACCACATCTCTATTTATAAAAAAAAATCACACAATACACACAGGAGGCAGACCAATTGGCGTTTTCTCTCATTCTTTACACACAGACGCCAATTGGATCGGTAGTACCATGTGCAGAAGCCAATTTAATTAATGCATCCTCTTTAAAATTAAGAATATGTGTCAATTTATCGGACACCTTTTTTAAAAAAATGAGATAGATTAAGAATTAATCTAAAATATTGATTATTTTGATGTTTTTTTAAAACTAAATTATTTGAATAAAAAATTCACTTTTAAATCCATTAGACTCTATTAGTTAGCTTATTCATATTTCTTCATTGTAATCTTCCTTTCTGTATAAGAGTTGAATACTGATTGTACTCGTGTTAATATAATTCTATTGCTTATAAAAAAAAATTAGAACTTCTATTTATAAATTTTTGTTCTCCACATTTAAACAGAAAGTTAATATATAACTTGTTCTTTTATTTTTTTTACCATAAAAAACATCGAAAATGAATATCGTTTCTGAACCAATCTAGTTTTTACACCTACCACATTAAAACATGTCTTACACTTTTTTTACTCCATTGATAAACGCTTTTACCAAGAATCATCCATTAACACTAACTCATTCTATAATCATTCAAAATATCCATAAGAGAATTCCATTGGTACAACAAAATGTATTAAAATTTGCTAGTAACAGAAACAGTGAACAGGAATATCCACTCCAAATAAACATAATGATCAATTATTACCTCATTGAATGAAAAATCACAGGTTGATAAATGGTTATAATTTCACACCCACAAATAATGTAGAATAGGGGCACAAAGGAATCCATCAATGGGTCTAAAAATCGATTTTAATCATAGTGCATTCGAGTAAGATTTTAGGGCCTGGATTCCATAAAATGAACATACATTTATAGCTCTATTTCAGTGGAATGTAAGAATTAGCAATAGCATTAATGATAATGCATTGCAATCATAGTTCATGCCCCCTTGAAAAAAGCTTATTCATTGTGATTCACACTATGCATAAAGGAGTGAAGTTGAAATGAAGGCTTTAGTGAACTACAATTTTTATTTATTTTATCTTACTTTTCATGTAAAATTAGTCAACCACTGGTAGAAGCTCCATAGCCAACATAAAAATAAAAGAGTATAATTAAGATCCTTATAGGACCCATTAAGGAAAACAAGTATCTTCTTTTGCAGCTCCCTTGTGTTTTTGTCCTCCATTTTCTCATGCAATTTTGATTGATGTGAGGGGTTGAGTAGTATCTTGTGGTATACTGCAAAGTGTTTTTGTCCTCTATTTTTCATATTACTATTTTTTTTAAGATAGAATAGTATTTATGAACATTTAAATCATAGAAGATGGAATTATTATTAGGGAGGAAAGAGAAGGTTCTTCACTTAATGAATCTGATCCATATTCAAGCTTGAAGGAGGGGTCCACAAAGAGGATCTCTCATGAATTCAATTGAATGATGTGGTTCGCCGCATGAATAGTTGAATACTGACCCACGGCCGACATTCCCCGCCGTCCTACGTGGACTAAAACATATCCACATAATTGTCTTCAAAGTGCGTAAAATGTACAAGTTATAATTTGTGTGCCAAAGAAAAAAATACAAGTTATAAAATTTTTGTAGGTTGTTTGAGAAATAATTATTTAAATTGCTGACTAATAATAAAAATGGGTTTGTCTAATTAAAACAAAAGTTCTACATCTATCAAATTTAGATCATCTACACCATTTGTTATTATCATTTTTCTACGAACTTTTTTTTAAAGACAAATTATAATTATATATAATAAAAAAATAAAACCGACATAGTATAAAGGCACGAAATGGCGTAAGAAATACCAAAAATTACACTCAAAAATTCAAGAAAAACAAACTAAACACAAAAGAATACAAGTAGAAGAAACAACAAAAATCATGCAAGTCAAACTCCAAGAAAACTCACCCTTAAAATTACACCAGAATGAAGAATAAATTAGATCTCAAGCCATTGGCACTACTAACATTTTATCAAAGACGATTCAGAGAAGAAAGGAACACTCACACTTAGAGTCAGACAATAAAACTCAATCCGATATGATTAATCGAAGAATAAAATTATAAAGTTATTATGTGAAGGTGCAAGAGTTCTTAGTTGATCTCCTCAAAAAATCATTTCAGAGTCAAAAAATCATATATTGAATTGTACTAATCAAGTCACAAGTGACAAAAAAAAAAGATGTCATCTTGACTGAAACACAAAAGAAACACAAAGTAACAATAGAATCGACAATCTTATTTATTTTGAATAACTTTTCTTTGGAGGAAAACTTATTAAGTACATATATTTGAGAGATAAGATATAATAAAAAAATCAGAAAATGAATACTAAATTTTCTAGTAAGATCAATATATTTTAATTATAAAAATTAAAATATTCTGCTAGTTAATTTTTTTTCAATTTTTTTATATAAAAACCACTTTAATATATAATGGGGTCAAAAAACACCAATAGAATAATGAAAATAATAATAGAGAAATGAATTAATGAGGATATATAATTTATTGAATTGTAAAATCTTATAGAATAATTTTACTCGCAATAAGCGATAATCTATAAAAAAAAAAAAAGGATAAGCTAAAATACAATGGACGAGATACATAGTGAAGCTATATATCGTTCATATTCAATAATAGATCTCCTTATTAAGCTTGGAATGCCTTATACGAAAGGAAAAGTTGCACAAATGATCTTGGATTACCTGAATTAACTTTATCCCAAATGTTGGACGTGCGGTGATGTGTCTCAACTCCATAACCGACTCAAGATCAATCAAAGAGGGGTGACTGTGTCCCCATGATTTAGAGAGAGAAAGTCTTATTTTACCACGTCTTCTGATCATAAAATTAGGATAAAATGGTTTTCTAGTTCTTTAATTCAGTCCCAAGGAATATATATATATATATATATATATATATATATATATATATATATATATATATATATATATATATATATATATATATATATATATATATATATATATATATATATAGTGTGTAAATAAGAGATTTAACACCAATTTTTTAGAGATTTAATACCTAATTTTTTTTATGTTGTTGCTACCGGTATTGTAAGTATGATTTTGACACTGATTTTAAAAAAAAGTATGGTAAGTCGATTTAACACCGGTAATAAACTGGTGTTATAAGTGTTACATATTGGTGTTAAAACTAAAATTTGACACTTTTTTCTCCTTCAAAGAGGTATAAACACCTATAAATCGTACCTATTTTTTACAAAAACCGGTGTTGAAGTTTAATGGAGAGTATTTTGATTAGAAATCAACTTATGACACCCATTTTTATATGAAAAAAGATGTAGACCATATATATCATATCAATTTTCTTCAAAATTGGGTGTTAAATGTTGAACGGAGTTATTTGGTCAGAACCAGCCTTTCACACCTGCTTTTTTTCTTAAATTAGGTGTATAAACTTTTCTTATAATGCTTGTATAGCGTATGTATCACACATGTTCTTTATTAAATTTAGTGTTATAAATGACATCGAGTGTAATTTAATTTTAAATGAATCATCAACAAATATTATTCTCTAAAATGGATGACAAAAAAAACATAACATAACTGTTTAATCATAAATGAAGTTGAGGTTGCATATGACATCTACAAATTTTTTATTATTGTTTCAACTGATCAAAACTAAACTCACAAATTCTAGTTTAAATTTAACAAATTATACCAAAGAGTGTAAATCAAAATTAAAAAAAAAATTATACTAAAAAATAATTTTAGTTAATAATTCAATATTAATTATTATAAACATCATCTTTTATCGAATCCTCTATTTCTTTCTCTTCAAGTTGATGTTGTTCTTCAACTATTTACAAAAAGAATTGATCCCAAAGTTGTCGGATATTATCAATAACATCCTTGTCATATGATGATGGATCATCATATATCTACAAATGCAAACAATAAAATAAATTAAATGAGAACATGTTAAAACATGAAATGATGTGATTTACATATTAAGCATTGAAATCTTTTGTTATTACCTCATGCAATCCTTGAAATATACTCGTCTGGATAATGTCAAGCATATTTTTCATTACATAATAACCACAAGCCCAACTATTGTCTTGTTGATGTGCCTACAAATTAAATAAATAAATAAAATATATAATCATATATATAATTCATATGAAATATCAATAAATTTAAGACAATTAACTTACCTTGATAGATATAAAATTACATTTTTTATTCATGATATAGCCTCTCGGGATGTTATAACCTCTCATAGCCCTATTTAAAAAATAATATTTAAAAGAATCTAATTATATTTAGTAAACATATAAAGGTAAACAATAGAGAAATCTAAACATAAATTTTGAAAGAGACATTTTACCTTAGAAGTGTGTCCTCAAAAGACTTGCTTGGTTGATTTCCAAGTGAATAAAACCAATAAACAATATTATCATCTGGACAAATTACAAATAATTGTTAGTGATTGTTGTGATTTTACAAACAATTATGTTAGAAGCATATATAAACAAAAATATAACATGCAAATAATTTGACAATCTAATTAGTAATATGCACTTACCATTCAAACGTGGTCCTAAAAAAAATTCTAGGATGATTATACATCTTATTTTGTATGAATGCTTGCATAGCTTCATTACTATGGCCACCAGATTTGTTATTAAATATCCTAAAAGGATCAAAGAAATCAAATTTCTCACTAGAGAAATTGGAGATATACCAGCGATGCAAATATCTAAGTTGAAACAAATATAAATAGATATTTATCAATATAAAAAAATTAAAATTATATATATATATATATATATATATATATATATATATATATATATATATATATATATATATATAGATATATATATATATATATATATATATATATATATATATATATATATATATATATATATTATATATATATATATATATATATATATATATATATATATATATATATATATATATATATATATATATATATATATATATATATATACGTGCACCGCAAGGACAAAATATGCATGAAAAGTTATTGGTTATCCATAATCAAATCATTAAGGTCATCTATATCAACATAAAAGTATGGTTCAAGTTTGTCGTGATCCAATACAATTTTGAAAGTGTCTTTCTTGAGATTTATCATCTTTTCCTTAAAGTTGATAATCTTCTTGATGAAATCTTCATCATTTGCCATAACCACATTAGAGCAACTATCATTAGTGGTTGTATCTTGGGGAGAGATAATATTTTATTGAGCAACACAATTGTTCATCCCAATAGATTGCATATGCAGTAAAACAATTACAACAATGAACTTTTAGAAATCATATATGAGAAGTGTATAGACTACTCTCACTAACAAGACTATATACTATTTAACTGTATGAATTATTATTACTATTTTTGTCTCAATACAGTGTTAGAAGAATAAGGACATTCATTCATAAAAACCTATTAAAGAAAATTAGTTAATTAACACATACCTCCTTTAGCACATTTAGTTGTTACGAAAAATTCTTCTGAATCTCTATTTGGAACTTTTTCATTTATTCCTTTTGGATCTTTTCCATCTCCTTCAATTTGTTTTCAAACTCATTTTCAACCTCTTTTCTAAAAAAAAATCTATTTCCTACTCCGTTTGTTGACTCACTACATGAAGATCATCCGTAGAGATATATTTTGATGTGGAGCGTATAGATTTACCATAATATTCTTTAAATTCAACAAACCCACCTTCAATACGGATATAACCTAAGTGTTCTTTTGTTTAAATTGCTTTAGTCAAGACATCCTCACGTCCTTTTGGAACACAAGTACCTTGAGTACTTTTTTCAACTAACCCCCTACAACATATGCATGCATAATTTGAAACAATGCATAAATAATATTTAAAAATATTAACTAAAAATATTTACTTACAATCTTAGAAGCTATCAAAATTGTTGCCTCAGATATATAGTCTCCTGGTTTCTTTTGTCGGACCGTCAATCATACTTCATATCGTTTTGGCATAGAAACATCACTCAAACTTGAGCCCTCTTCAAACATTGTTTTCATCCTTTCTTCCATTATCTTGGATTTAAGTTTATTCTACCCCTACGAGATAATCTGTGAGGATGAACATTTTTCAATGCATTTAACTTGCCTTTTTCCATTTTTTCTTGTAAAAGTAACACAATAAAAAAATTCAACAAAGAAAACAAAATTATTTAAATAAAAAAAATCTATTATTTCAACAAAGCAGAAATTCCTTTAGCTGAATTCCATGTGACAAAAAGATTTTTATGAAAAACAATTGAATGTCAACGCGCATGGGTCACACCTGAAAGATGAACTTTCTATATTGGATTAAAATGCAAAACAAGAGACCCAAGTTTGCATTGACATTTGTTTGACATTCTTATAAATTAATTTGTCTTAAGTTTTCAACACATTTGTTGTAAAAAATAAGAAAATAATATTTGTTGTAAAAAATAAGAAAATTTAGTAAGATTTAGTTCTTATTATTATCATTACTATTTTGGTTTTTATTTAATTCCTTTTTTAATTAGGCAATAATCAAGATTAAATATATGTGATTAATTAAAATATGAAATTAATCATTATTATATTAAATAGTGTGTAAGTCAAATGTTATTAAATAGTGTGTAAGTCAAATGTTATTAAATAGTGTGTAAGTCAAATGTTACAGTTTCTATATTTTTTTCGTAGGTAGAGTCCACAACTATATATAAAATAAATATGACAAAATAATTAATTATTGTAAAAGACAATTAGATATTACTTATTTAACCTCAAAATTTTAATTTTAATTATTTTTATTTGTTTAATTTAAAATTTTGTATATAAAATTCGAAACTATAAAAATAAATAAATAAAAGAGTTGAGATTTTAATTAAACCATAAAAAGAGAATTTTAGATAAATTTATTAAAAATAAATGTAAAAATGTATTTAAAATTTAAATAATTTTTCTGCCTAATAAATAAGATAAAAGTGTAGAAATTAACAAGTATAGATACAAATGAAAATAAAAATAATAATTTATTAGTAGAAATTGAAGATAACAATAAAACTATAAATGATAGCTTATTAATAAGAATTGTATTATCTTCCCATTTATAAAAAATTTAAATAGTATTGATAGAGTAACATTATCTTCTCATTAATTATATAACAATTAAAGTTATTGTAATTAAATTTTATTTAACAACAACGATTTTTCAAAAAATAATTTTGCATTTAAATTTTTTATAACAAATGTATAATGATAATTTTTTTGGTAACTTTTATAGAAAATTGATTAAATTTCTCAGGTTAAAGTTGATTAAATTTTATAACAAATTGATAATGATAACATTTTTTGATACATTTGATAATTTTAGTTTAATAAATAATTTTTCATGTTAAAAATTTATTTCAAACAAATTCCTGTAACTCATTTCTATATAATTTTTGTAAAATTTTTATTAATAATTTTATTTCAAACAAATTTATGGAACTTATTTTTATAAAATTTATTCCATTCGTTTGATAAATTTTATTTATTTATTAAGAACTTCAATTTTTTATAATAATATGTCAAATAAATTTATGGAACTTATTTCTATACAATTTTTGTAAACTTTCTGTATAACCAAATTTAAAAGCATAACATGAACAGGATGAGGGATGAGGGATTTACCTATACAATTTTTTACTATAAATATGAAATGATTGAAAAAAAATTATATTTGACCCAATAAAGAAAACAAATTATTAAATATCACATGTCAATTCAAAAAGGAGGTCTAAACCTGAATATTTTGCATAACCATGTTTAAAACTTCATACCCCGCCGGCGTGTTGGTTCAAATTGACAATTTGTTTTTTTTTATTTCCTTAGAATACTATGGACGTTAGATATGTGACGAACAAAATGAAGTTGCATTATAAAAATAAATTAAAATAAAATAATTATCACATGAAAAATAGATTTCAAATTAGTAAAATATATTAGGATGCAAATCAAAATATATTATCCTTGCTTAAGAACTAATCACAGCAAAGAATACCTGAAAATCAAGTATCAAAATAACATTTTCAATATCAAATGATAGAGTTATAATTTTAAATCAAAGTGATATGAAATTTTATTTCCAAAGAACACAAATTAAATAAAATTAACTAAATTAGAGTGAGGGTTTAAGAAAAATAATTATAAGTCAAAGGACATACCACAAGGATCTTGACACGACAACGTGTGTCAGGCGGAAGGGAACAATAATTCCAATTCGATTAAAACCTAAAAGAAAGGGATTACCTGATTATTCAAAATTGATTTAGAGAAAGTTTTTTATTCTGAACATTTTTTGAGAGAATTTTTCAAGTTTGATTGATTGAGAGAAGATGCAATGGTCGTGAAATCCTAATTTCTAAATTTTAGTGGCAATTTTAAATATATATTTGTTATGTATATAATTTTAATTATTTATTTATTATGTACATAATTTTTCCAAATCAAATTAGATATAGACTTAAATTTTATTATCATATTTAATATTTCTAAAGACAAGTGTGAATTTATATATATATATATATATATATATATATATATATATTATCATTTTATTATTCTATATTTATTTTTCTTAAAAGCAGGTATTTTACATTAAAACATTTATTTGTAATAAAAATAATATATATTAGACACTAGGTTTTTTAAAAATGGGATATCAATGATTAACATAAATTTTTTATTTTAATTACAAAATTATCATTATTTCTAAATTTTATATCTTTTTTTAATAAAATATGTATTATATCAATAATTTTAATATTATATATATATATATATATATATATATATATATATATATATATATATATATATATATATATATATATATATATATATATATATATATATATATATATATATATATATATATATATATATATATATATATATATATATTATATATATATATATATATATATATATATATATATATATATATATATATATATATATATATATATATATATATATATATATATATATATATATATATATATATATATATATATATATATATATATATATATATATATATATATATATATATATATATATATATATATCTATATATATAAGAATAGGCATCTCCGTTTCCCATAAACAATATATTATAGAATGTTATGAGTTTTTTTTGTTAACGTCTTAATTAATGAAGTGAAATAAGGGAAAAAGAATAAAAACAATTTAATGGGAATATATACATGGTTGGTCATGTCGTAGAGGTCATTGTGACATGACTCTTAAATTTTATTAAATTTAATACTGAAAATAGAAAGGTAAATTATATATATTAAATTTATTTGAACCTAATTATGTATATTTATTTTATTATTTGTTAATTAACATAAAATAATGTAATTTCATATGATCGTTAAAAAGCCAAGGCGATTTAAAACAATCCATAGCTATATCCCTCGTAGCCGGTGGTTTACATATTCCATCAAATCTAATTTTTCTTTATCAATATACAAATTTGACAATGAAAGGTGGAATGTTAATACTCGTAAATATGGAGGAAATTATATTTGGTAAGAAGCATTGGAGACTTATTAACACTCTAATGATAAATGAAATATTTAATTAAGAATGGGGTTGCATATGTCAGTCACATATGCGTGTGTTTTCTAAGTATATATATATATAGATATATATATATATATATATATATATATATTATATATATATATATATATAGATATTAATATATATATATATAATATATATATATATATATATATATATATATATAATATATATATATATATATATATATATATATATATATATATATATATATATAATATATATATATATATATATATATAGATATATATATTATATATATATATATATATATATATAATATATATATATATATATATATATATATATATATATTATATATATATATATATATATATATGACTTTTGGTACCTACATGAAAAAGGTGATATTAGAGCATATCGGTTTATTCAACATAGATTTTGTTAACTTGTTTGTACCTTTGTATACGACATATGTGTGAAACATTGTCGACACTCACTTTCCTAATCGTTAGCCAGCACGAGTGAGATTGAAAAAAGTGGAGGAGAAACCTTTGAGGATAGTGTGACATGAGAGTTAGAAAGTTAGTTGAGGGAGTCTTAGCCATGGATGTTTTAGTATGAGATTTTCGAGGGCGAAAATTCTTTTAAGTGGGGAGAATTGTAACAATCCAATTTTTATCTTTAATAGTATTAATATTATTTTAATATTTTTATTATTAATTTTAAATATTGATTTGAATTTATGTGTGTTTTATTTAAGGGTTTAATTACTATGCACTGTCAGTGTAAAAAGTTTTACACTGACGATTCATCACCATCACCCATTTGCATTACTTTATAGATTTTACAAATAAAAGTCAAACTTATCCCAATATCCAACGGTTATAATTAACTGACAGTGTACAATTCTTTACACTGTCAGTGTATTACATTTAAAGTGTTTATTTAATTAAATTGGAATTATTTAATTATTGGATAGTTGAGTGTTATGGGAAATTAGTTTAATTTGGATTAATTAAAATAATAAAGAAAAATAGATTTAAAAATAAAATTAAGGAGCGAGAGGTTGGATTTAGTAAGATGTAAGACTGTGGTGAGATTTATACAAAAAAAAATAGAGATTTGATATACTTTTTTTTATTAAGTTAGGAGAATATTTGATTTAAAAATAAAATAATAAAAATAGAGGTTTAGTAGGGGGTGTGAGAGTAGTTGAGGGGGTGAGTGGAGTAATTGGGATATTAGGTTAGAATAAATAGATAACATGAGGGTCTTTTAGTATGTACGTGAAAAAGTTAGAAAAAATGTAGAAAAGGAGAGAGACAGATCTAGGAGAATTCAGAGGACGAGGAAAAATTCCAAAAGTCAAGAAAAGTTCATCGATATTCAAACCTTAAGATAAGGGGGAGAAACTCTTTGCTTATGTGTGGCTAATAGAGGGATAGTGACGGGTCCTTACCCCCATGTCTTCTCATTTTTCATTTAATATGTATTAGTTGTTTGTCGCTAAAGAGGGTTAGGGAAAAATCCTTTGAGGGGTTAGATTGATAAATGTTTGCTTTTATTCTAGAGTAACATGATATGATTTTTGTTCTCTATTGAGTAATCTGTGTGCAATCTTCTATTTTGATTTGATACATATGTTGATGCTTTGTGATAAGGCGAGAGTAGTAATTTGTGTGCAATCCTGAATTTGATCTTGATGCCTGGTTGATATTGTTGATAATCCTAATTTTTGCGCCCTTTCAATGGTTCTGCTTATCAATATGTTTTTTAGGGCGGTAACTCAAATAGGCGAAACATATAAGTTTTGAATTTGTTTAATATGGAGAAAAACTGTTAAAATCGCAGGTAGACATAGAAGGAGATTGATCGTCTTATTTCATTCATAACTTGAGTTTTGTAAAAGAATAAACCCTAAACCATATTGAACAAATTCGAAACTCACATGTTTCGCCTATTTAAGTTCTAAACACCCTAAAAGGCACACAAATAAGCAGAACCATTGAAAGGGCACAAAAATTAGGATTATCAACAACATCTACCTGACATCAACATCAAGACAAAATTCAAGATTGCACACAGATTACTACTTTCACCTTATCACAAGGCACCAACATATGTATCAAATCAACATAAAAGATTGCATACAGATCACTCAATTGAGAACAAAAATCATATCATATTACTTTAGAATAAAAGTAAACATTTATCAATCCAACGCCTTAAAGGGTTTTGCTCAAATCCTCTTTGGCCACAAACAAGAAGTACATATTAAAAGAAAAGGGAGAAGACAAGAGGGTAAGGACCCCTAACTATCCCTCTATTTAGTCATACATGAGTAAAGAGTTTCTCCCCTACCTTAAGATTTAAAGATCGATGAACTTTTCTTGGCTTTTGGGATTTTTCCTTGCTCTCTGAATCTCCTAGATCCGTCTCTCTCCCTTTCTGCCTCTTTTTCCAACATTTTCATGTATTTACCAAAAGTCTCCCATGTTATATATTTATTCTAACCTAATATCTCAATTACTCCTCTCACCCCTAAACTACTCTCACACCCCTACTAAACCTCTATTTTTATTATTTTATTTTAAAATCAAATATTATCCTAACTTAATAAAATAAAATAAAATCTTTAATTTTGTTTAAATCTCACCACACCCTTACATCCTACTAAATCTACCCCTCACTCCTTAATTTTATTTTTAAATATATTTTTTTTCTGTTACTTTAATTAATCTAAATTAAGCTAATTTCTCATAACACTAACTACCCAATAATTAAATAATTTCTGTTTAATTAAAAAAATGCACAACAACTCAAATCAATATTTAAAATTAATAATAAAAATATTAAAATGGTATTAATACTATAAAAATTAAAAATTTGGGTATTACAACAAGTAGCCTTGTATGGTAGTTTTTTAGGCTGTTTCAGGGACAATCTCACATGAGATGAGAGACCTTGCTGGCAGTCATTGCTACTAGGTTGTAGACGGGCGATTAAATTATCGGTGTTAGAACTTCTGGGAATAAAGTGCTCTCTGAATAATATTGGGTGGTATGGAGTGAATATGACTTGATTTATCCCTCTCCAGGGATCCTCCCTTTATAGGGAATATCTAGGGTTAGGGTTTAAGGCCCTTCCCCATTTGGACGTGGTCTCAATCGTTCCCCTTTATTAAGGAGATTATTGACCAGCTATATTCCCGGAGTCAACGAGGACTTTCTCTTATTAGACTTCCCTGTTGGATGGACCGTAAGGGCGGCCCCACTAGATTTCGCTCGGGCAAAATTGATTTTGGGAGATAAGATGGAACCCATCAGAATCATATGCTCATTTAAACCATATGAAGAAAGGCTTATGGTTTGGTGTCCATTACATAACCTATTTCCATTGATGAAGCACTTCTGGAATCGAACTGGATTATGGAAATACAAGATAAATTAAATCAATTCTCCAGAAATGATGTATGGGATCTTGTGCCAAGACCCAAAGGAGCTCATGTTATTGGAACTAAATGAGTTTTCAAAAATAAGTTGAATGAGCAAGGAGAAATGGTAAGGAACAAATCCATATAGGTTGCATAAGGCTATAGTCAACAAGAAGGAATTTACTATACTGAAACCTTTGCACCCGTGGCCAGGTTAAAGTATATTTGTCTCCTAATTTCTTATGCAGTAAATCATAACATTATTTTATATAATATAGATGTTAATAGTGCATTTATGAATGGTTACATTACATAATAATTTTATGCACATCAACCTCATAGTTTTGAAAATCATAAAAACCTTGATTTTGTTTACAAACTGAAAAAATATTTGTATGGTCTGAAACAAGCTCTCAGAGCATGGCATGAAAGCCTAAGCAATTTTCTTTTGAAAAATAATTTTACAAGAGGGAAGGTTAATACAATGTTTTGTAAATCATTGAAAAATTATATTTTAATAGTGAAAATTTACGTTGATGATATTATTTTTGTTTTTGTTAATACTACTCTTTACAAGGAATTTTCTAATTTTATGCATGCAGAATTTGAGATGAGTCTGATGGAAGAATTAAAGTTCTTTATGGGGATTCAAATCAACCGAAGTTAAGAAGAAACATGCATCCATCAGATCAAGCACACAAGGGAACTTCTTAAGAAGTTTGACTTGTCAGATTGCAAACCAGCAAAGACTCCAATGCATCCAACGTGCATTCTGGAGAAAGATGAAAGCAAACAGGTAGAACAAAAGGTATACATAGGTATGATTGGTTCTATCTTATACTTGATTGATTCTAAAAATGACATTTTATTCAGTGTATGCTTATGTGCTAGATTCCAATAAGATCCTAGAGAGTCTCACTTAACAACGGTTAAAAGGATCTCTAGATATCTGAAAGCCACTACAAATATTGGCTTGATTTATAGAAAATTCAAAGAGTACAAGTTAGTAGGTTATTGTGATGGTGACTATGCTGGAGACATTCCAAACAACTTTCATGTTGAGACCTAGAGCTAGTTTTGTTTGGAAAATGATTTTCTATGTTGAAACATTATAGGTCATTTTGTCTAAACCCTAATTTGAAAGTCAACTTCCCAAGGCCATAACTTGCTCAATTTCTATGAGATGAAAGATTTACAAGTTGAAAAATTAAATTCAATGTGTCTACTTCAATTTTTGTGTTTGGAGTGGGAGCTAATTCAACTTTTTTGAGCATGTGATATGAGGTTACATTATAGGTCACTTTTGACCTATACCATTGACCAAGTGATTTTTCCAAACTTCAAAAATGCATAACTTTATCATTTCAAATCCAAATAACATGAAATTGGTGACCATTTTGAAGGTCTTTAAGAGAGATACAACTTTGATGAAGACACTTTTCTAATTTGAAGCTCATATAAAAAGTTAAGCAAGGTGGAATATTGAGACATATGGCTTGACACTTAGAAAATTTTTGATATGTCAAAAATTTCCAAACTTCCACCTCAAATTTCTCCAAGTTCCAAGCTCCAAATAAAAAGTGTTGAACATGAAAGTTGTTCCTCTTGATCTCACCTTTCCAAAGAGCTCAAATTCATACATTTTGGACAAGGAATGCATAGGCTGCGCATGACATGAACATGGTGATATCACTTGGCAAGGATCAAACTTCAAACATCAATGCACACTTGCCTTGCAATCCAAGCTTAATTCAGACTATCCAACATCCATTTGTGGACCTCAAGCAATGATTTCATGGGCCTGTGCGCGCTCATGCACCCTTGCATCACCATTTGCCAAAATTGGAAAGTGATTTGAAGTGTGCAATTATCAACTGTTTTGGCTATAAATAGAGCTTCAATTGCTCAGAAATGAACACACATTTGTGCCAGCTTTGATCCCCCATCTCAAACCCTCACTTTGAAAAGGATAAGCCTGAGAAATTCTTTTGAATTTGAGGTTGAATTTCCACTGTTTTGAAATTCAAATCTCCAGGAATCCACAACCTTTGAAGCATCTAATCCTTCTTCTGCAAGCAAGTGGAGTGAGACCAAGCACAAGCAAGATCAAGACCAGTTGAATCCAAACCTCCATCGAAGGTATTTTCCATAAATTTTGAACTCTTCGATTCTCTCAAATTCTTGCTCAATTCTATTGATTCTTTGGTTGTCTAAAGTCCTACCAATGTAGGCAAGAATATTGAGTTGCTTTGAGGCCAAATCGAAGCAACTCAGTTCATGTACCTCAAATTTCAACTCCATGGTATTGTGTGGAAACTTGGCCTTCTTTCCTTCCTTTGGAAGATGTTTTGGTTCAAGGATCCATGCTTGTAATAAGTGGGTTGAGTGTTCTCCAAAGAATGTCTTGAAATGAAAAGCAAAAGCAAAACAATACTAACTCTTAACCTATTAACTACTAACTTTTAATTTCAAGCCTTTACTTTAATGCAATTTACTTTTAGCACTCTATTTCATTTGCCATTGTTCATACCATTCTAATTGTTTATGTTAATGCAATTTTCACTTTATCCATTTGGACCATATTGTGTGATATATTTTGTTTGTGTATACTTTGCTTGTTTGTGTGGTCTTTGACCATTAATGTACATAATAATAACAAAAACCTTAAAAAAAATTGAGTGGACTGTTGGCTTGATCTTGGACAAATGGACTTAGAATCTAGGCAACCTTTCTATGCTAATGGACTTGGCCAATGCCAACTTGTTGAAGAACATTTAAATCATAGAAGATGGAATTATTATTAGGGAGGAAAGAGAAGGTTCTTCACTTAATGAATCTCATCCATATTCAAGCTTGAAGGAGGGGTCCACAAAGAGGATCTCTCATGAATTCAATTGAATGATGTGGTTCGCCGCATGAATAGTTGAATACTGACCCACGACCGACATTCCCCGCCGTCCTACGTGGACTAAAACATATCCACATAATTGTCTTCAAAGTTATAATTTGTGTGCCAAAGAAAAATATACAATTTATGAAAAATTTGTAGGTTGTTTGAGAAATAGTTATTTAAATTGCTGACTAATAATAAAAATGGGTTTGTCTAATTAAAGCAAAAGTTCTACATCTATCAAATTTAGATCATCTACACCATTTGTTATTATCATTTTTCTACGAACTTTTTCTTTAAAGATAAATTATAATTATATATAATAAAAAAATAAAACCGGCATAGTATAAAGACACAAAATGGCGTAAGAAATACCAAAAGTTACACTAAAAAATTCAAGAAAAACAAACTAAACACAAACAAATACAAGTAGAAGAAACAACAAAAACCACACAAGTCAAACTCAAAGAAAATTCACCCTCAAAATTACACCAGAATGAAGAACAAATTAGATCTTAAGCCATTGGCACTACTAACATTTTATCAAAGACGACCAAGAGAAGAAAGGTATACTCACACTTAGAGTCAGACAATAAAACTCAATCCGTTATTGATTAATATGAAGAATAAAATTATAGAGTTATTATGTGAAGGTGCAAGAGTTCTTAGTTGATCTCCTCAAAAAATCATATCAGAGCCAAAAAATTATTTTTCTCCTTTATATTTTTCACGTTTGATGAAGATCTAGTAAACACGACATCATTCATAACTCTTTAAATAGACCAAACCACTGCATGTCAGATCATAAAAAGATCTCCTATAAATTTCGTTGTACCATAGAAAGAAATGAAACATTCAAAAAGACTACTCTGGTCCTTGGAAAAACTATCTATCAACCCAACCAACTAAAAATCATATACTGAATTGTACTAATCAAGTCACAAGTGATAAAAAAATAAGATGTCATCTTGACTGAAACACAAAAGAAACACAAAGTAACAATAGAATCGACAATCTTATTTATTTTGAATAACTTTTCTTTGGAGGGAAACTTAAGTACATATATTTGAGAGATAAGATATAATAAAAAATCAGAAAGTGTATACTAAATTTAGTAGTGACATCAATATATTTTAATTATAAAAATTAAAATATTCTGCTAGTTAATTTTTTTTCAATTTTTTATATATAAAAACCACTTTAATATATAATGGGGTCAAAAAACACCAATAGAATAATGAAAATAATAATAGAGAAATGAATTAATGAGGATATATAATTTATTAATGGTGACTATGCTGGAGACATACTAGAAATAAAGAGCACTAGTGGAAGCAGTCAATTTCTTGGGGATAATCTTATTTCATGGTCCAACAAGAGACAATTAACAATAGCATTGTCAACAGCTAAAGCAGAATATATTACAGCAGCAGGTTGTAGCACACAAATCCTCTGGATGTAAAAACATCTTGAAGACTATTATATTCTTGAGAGTTACATTTCTATCCTTTGTGATAATAGTTATGCAATTTGTTTATCTAAGAATCCTATTTTGCACTCCATAGTGAAACATATTGAAATTTAAAACCATTTTACAAGAGATTATATTCATAAGGTATTATCAATTTAAAATTTATAGATACAGACCATCAGTGGACTGATATCTTCACAAAATCCCTTGTTGAAGATATATTCGTTTTTATTCTGAGAAATTTAAAAATGGATTTTTTTTCTAGAATAAAACAACAATCTAAATATGTGTAGCCTCTAAAAAGTCAAAATAAGACTCTGAGATAACTTGGCTCTGAACCTGTTAGCCCTCTGAAGTTAGAAGGCTCTATGGGTTAGAAGGTCCTAAGTCAGAATCCCTTTGGGACTTTCTGTCTTCTGGACTCTAAGTTTAAAATTAATGCTGGAAAACAAGTGTTGTTTTGTGTGGCTCTAAAGTAAGACATATGTCCTACAACAGCCTGAACGTTTAAAGTGACCCCTTGGGAAACACTATTTCTTGGGTAAAGATAAAGTCATTACTTTCTCCTCCCTTGTCAGTATGCGTGTGTTTTCAAATTTTATTTTAATTATTAACTTTCTATTTAAACCCACTTTCACTCATTTCTCACACACATCGTTATTATCTTCACAACCCACACTTTAAATCTTTTGTCTTCAAAAACTCTCTATGCAACCTAAACCCTAACCATGTTGATCAATAACAAGTACAACTTTAACAACAAGAGCAACAATATCAACATAACATTACCATGGCTAAAGGAATTCCTGAGATCTCATTAACTACTCCGGTGGATGATTTGGTAGTTCTCTATGAATCCATTGTGGATTTTGACAACTTGATTTTGCCAAGAATCTCCAACCAAAGTTGAGGATTTGGGCTAAAATTCTCCTGGGGTGCATTCACCACCGTCCATCTGGAAACTCAGCTGACTATATCAAATATGACAAAAAATACATGTTGTATTATCTGGAAAAACGAGTTAAGATGAATCTTCCTCCAATACTATTCAAGTATATGAAGGAGATGGTCAAGGAAACCATAGACATAAGTTCAAAACCCAAGAAGTGGATTCCCTTGGGTATGTTGATTTCTTATATATTGCTTGAGAGTAAGCTTATAGAAGAGTCGGAGAAGTTGAATTCTTCTAAAGATCTCTACACTGATGTGGGCAAGCCCTTAAATGGAAAGAATTTGAAGAACATGCCCATGATTTCAGAATGTGTGGACCATGGAGTATTGGATAGGGAATTTATTTCTACCAGAAGGGTGAAGATTGAAGATTACCCTTATTTCAATAAGTTGGACCCCCCAAAAGTTCTGATGGAATACATGAGAAGCTTCTTGGAGGATGGAATTGACCCAATGGTGGACATCCACAACCTGTCGGAGGCCCCCTCTAGAAGGACCTCCAAAGAGGAAGAGAAAGTCAAAGAATTCTGGAGAAAGACTTGTTATGCCTCCTCCTCTATTTTCAGCTAAGTGGGTGAAGAAGTCAGAGATCTTCATAAGAACTTTGAGGTATGAAGTTGATGTTAAAGAATCTGAAGAACAGAATAAGGATGTTGAGAAGGAATGTGATGGAGTTTCTCCTAATTAGAATCCAAGTAAGTCCTATAATGTCGTGACTTCTACTCTTTTTAATTCTATTAATGTTAATTTTTCATCAATTCTTTTCCCACAATTCTCCATGCCCATTCAAAACCAATTGTTTGGTACCTTAGCAAAACCTACAAAAGAACCTGAGACAACAAAAGAACCTGAAACAACAAAAGGACCTAAAATTATAAAACAAGTTGAAACCACAAAAGAATCCAACCAACAACAACCTTTATCTCCACCTCCACCCCCACCTTCATATGAACACACTCTATCTGAACATCCAAATACTCCTAAAACCTCACCCATGAACACCTCACCTCATCCCACTGATTATATTAATACATCTGTCATTGACAAATTTTATGATGACATAATAAATGGAACCCATGCTTCTTCATACGATTCCTCTATTGAAAAATAATTTTTCTCTTATAGGATTCCATCTTTAATTCATCTCTATTCAAATAATCTTCCAAGGAACAATTGCCTTCCTCCATCTCTATTCCCAACCAAGAAAAAACATTGTTCCAAATAGCTTTACTAATCATACAATATTTGAAAAGGTGTAACTCATCTTCCACCATATCGTGATAAAAAGCACAAGCTCCATTATCTGCTTCAGGAAGAATATTTCTTTTGATCAATTGAATTTTTAGTGGGGGGGGGGGGGGGGGGGGGGGGCTTTCATCAATATTTTCCAACCGAAAACCTGGGTTTTACTAGGAATTTTTTATTTCCAAATCAAATCTAAACCAAAACAAGATGCAAAATACATTACTAAATCCGAATCCAAGTGCTTCTAAAACTCTGCATAACTATTGTTGACCGAAAAACCAACATTGTCTCGCCACCAGATAAAGGTATCTACACAATCGGAAAAAGGGAATAGATGGTCCAGAATAAGTGATAATACTTTAGCTGATCACGAACTTCTCCAATTAAGTCTTCATCCCTAAAGTTTAAAGACCAAGCCCAAGAATTATTCGTCTGAACCAATGCATCTATATATGATATTTAATGAGCATCAAAGTATAAAGTAAATTTACAAACCAACAAATTTTTTTGGAACTTACCTTTCAGTCTCGTATAAAATTTACTTGAATATAGGTCTATACCAATGTAAGTGGGAAAATTATAAAGGTTATAATGACTAATCGTAACTAATTGCACTTTTGGAAAACCATTTCGCTCTAGACATAGGTTTTGCCACACAAAAAGGAACGTTAGGCAGAGGAATAAATTTAGGACAAAAAAATTCAAATTATATGTTTCAAAGTATGATTCTTTAAATTTTCCACTAATTTAAGGTCTTGCTTCCTAAGTTTGAGTTTTTTTTAAATGAGGTTTTAGTAGTAGACGATATAAAACTTGACTCAAATTTCTATAATCATATGAAACTAAAAAAAATTGTTTGAATTGGAAAATCTCTTTACAATGTGTACATGCATTATTGGTGTTGGTATCTCTTGCTTGGACATAAGAAACATCAATCGATGGGCTTGAAAATAATCATCAACAGACTTTTAAACTTGTTTGAAATTTTAATCCACCAAGATTCAAAGCTAAATGAGGAATAAGAACATATCTTTAAGGGTAAATGAGAGAAATTGAACTTTAACTTTTGCCTCTCGCGTCTATTTGATCATAAAGTATCTAAGAAATTTCCCCATAAGAAAAAAGGTTTTCCATCATCAATGATTGAATATGGAAAAATTTGAGCAAAACTTTTAGACACTAATTGAGGTAGTTAAGGGGATATTCAAGTACATTAAGGAATCATCAAATATACTAAATAATATTTATATGATGCTCAATTTGGGTTTGAGTACCCTAACATGAGAACTTATGGGTAGGCCAACTTGACCCCATACTTTGATTAGATAAATATAGCCATAATATGAGGCTCTAAGGTGGGGAACAAATTGAAATGATGTTTAAAAGTGGTTTAGGGATCACCTGAACTATCATTGTCATTGAGATAAACAAGCCTCTCATAATATGGGTTCTCAAGAAGAAGGGATATGATGAGATCTTTGAGCAAAGATGAGGAAAAAACATTCAACCACAATTGCATATGCCAAACAAAACATCCTATATATGAAAAGAAAATCCCGATTCTTTCAAAGAAAACCACACACATCATATAAATTCATAAAAAATGACCTATATGAACTTGTTCTAGCTAACAATATTACCATTTTGAAGTAATATATCCATACGAAGGAGATTTTTTCTAATCAAATTAGATCTAGAACAAATGATAGAATGATGAAGTAAAAATAGAAGAAATGCATTTTTCTCATTGTTTGAGACGTCTAAAGACTTCTTTTGGTTATTTTGAATTTACTGAATATAACTTGAGGAAGTCATGGTAGGTTTAAGGGTAGCCTCATGAATCACATCAGAAGTTATAAGTTGGCAATTGAGTTTGAGATTGGTGATGGAAGCTACGACAAATAGGATAATCATCATTATGTAATAAGAATCTATCTTCAGCAAGGGGTTTTGTAAAGATATCTTCCCATTGATGGTCTGTATCAACAAATTTTAAGTGAAAAATTTCCTTCTGAATATAGTCACGTAAAAAGTGATGTTTTATTTCAATATGCTTAGCCCTAGAATGCAAGATAGGATTCTTAGATAAGCAGATATATGATAATCTTCCAACTGAATCTTCATCCAGAGTATCTGAGTGCTGCATCCAGAAGTTGCAATGTACTCAACTTCAGCTGTTGAAAGTGTAATTATTGATTGTCTCTTGTTGGACCAAGAGATTAAGTTGTCCCCCAGAAATTGGAAACTTCCAGAATTAATTTTTCTTTCAATTCTATCTCCAGTGTAGTCAGGATCACAATAGCCTACTAATTTATACTCACTTGATTTTCTATAAAATAAGCCAAGATTAGTAGTACCTTTCAGGTACCTAAAGATTCTCTTAACAACAATTAAGTGAGTTTCCCTAGGATCTGATTGGAAGCGGGCACATAAGCATACACTAAACAAGATATCAGGTCTAAAAGTTGTTAGATATATAAGAGAACCTATCATACCTCTGAAAAGCTTCTAATTTACCTTATTGCTTACCTCTTCTTTCTCTAGAATGCATGTAGGATGATCAGAGTCTTTGCTAGCTTACATTCTGATAAGTTGAATTTCTTCAGAAGTTCCTTTGTATATTTTCTTTGATGAATATATGTGCCTTCTGGTCTTTGATCAATTTGAATTCCTAGAAAGAACTTCAGTTGTCCCATCAGACTCATTTCAAATTCTGCCTACATAGACTTAGCAAAATCCTTGCACAATGATGCATTAGAAGAACCAAAAATAATATCATCAACATATATTTGCACAACCAGAATTTCATTCTTAAAGGTTTTTCAAAAGAGAGTTGTGTCCACTTTTCCTCTGGTAAAATTATTTTCCAACAAAAAGTTTCTTATTCTATCATACCAAGCTCTTGGAGCTTGCTTTAGACCATACAGAGATTTTTTCAGTTAAAAAACAAAATAAGGATTTTGAGAACTTTCAAAACCAGGAGGTTGATGCACATAAACTACTTCAGAAATATAACCATTTAGGAATGCACTCTTAACATCCATCTGATAAAGTATGATGCTATGATTGACTGTAAAGGAAATTAGAAGACGAATAAACTCTAACCTGGTAATTGGAGGAAAGGTTTTTGTATAGTCTATACCTTCTTGCTGACTATAACCTTGAGCTACCAATCGAGCTTTGTTTCTGCCAACTTCACCTTTCTCATTCAACTTGTTTCTAAAAACCTATCTGGTACCAATGACATGGAAGCCTTTTGGTTTCTGAATAAGATCCTGTAGCGGTAAATTCATGACCATCAAGCTATGAATAAACTTGACGTCAATAAAACCAGAGTCGCCACCGTGCTTTTATTGCTTCCAAAGGAAAAGGGCAAAAGTACGAACACAACCCAAAGATGAGAAGTTTTCAAATCAAAACTAATAAAATGTCAGGGATTATAGGTAAGGGGGTTTGTTACATAGATGGAAGGTGTTAGTACCCAAAGTGTCATGGGTACTCCTAGGGAGCCCTTTTTTGTGTGCAAGTGAATTGGTCAAAATGATGTTTGATAAAATATGGAATGAGGGGATGAGAAAATAATTCATTAATTATATTTTTGTGTTTGACAAGACCTTCGGTCTTACACTTATGTACCAACATAAAAATGAGGGATCAAAACGTCGTAGTTCGTGGTAAAAATTTCAAAGAAGTTGGTGAATTGATTTTAACAAAAGTTTAACAAGAAAACGCACAAAAGGCCAAAGATTTGAATGGGTTTGTTATTCTTTTTTTGTCTTTTTGAAATTAAAGTCAATATTGTTAAGTTCATTCATAAACTTGATTAGGAAAAGATTTTAAAACTCATTGGCATAAGGCCAAAGTTTCTAATCATTAAAACAATGTCTAAGTTAGAAAACACAAACAAAGAAAGTTTTGAAAAGAGGGAGAGATTTTGAAATTTAAGAAGTGGGAGGAGATAAAGGGACTATCCTAGACAAAAAATTAAAAGTTAAGGGTTGAAAATATATGACCAATGGGATGCAATCCAACAGACAAGAATATCATATAGAAACCCATTTTCCTTTGGACTTTTGTCAACCAACAAGCATAAGCAATATCAAAGCAAGCATATGAAGACCATGGCATCAAATAAAGATAGCCAAAATATCCAAGAAATCACTCCAATAGCTAGCAGTCTTCAACTTCTTTCTATGCATCAGATGGAAAATATTCCTTGGCCAACTCAGAACAATCATCAAACATCAACAATAATAACAGTATAACAAGTAAGCACAAAGTCAAAGTAATAGATGGGTCAAACTCATTCAAGGCTCTTGCATCAGATGAAAGGTACAAGCAAGGATAACTCAGTCTCAGATGGTGGCATTGGCCAAGTCCTCAAAGCATAGGGAAATTGCCTAATTCTAAGCCTAAGAGTTCAGATCAAGTCCAACAGTCCACCAAGATGTTTTTTAGGTTTTTTTTTGTTATTATGTGTTTTAAGGTCCTAATACCACAAACAAAATCAAAACAAACAAACAATATATACAATCACAAGATATGGCTCAAGTGAACAAAATGAAAATGACTGAAAAATAAACAAGTTGCATGAAATGTAAATGACAGATGAATGACAAATGTACTGAAATTTAAATTTCTTTAAGTAAATGACTTGAAAGTAAAGCAAAATTAATAAAGTGTTAGTCAAATGTTAATGAAGCGTTTTAATTATTAAGTCATTCTTTGGAGAACACTCAACCATTCATTCACAAGCATGAATCCTTGAACCAAGACATCATCCATGAGAAGGGCTCCAACTTGGATAAATTAACAAGTATGCCACTAGCTCTCATGAAAGGAAAAAAGGTCGAGTCTTCACATAATGCCATGAAGAATGGGAGACTTACAATCTCACTTACAAGAATGTTATGCCTTTTGGGACAAATTTAGCTCCATGTTAAGCAATCTTAATTGGACTTATGTAGAAGTCACAACTATCTGAGATCGGGAAATAAAAGTATAGGTGTTAATGCATATTAGAGATTTGGTACAAAGAATCAAACTCCTAAAACATACCACACACTAAAAAAATGAGAGGGACCTATCTCAGTCTAGCTCATGTTGATTCATCTAACACAAGGTCATTGACGGATCAACTAGCATTAGACATGAAGAGAAATCATTGGTCAATGATGGATTGGGGAAGAATAGGGATGAAGATGAATAGGGAAGGGGGAATAGAAACCTAAATTGATCATAGGAGGATTTCATCTGATCAATACTATCCATTCATTTTGGGAGATAAAATGTACATTTCATCAATCTCCTAAATCCAATAGTATTGGTCAAATAAAAGTCAAATCAACCATGATCAAGGCCAAACAGAAAGTCAAACATCACAAGACCATAAAAATTGTTCAACATAATTTTCAAGCAATTAATAAATTAAAAATGAATAAAAATGCATTTTAAAATGGACAAAACCTCAAATCCCTTCAAAACACCAAATAAATGGCCAAGGGATTTATCCTAGGTCAAACAAGGTCAAAGGACCTTATACAAAAAATTTCATGATTTTTGGAAAGTCAGAAGTATTTTAAAAATATTTGAAACTAGTCAAAAATCATTTAATTCATGAAAAATATCAAAATTAATCCAAAAAATGATTTTAGTTCAAAATATGGAAGAGGAAAATATTTAAAGAGTTTTAGGGAAAGTCCCATATTTTTTGGATTAAAAATGAAATTTATATTAATTAAACAAAATAAATGGATTAAATGAAAAATCAGAATTAAAAAAGAAAATAGAAAAAACGAGGGCCATCAGATCTCCCTCATTAATTGAGGTGGCAGATCTGATGGCCAAGCGTACGCGTTCCACCATAGTCTTCAATCAACGTGGCTTAGGCTTGGTAATCAAAACAAATGACTAAGATTAAAACATTTTAAACAGATCAAATGGCCAGGAGACGTGACAGCACATCACCGGAGCCCTAGCTCCGGTTGTCTTCTCCGGTGGACCTCATTGGACTGGTCCACCACCAACCATTAAGAAACTGAAAATTAAGGACACTAATTTAAAGAGAAAAAGCTTATGAGCTCGAATCTGACCTCAATTTTACCTAATTCCAAATATATTGAGAGATATGAGGAACTAAATTTTGAGGTACACGATCTGAGTTGCTTTGATTTGACCTCAAAGTAACTCAATCTTGTTGCTTACATTGATAGGACTTCAGACAACCAATAAACAAGTAGAATAGTGGAGAGTTGAGTGAGAATCGAAGGATTGAAGTTATGGAAAATTCACCTTTGGGTAGCAGTGATTTGACTGGATCTTGATGCAATTCCAATTGGTTCTTGCTCCTCTTTCTTGCAGTGATCAATTAAGATGAAAATGGCTATGAATCCTTGGAGTTCTTGTTCACAAATAGAAGTTGAATCAAGAAATTGATTTTAATGAAATCCTTAAGGAATTCTACGGAGTAGGGTTATGAGTTTGCTTGGCAAGGCTTGGGCAAGGTGTGTCCCGCATTTCTGAAGTAATGCACTTGTATTTATAGGCTATGGAATTCAGTTTTGCACCATTTCAAAATTTGGCCAAAAATAGCAATGTTGTGCATGGGTGCATGGGCATGGAATTAGGCCCAACCAATGATGCAATCCACTTTCAATTCGTGTGCAATTGATGCTGAAGTCATTACGTGGAAGCATGCAAAAGGAATTAATCACTTGAGTGCAAAAGTTGCCAAAACAGGCCAAACAAAAGAGCCATGTGCAAGTCCCTCAATTCTTGTCCAAATGGAGTGATATTGGATGATTTGGAAAGGTGACATCAAGGGGAACAACTTTGATATTGAAGAATTTTTCATTTGGAACTTGGATCATGATGAATTTGGAGGTGGAAGCTGGAGAAATCAAACATGGCTGAAAATTTTCTAAGTGCCAAGTCAAATGACCACTTCTTCCACCCTGAATAACTTTTGCTATAAGCTTCAAATGAAAATGGTTTCTTCACCAAAGTTGTATCTCTTTCATTACTATTCAATTTGGTAACTAACTTGAAACCATTTGGATTTGGCATGAGGGCGTTTTGGATTTTAGAAGTTGAGGAAAATTGCTTGTTCAATGGTAATGGCCCAAAATAACCTATAATGTTTCCCCTTGGAACATGCCCTTTCAAGTAGAATTTTACATTTATCAAAGAATAAAAGTTCTAGAATACATATTTAAATTAATCATGAAACTTGGATAGCCTTCATATCATAAAAATTGAGAAAGTTATGGTGCTTGGAAGTTGACCTGCTATCTAGGGCACATACAAAATGACCTATAATCTTTCACCATAAAAAATGACTTTACAAGAAAAATTAGCTCTTGATGCCAACATGAAAGTTGTTTTTAATGTCATAAGGATTAACGTTTCTATTGGAAGAATTTTTATACGACAAAAAATATAGGAGATAGGGTCTAAGGAACCCTAGTTTTGACCAGTTGACTTTCTCTGATCAACTTCTTTGAACCAACTTGAAAACTTGAAGTTCCTTTGATATTTGGGACTCATGGAGAATCATATATGATTTATATGATGTATGATGGAGTATCCCTTTATATATTTTACCAATTGATGAAGAAGCTTGTTGAGGAAGTCACACATGATACACAGATGAATTAGGGCTTCCAAGGCAAACAAGCTTCAAACTCTTGATGAATTCTTGATCAAATTGAGAAATAAAGAACATGGGGATCCATATATGATTATTATAACCAATGTGGATCATTTTTGGATTGATCTCTTTGCATTGAGGGCCTCAAACCCTATATATGAGCTTGATGAGGCATAGGTGGACACACACACTACCTACAAAAGAAACAAAGACATATATATATATATATATATATATATATATATATATATATATATATATATATATACACACACATATTTTTGGTATTTTGGTTAGTAAACAAAATAAATTAAAGTATGATACAATCAAATTTTCTTTGTGATCTCTCCCAATACAAACCCAATGAATGAGAGGTGAGGAGGATGCCAAGGTGTGATCCCAAAGCCAATGCAAATGATGAGATAACATGAGGGATATTAGGGTTAAAATTAGGGTCTAACAGATCCCAAACATCATTTCTGGTGAATTGATTCAGTTCATCTTGCATGGCCAGAATCCATTCATTATCCAGAAGAGCTTCATTAATAAAGATTGGTTCTATCTGAGACATCAATCCTAGAAGAGTATCTTCAAATGGTATGAATGAAGATCTAGTTCTGACTGGAGCATTCTTGTCTCCCAGAATCAGTTCTTCGGAATAAGAAGTTCTTGATATACTCTTCTTCTGATGAGTTGGATCAACAGTTGCTTCTGGTTGAGTATTTTCTTCAGATTCTTTAGCCTTGCCCTCTGAGTCCTTTTCTTCAGAGACAATTTCTTTGGATTCTGAAAGGTTAATCTCTAGATCTGCAAATTTCTCAACTAGCTTTAACTTTTCAGGTTTAAGCTTATCATTGAATCTAACATGAATTTATTCTTCAACAATTCGTGTTTCTGTATTAAAGATTATGTAGCCTTTAGAGCATTCAAAATATCCTAACAGTAAACATTTGTGTGCCTTAGAGTCAAACTTGCCAAGATTCTCTTTAGTGTTTAACATAAAGCATTCACATCCAAAAGGATGAAAGTAAGAAATGTTGGGCTTTTTGTTCTTCCATAATTCATAAGGAGTTTTACCCAGAATAGGTCGGATAGAAATCCTGTTCTGAATATAACACATTGTGTTGACTACTTCTGCCAGAAATGCTTAGCCATATTAGTTTCTTGGATCATGGGGCAGGCCATTTCTTGTAAAGTCCTATTCTTCCTTTATACAACTCCATTTTGTTGTGGAGTTCTAGGACAAGAGAAATCATGGGAAATACCATTTGAATCAAAAGTATTTTCAAAGTGTTTATTTTCAAATTAGCCACCATGATCACTTCTGACTTTGACTATTTTGTAATTCATTTATGTTTGCACTAGTGAGCAGAAGGTTGAGAACACAAAGTGAGACTCATCCTTGTGTTTGAATAACTTTACCCATGTCCAACGACTGTAGTAATCAACAATGACTAATCCATTCTTCTTTCCATTGATAGAAGCAGATTTCACTGGTCCAAACAAATGAATGTGCAGAAGTTCTAATGGTCTAGAAGTAGAAACAACAGTTTTAGCTTTGAAAGATGTTTTAGAGAACTTTCCTTTCTGACATGCTTCACAAAGAGCATCTGAAGCGAACTTCAGTTTGGGTAGACCTCTGACTAATTCAAGCTTATTTAGATGAGAAATCCTTCTCATGCTAACATGACCCAAACATTTATGTGAGACCCATTGCTCTTCGTTAACAGACATTAGACATTTTACATTTTGATCTTCAAGATCAGAAAGTCTAATTTTGTAAATGTTATTTTTCCTCTTTCCATTAAAAAGGATTGTGCCATCTTTCTGACAAACAACCTTACAAGACTTTTGATTGAAGATGATATCATAACCATTGTCACTAAGTTGGCTAATGGAAAATAGATGATGCATTAGACCATCAACTAAAAGAACATTAGTAATAGAAGGAATTTTACCGTTACCAATGGTTCTAGAGCCAATGATCTTTCCTTTTTGGTTTCCTCCAAAACCAACAAAGCCTCTAGGCTTAAGTTCCAAATCTTGGAACATAGACTGAAATTCTGGTATCAAATATGAGATGTCGAAGGTAATGTCACAACACTAATATCTGAATAATACAAACAGGATAAAGATAAAGAATAGTAATGCAAAAGACACAAGTAATTGTTAACCACGTTCGGTGCAACTCACCTACGTCTGGGGGCTACCAAGCCAAGAAGGAAATCCACTAAATAGAATCAGTTCAAAGACTCTCAGTAAACTACACAAGTTACAGTCTTTTTCACCTAATCTCTACCCATATGATTTCTACCTAAGAACTCTTAGATATGAGATCCCACTCACTCCCCCTCAATCACACCAGTGATATTAAACAAGAATTACTTATGAAAAGAAGACACTCTTCAAAGACATACACTTGATCTTACTTAGCAGCTTCAATCAACTAGACACACACACATGCTTAAAAGCTTTGAGTGACAAATTACAACTCAAAAATTAGACCAATTCAATCATCTATGGATGAATTGAATTACTTACAAGTCACACGACCACACAAGACTTTAACCCTTATTCTCTCTCAATATTTCGCTCTGTACTTCTTGTGTATCAAATCAGGTTTTCCATGTCCTTTTTATAGAAGCATTCAGCTGGGCTTGGACATCATAAAACCCTAAAACTATTTTCCATTCAAATCTTCTTATGACAGTTGGTTAGATCTCTTTGGAAAATAAGTTAATCACGTTGTAATCATTGATTGATAGCGTTTGCAATTAACTCATCAATCAAACATAGATTGCCATTAAAAGCGCAATCACATAACACATAACACATAATATTCAGACTAAATGTTCTGTGTACAGATGTCATGACATCGGATCTGACATCCTGGAACAATCCTGCATAATTCCATTTTAAATATCCAGCAGGTACATTATATCAGATGTCATGATATTGTGTATGACATCCTGAAACAATCCTGCATAATTATATTTTTAACCACCAGCAGGTACAAGATATCTTATGTTAAAACATCACATGCAACATCTTGTGAACACTCTTTGTTTTACCAAAATTGTTGCCAACACTTAGAACTAACAAACTCCCCCTTTGGCAAATTTTGGCTAAAACATATATCAGTCCATTTTGTTCACAAGAAAAACACATTAGCAGTTAAACAGCATAACAACGTTTAAGCAGCAACAGAAGCAAACAGAATTACTAGCTATAATAGCGACTAGTAAAACACACATACAACACATGGGTACTTCTTCTCCCCCTAAGTCTGTTCAATACAAACATCTCCTTCAGCACCTATAACATTCAGAGTTATCCTCTGACATCTCTTTCAACATCACCTGTGCAACACAGAACATGCACAGAACATCAAACATCTCCTCCAATATCACAGAACAGAACATCATTCTGTTCAACATCAGACATCTCCTTCAACATCAGCTGTTCCACATCACACATCTCCTTCAACATCAGTTGTTCATCTGTTTAGCCTAGCTAGCTACATCAGCACTGCAGATCTCCACATCCACACATTTAACTGCAGCTCTCCACATAATCACTTCTCCCCTTTTTTAGTCAAAATAGACCAAAGTGACCAATTAGACAAAATAAATGTCAATTAGTCTAGCAGGGAATGTCACAAGGGATGTTATAACATAAATGTCAGGTGGTATAAACCATAATTATACACAGCTGCAATAGCTGAGATAATTAGAAATCCACGGAACTCATAAAGAGACCAAATATTACATCATGGCATCAAAAAGGACTGTAAAAAATTACAAACATTAAATAGAAAAAAAAACAAATCATCCAGCATCTAAAACAACCAAAACATCATCCAGAACAGCATCCAGAACACACAGTCTTCATAACAGGGGGACCATCACAACTTAGTCTGAGGAAGTAGCATCTTCTTCACCTTCAGATTTAGAACTGCCACTAGATTGATCTTGAGAATTGGACCTCTCACTTGAGGTATGGGAATTTGACTCCTTGGTTTCACCAACCTTATCCATCTCTTCCTGCTCCAAGCTACTAATGAGAACCTCTAAAGCCTCTTTCCTAGCCTTGGCAACCCTAATCCCAGTTTCCAGCTCCTTACAAGTTTCCTTCAATTGAGCAATCAAGCCACCTTGAGAGGCTGGCTCCTTCCTTGGAGATGTCATGACAACATCATTGACATGGCTTCCTTCAAATAACTTGTAGTGAATGGACAATGGAGGCTTCCTTCTGCTGGGAATATCACTTGTGTTTAGAATACCAGATTGCTGGCTTAAAATAATTCCACAAATGATAGAGGGAAAGGCAATAAGCATCTTTACTGCATTAGTGGAGGCATGTCTAACAATTTGTTCAAACATGAACCTTCCAAAATCAAAGTTGAGCCTGGTTCCAATAGCATATATAATCCTTCCAAGACCATTAGAGATAATTGAGATATGGTTTGTTGGCACCCAGTTGGCTGAACCAATCTTATGCAAGATGGCATACTTAACAGTTAATTTCCCAGCTGATAGATGCTTTTTGCTCGGCCATTGCTTGACTTGGCCAACAGTGATTGTCCTACAGACTTCATTGTCTGTAGCCTCTAACTCCACACCTCCTTCAGTTCCTCTCCCTAGGAACTTATTGATTATGGTTAGGGAGAACCTTACACATCTTCCTCTCACAAACACCTTGCAAAATTCCTTACTATTTTTGTCAGAAATATCCTCTGGGATATTAACCACAAACTCCTTCACTAACCATTCAAAACATTGGGGAAAAGCAACAACTATTTTCATCAAACTTGCAGTCTTTATCAATTCCATAACCTCCTTCACTTCTACAGCCTCCTTCCCTAGCTCCCTCTCAACAGCAACTCTCCTTTGAATAACAAACTTCCACTTGGCAGCACCATCTTCCAGATGGAAGGAAATGTTGTCCAAATGTACAACTGCAACCTTAGCTGGAGACTTTTTAACAGTCTGCCTTTTTACAGAAGAGATGTCTGGGACATCGTCTTCGACATCATCTTCAGAATCAGAACTCTCTCTGACCTTCCTCTTCTTGACCTCTACTTTACTCCATGATTTGGAGGGTCGTACACCAGCAACCTTCTTACCTGTTCTGGCTATCAACAACTCAACCACAAACTTGCCTTTCCTTGTCTTCATTTTCTCTACAACACTTGGTTTTAAATGGTGGACCAAGGTGTCATCTTCCTCTTCTGAACTCTCTTCCTCCAAATCAATAATCTTCTCAGCAGTTTCATGAGAAACATCTACTGGTTTCTGTCTAGGCAAGGTTTTACCTAAAGAGCATAGTCCCTCAGCAGCCATGTCTTTCTCTGATCTAGATGAATCATCATCTTTCTCAGTTTAGGGTTCCACCTTAGGTGAGGGGTCCCTTCTAGACAGAAGGGTCAAAACACCCTCGACTGCACACCCTTCGTTTAGAATCCTAGTTACCAGGTTCCTAATGACACGATCTGTATAGTGCATGTCATCCTTAGGAGGAGGGTTATCAGGAATGTTACCTTGATTGTTTCCAGCCGTGCAAGAAGGGCCAGGGGCGTCGCCTGGAATTACAGAAATAGGAATAACCTCCAAAATATCTTCATCCAGAAACTCCATGGAGAGAGTCCTTGCTTTGTGAGTGGGTTTTGATCCAGAGGATGAGGGATGTTGTGACATTTTGTTGAACTTTTGAGAAAAATTGTGTTGCCCTAGCAGAGGTTGTCTGAGAAGTTGGATGAAGATGGAAATGGTTATGTTGAGGTAGCGTGTGGAAATGGTATAGATACTAGTTCCAATACTAGGTAATGATTTACCATAAATGAGGCACTTTCTTTTAAGTGGGAAGACAATATTTTTATTACCTTTTCCACTCCACTTTAATTGCTATAACTTCTCATGAATACAAATCCCCAATTTCCCTCTTAAACATTCAAACAGATTAGCATCCCAAGCCTTTGTAAATTTGTCAGCTAACTGCATTTCATGCTTTAGTGCTATGATTTTCTCTTCCACAAATTCTCTAATGAAGTGTTGACAAATATCAATGTGCTTAGTCCTACTGTGCTGAATAGGATTTTTGGAAATAGTTACAGCACTCAGGTTGTCACAGTACAATGTCATGACATCTTGTGTGACATTGTATTCAGTCAACATTTGTTTCAACCAACCCAGTTGAGAACAACTACTTCCAGCTCCTATGTATTCAGCTTGATATATAGCACAAACACCATTTTCATCTTTGGATACTTTCAAATGTGTAGGAGCAGGTGTCCTTTTATGACTTGCATTCTTCATTCCAACCTTCTTAACATTGTACTTGGCATATTTGCTTTGAGATAGAAAAATAGACTCTTCTACCTGCTTCTTGACTTGTACCCTAAGTCCAACAAGGCTCATCTCAACTTCAGACTGCATTTGTCTAACAACATGTTCTACCATCTGATCTAACCTCCCACCAAACCCAATATTATCCACATTTATTTGAGCCACCATGAGCTTTCCTCCTTCATGTTTCACAGATAGGGTCTTGTCAATACCTCCCCTCTTGTAGCCATTTGAGATCACTTCCCTTGATCTAGTTGTGACCCTTTTATTTGGATCTCTTCTAGTGAGATTTTTGGGATGATCCTTCTGAACTCTGATGGAGGGTCCCTTGTTGATTTTGTCAGGTTTAGCTTGAGGAGGTTCATTCTCCTTATCTGAGAAATCAGCTGGGGAATCATTCAGAGATGTCTCAACATCGTCTGTGACATCAGTCTGTTGGTCATCAACCACAACATTAATAGATTCCATCATTACTTTAGTTCTGGAATTAAAGACTCTATATGCTCTACTGTAGCCCAGAAATAATGCTTCATTACTTTTGGGATTTATCTTCCTTCTTTGTTCACTTCTAATTTTGATAACTTGAATTTCCTTTTCTCCTTGAAGTTTTAGACAAAGATCTTTGAAGACTTCAAACACATCAGATCTGTTTCTTATAAAGTTGATCCAGGTGTATCTGGAGAAGTCATCCACCACTCCATATGCATACTTCTTCCCACCAAGGCTTTCCACCTGCATGGGTCCCATCAAATCCATATGGAGGAGTTCCAAACCTTTGGAAGTGGTGTCATGTCTGACTTTCTGGTGTGACATCCTTGTCTGACATTTCCCACAGACTTTTCTTTCATCAATCTTCAAGTTGGAAATTCCTCTAACAGCTTTAACAGATATAATCATCTTCATACCTTTAAGATGCAGATGGCTCAATCTTTGATGCCATGTCTTCACTCCTTCTTCTTTGACTAAGGTACACTTTGAAGAATAACCAATTTGAGAACTCCACATGTAACAATTGTCTTTGGACCTGACTCCTTTCATGATCACTTCACTTTCTTTGTTAGTAATCAGACATTTAGTTTTAGTGAAGTTAAAATTTAGACCTTGGTCACACAGTTGACTGATGCTTATTAGATTTGCAGTCAAGCCCTTAACAAGTAGGACCTTGTCAAGATCAGGAACTCCAGGGCAATCAAGCTTACCAATCCCCTTGATTTCACCCTTTGCTCCATCACCAAATGTTACATAGCTCGTGGCATGAGGATGAAGGCCAGTTAGCAGGTCTTTGTTTCCAGTCATGTGTCTGGAGCACCCACTGTCAAAATACCAATCTTCTTTGGCTGAAACTCTGAAGGAAGTGTGAGCTATTAGACTTATAACATTAGTCTTAGGAACCCATTGCTTTTTGTTGACAGGCCTGTGATGTTTGGGTCTAGGTTGATGGTGAGTCTGATGATGAACAGGGCTAGGATAACCATACAGCTTATAGCAGAAGGGCTTTATGTGGCCAAATTTTCCACAGTAATGGCATCTCCATCTTTGGTGTTTCCCTTTTTTCTGTCTTCCCTTACGATGTTGTGACATATGATGTGACATCTCAGGTTTGCTTTTAAAATGGCTGCACTTAGGTTTGGGTTTAGGTTTGCCACCAGTGTAACTGCACTTAGGCTTAGATTCATTAAACCCAATGCCAGATTTGTCTCCTGTTATTTGTGCAGTCTGGAGAATCTTGTCTAGGGAGTCAGATCCATTGTTTAACATTCTTACATACTTGGTCATCTCTTCCAGTTTAGAATTCAAGAAAACAGCTTCAGTCTTTAACTTGGAGATGGTTTCCACATGTTCTGCCTTCTCATTCTCCAGCTGTGCTATCACTTTCTTCTGGCTATCAACTTGTTGACTCTCATCTAATTTGGAATTCAGTAACACTGCTTCAGTTTTTAATTTAGAGATGGTTTCCAAGTGTTCTTCCTTCTCATTCTCCAGTTGAGTTATCACCTTCTTCTGGTTTTCAACCTGTTTACACACTTCTGCACTTCTGTGACACAACTTTTTGTAGGTAGTGGCCAACTATTCAAAGGTTACTTCATCATCACTTGAGTCTTCATCAGAACCCCATCTTCCAGTCAAGGCAGTAACAAGATTTGCAGCCTCTTCTATTTCACTTTCATCAGACCAAGTGGCAGCAAGACTCCTCTTCTGTTTCTTGAGGTAGGTTCCACATTTAGTTCTAATGTGTCCATACCCATCACATTCATGGCACTGAACTCCTTTTCCTTCTTTGGGCTTTTCATCTGACCTTGTTCTTCTTCCAGCATTATTGGATTTACTGATGTCAGATGAGATGTTCTTGACATTTGCCTTGGATCTTACATCCATCTTTTCCAGAAGTCTGTTGAACTTTCTTCCCAGCATTGCTACATCATTTTCCAGGTCTTCATCAACATCCTGACCAATTTCCTCCTCTTCCTCCTCAGTGTTTGACATGAAGGCTACGCTTTTGGTTTTCTTTTCAGATCCATGACACATTCCCATTTCAAATGTTTGGAGGGAACCAATTAGCTCATCAACTCTCATATTGGAGATGTCTTGAGACTCTTCTATGGCCGTCACCTTCATAGCGAATCTCTTAGGGAGTGACATGAGTATTTGCCTTACTAATTTTTCATCTGACATCTTCTCTCCCAGGGCTTCTAAGGCATTAGCAATTTCAAGGATACTCATATGGAATTCATGAATATTTTTATCTTCTTTCATCCTTAAATTTTCAAACTTGGTGGTAAGCAGCTACAGTCTAGACATCTTCACTCTAGAGGTGCCTTCATGAGTGGTTTTGAGAATGTCCCAAGCATCTTTAGCCACATCACAATTGTTCATCAATTTGAAGATATTCTTATCTACTCCATTGAATATAACATTCAATGCTTTAGAATTTCCAAGGGCTAGATCATCCTCCTCCTTGGTCCATTGTTCTTCAGGCTTTTTATTAGTTGTAGCTTCTCCTTCCTTAGCAACTACTGGATGTTCCCAGCCTGTTAACACAACCTTCCAAGCCTTATTATCTAGAGATTTTAGGAAGACTACCATTTGAGGTTTCCAGTAGTCATAGTTGGATCCATCCAAAATAGGTGGCCTGTGAACAAATCCTTCATCTCTCTCCATAGTACAAGAAAGTATCATCCCTAGATCTCACCCAGAACCAGAGCAGGATGCCTGCTCTGATACCAATTGAAATTCTGGTATCAGATATGAGATGTCGAAGGTAATGTCACGACACTAATATCTGAATAATACAAACAGGATAAAGATAAAGAATAGTAATGCAAGAGACACAAGCAATTGTTAACCCAGTTTGGTGCAACTCACCTATGTCTGGGGGCTACCAAGCCAGGAAGGAAATCCACTAAATAAAATCAGTTCAAAGACTCTCAGTAAACTACACAAGTTATAGTCTTTTTCACCTAATCTCTACCCGTATGATTTCTACCTAATAACTCTTAGATATGAGATCCCATTCACTCCCCCTCAATCACACCAATGATATTAAACAAGAATTACTTATGAAAAGAAGACACTCTTCAAAGACACACACTTGATCTTACTTAGCAGCTTCAATCAAGTAGACACACACTCATGCTTAAAAGCTTTGAGTGACAAATTACAACTCAAAAATCAGACCAATTCAATCATCTATGGATAAATTGAATGGCTTACAAGTCACATGACCACACAAGACTTAAACCCTTATTCTCTCTCAATATTTCGCTCTGTATTTCTTGTGTATCAAATCAGGTTTTCCATGTCCTTTTTATAGAAGCATTCAACTGGGCTTGGACATCATAAAACCCTAAAACTATTTTCCATTCAAATCTTCTTATGACAGTTCGTTAGATCTCTTTGGAAAATAAGTTAATCACGTTGTAATCATTGATTGATAGCGTTTGCAATTAACTCATCAATCAAATATAGATTGCCATTAAAAGCGCAATCACATAACACATAACACATAACATTGAGACTAAATGTTATGTGTACAGATGTCATGACATCGGGTCTGACATCCTGGAACAATCCTGCATAATTCCATTTTAAATATCCAGCAGGTACATTATATCAGATGTCATGACATCATGTATGACATCCTGAAATAATCCGGCATAATTATATTTTTAACCACCAGCAGGTACAAGATATCTTATGTTAATACATCACATGCAACATCTTGTGAACACTCTTTGTTTTACCAAAATTGCTGCCAACACTTAGAACCAACATAGACCTTTTGCCCGTCATGTGTCGCGAGTATCCACTATCTAGGTACCATGATTGGTGTTTCAGCTGAGCTGTTAAGGATGTGTGCAACATAAATGATTTTATCCTTAGGTACCCACTTTCTGGGTCCTCTTTTTTAGTTTTCCCAGAGTTTCTTACAACTTTGGGTATTTTAGTAGAAGGATAATCATGAGAGATTTGCGCATGATACTTACGTTTCAGAACATAGCTCTTATCCTTAGTATGCTTATATGTATGTGCAGTAATATTAGACTCAACGCCAGTAAGAACGAAATGCACATAGAGAGGTTTTGGTTTAACCTTCTGACTTTCGTCAGGTTTTGTAGTTTCTGAACAACCCAAACCTTTCCTGCTATTTTTTCTAACTCCATAGATCAAGGAATCCATTTTGCTTCTATCTATGCTTTTATCCAGAAAGTACTTGTAAGACCCCAATTTTGACCCTAAGATCCCTCATGCTATCTCATCATTTGCATTGGCTTTGGGATCACACCTTGGCCTCCTCCTTACCCCTCATTCATTGGGTTTGCATTGGGAGAGGTCACCAAGAACATTTGATTTTATAATACTTTGTTTGTCATTATTTACTAATCAAAATGCCAAAAATATGTCTATGTATATTTTGTTACTTTTGTAGGTAGTATGTGTGTTCACTCATGCTCCATCAAGCTCATATCTAGGGTTTAAGACCCTCAATACAAGGAGAACAATCAAGAGATAGTTTACCTTGGTTATAGATACCATATATGGATCCCCATGGTTTTCACATATCATTTTGATTAAGAATTCATCAAAAGTTTGAAGCTTGTTTGCCTTGGAAGCCCTATTTCATCTGGGTATCTTGTGTGACTTCCTCAACAAGTTTCTTCAACATTTGATCAAATATATCAAGTGATACTTCATATTACATCATCTTACACATATATGATCCTCCATGAGTCCCAAAGATTAAGAGAATGTCAAGTTTGCAAGATGGTTCATGGTGGTTGACCAGAGAAAGTCAACTGGTCAAAACTGGGGTTCCCTAGACCCTGTCTCCTACAATTTTTGTCATATGAAAATGATTCCAAGAGAAACGTTACTCCTTATGACATAAAAAACAACTTTCATGTTGAAGTCAAGAGCTATTTTTGCTTGGAAAGTCATTTTTTATAGTGAAAGATTATATGTCATTTTTTCTGAACCCTAGTTAGGATGCCAACTTACAAGGACCATAACTTGATCAATTTTTATGAGATAAAATCCATTCAAGTTCCATGATCAAATTCAATATGTCCCTTTCAACTTTAATGTTTGGAAGAAGTTCAAATTCAACTTGCAAATTCATGTACCAAGAGGAAACATTATAGGTCATTTTGGGCCATTACCATTGAACAAGTGATTTTCCTCAACTTCTAAAATACATAACTCCTTCATGCCAAATCCAAATGAGGTCAAATTTGTGACAAAATTGAAGAGGTTTGAAAGAGATATAACTTTGATGAAGGAACTTTTCCCATTTCAAATCTCATTATGTTTTGAGATTGAAACTCCAAGAGTCTAAGCCTCTCTTTGATCTTAATCACCTGCTACAAGCTTCTGAAGCCAAGCCAAGCACAATTGGGATCAAGATCAAGCAATGTTGAAGCTTCTTCGAAGGTAATTTTTTAGAATTTTCATCTCTTCAATTTTCCCTCAATTCTTCACTATTCTTTGTGATTTTTGGTTGGCTGAAGTCCTACCAATGTAGGCAACAAGATTGAGTTGCTTTGAGATTAAACCGAAGCAACTCAGTTCATGATCCTCAAAATTCAAATCCCTGTATCTTTTTATATACTTGAAATTGGAGAAAATTGAGGCCAGATTCGAGCTCCTGAGTATTTTTTATTTAAATTCATGTCCTTGCTTTTCATTTTGGTGGTGGTTGGTGGTGGACCAGTCCGGTGAGGTCCACTGGAGAAGACAACCGGAGCCCTAGCTCCGGTGATGTGTTGGCAATGTCCTGAACCATCATATATTCTCCCCATCTTCTAATCATGGCCTTCGCTTCTGATTACCACGCGTGTACACACATTGACTGTGGTACATGATGGAGCATGCATTTTGGCCATCAGATCTACCACCTCAATTAATGAGGGAGATCTGATGACCGTTGTTTTTTTGTATTTTTTGATTTTTCATTTAATTGCTTAATTTTGTTTAATTCATAATAATTTAATTTTTAATCCAAAAAATATGGGACTTTCACCAAAAATCTTTAAATATTTTTCTCTTTCATATTCTGAATAAAAATTATTTTTTGAATTAATTTTGATATTTTTCATGAATTAAATGTTTTTGTGCACATTTTTAATTGTTTAAAAATACTTCTGACTTTTCAAAAATCATGAATTTTTTTGTCTAAGGTCCTTTGACCTTGTTTGACCTAGGATAAATCTCTTGGCCATTTATTTGGTGTTTTAAAGAGGTTTTAGGTTTTGACCAAACTAATTTGTATTTTAATGCATTTTTAAATTGATTAATTGTGTAAAAATTATGTTGAGCCATTTTTATGGTCTTGTGATGTTTGAATATTTGTTTGGGCCTTGGTCAAGGTTGATTTGACTTTTGTTGGATTAAAATCATTGGATTTAGGGGATTGATGAAATGTACATTTCATCTCCCAAAATGAATGAATGATTTTAATTTGATAAAATTTCTCCAATGACCAATTTGTGTTTCTCTCATTCCCATCCCCCCTTTATCTTCATCCCTATTCTTTCCCATTCCTTTCATTGACCAATGAAATCTTAAATATCCTAAGGATAATTGGTTCATCAATGACCTCGTGTCAGATAAACCAATACAAGTATGAATGAGATAGGTCCATCCTCCTTGATCTTTTCTTTTAGTGTGTGGTATGTTTTAGGAGTTTGATTCATTAGACAAAATCTCTAACATGCATTAACACCTAAATTTTTATTGCCCGACCTCAGATAGTTGTGACTTCTACATAAGTCCAATTACGATTGCTTAACATATAGCTAAATTTGACCCTAAAGGCATATCATTCTAGTAAGTGAGATTGTAAGTCTCCTATCTTTCATGGTATTGTATGGAAACTTGGCCTTTTTTCCTTCCTATGGAAGATGTCTTGGTTCAAGGATCCATGCTTGTGAATATATGGTTGAGTGTTCTCCAAAGAATGACTTAATCAATTAAAAAAAAGCAAAAACACTACTAACATTCAATTAATCTTGAATATCATTTGACTAACTCTTATTAATATTGCTTTACTTTCAAGTCATTTACTTTATGCAATTTAATTTCTAGTCATTTATCATTCATTTCCATTTACATTTCATTTAACTTGTTTATGTTTATGTCATTTTCACTTTGCTCATTTGAGCCATATCTTGCATATATTTTGTTCATGCATTCTGATTTTGTTTCTGGTCTTAGGACCTTAAAACACCTAATAAACAACAAAAATCCTAAAAAATATTTGGTGGACTGTTGATCTTGATCCGAGCTTCTGGACTTAGAACTAGGCAACATCCCCTGTGCAAAAAGGACTTGGCCAATGCCAACATTCTGAAATCAAGTTATTGTGAACTGAGACTTCATCTGATGTAAGTCTTGGGATGTGTTTGAGTTTATATGCTACATTATCTTGGTGCAAACTGTTATTTTGATCTTGTATCTAATGTTTTATTTTGAGTTGATCAAGGAGTATTTCATCTGATACATAAGAAGACAAAGAAGATTGCTAGTTATGGGGTTTGCTTGCTTGGAAGTGGATATCTTTATTTGATGCCTTGATCTTCATGATGTCTGATATTGCTAATTTCCTGATTGATTATTGCTTGATTCAAAGTCCAAAGGGAAAATTGGTTTCTATATGACATTCTTTTTTGTTGGATTGCATCCCATTGGTCAGATCTTTTCAACTCTTAACTTTTAATTTTATGCTTAGGATTAGTCTCTTCATCTCCTCCAACTTCTTAAATTTCAAAATCTCTCCCCCTTTTCAAAAACTTTCTTTGCTTGTGATTTCAAACTTAGACCTTATTTAAAATAGAAACTTTTTTTTTAAATCTAACTTGTAAATAAATCTAATCATATTGACTTAAAATTTCAAAAGACAAAAAGAACTAAGAACTCCATTCAAACCTTTGGCCCCTTTGTGCCCTTCTCAGTTAAATTTTTGTTAAAAGCGATTCACCAACTTTGAAATTTTTACCACGAACTACGAAGTTTTGATCCCTCATTTTTATGTTGGTACGTAGGCACAAGTCCGAAGGTCTTGTCAAACACAAAAATATAATCAATGAACTCTTTTCTCATCCCCACACTCTATTTTTCTCAAACACCTTTTATAGCAAAACACATACACACATAAAAAAAGGCTCCCTAGGAGTACCTAGGACACTTTGGGTGCTAACACTTTCCCTCTATGTAACCAACCCCCTTACCTGTAATCTCTGGCATTTTATTAGTTTTGATTTGAGAAGTGGAAAACTTCTTATCTTTAGGTTTTGTTCGTACTTTTCCCTTTGCCTTTGGAAACAATAAAAGCGCGGTGGCGACTCTGGTTTTATTGACGTTAAGTTTATCCATAGCTTGATGGTCATGAATTTACCACTACAATACTGGAATGCTCTGTCATATTTGATGATGCAATCAGTACCAGAAGCTTCTGAAGGTATTTCCTCCTCTTGTTTTGAAGTTTTGCTTTTCAAAGTAGAGTTATTACTTTCTAAAGAAAATAATTTTTCATTTAAAGAGGAAATATCATTCTCAAGCTCTTTCTGAGTTTCAGAAGCAGTTACTTGGACTTGTTTAAGGTCCTTGTATTTGCTTTGAAGACTCTGGTACTTTTCCATCATTTCAGAAAGACAACTTTCAATATTAGAACGAGATAGATTATAGAATACCTCTTCAGAATCATATTCTTATTATGATTCTGACAGAACCTTATTTTTTGGTTCCTCGGAGCTTGCGGGATCCTCAATAGTTGCCATTAGTGCAACATTAGCTTTTTCTTCATCAAAATCTTCTTCTTCAGATTCTGAGTCATCCCAGGTAGCCATCAGCCCCTTCTTGACTTTGGAGAAGTTCTTCTTGGGTCTTTTGTCCTTCTTCAGCTTAGGACAATCATTCTAGTAATGGCATGGCTCCTTGCACTCGAAACAAATAACTTATTTTCCAGAAGTTTGCTTCTTTTGACCAGAAGAGGATTTGATGCGACCAACAATCCTTCTGACTCCTTTGAATTTCCCTTGACCATTTTGCATGTGTTTCTAGAGTTTGTTGACTCTTCTTGAGATTAGAGACAGTTCATCATCATCTTTTGAGTCTTCATCAGATCCTTCTGATTCTTTCTCAGCTTGGTATGCTCTAGTCTTCTCAGGCTTAGATTTTAGAGCTACAAATTTACCTCTCCTCTGAGGTTCATTTTCTTCTAACTCAATCCCATGACTTCTTAAAGAACTAACAAGTTCTTCAAGACTGATGCTATTAAGATCCTTAGCCAGCTTTAGAGCAGTTACCATAGGTCTCCATTTTTTGGGAAGACTTTTGATAATTTTCTTGACATGATAAGCTGTAGAATACTCTTTGTCCAGAACCTTAAGTCCTACAACAAGCATCTGAAACCTTGAGAACATGGTTTCAACATTCTCACCATCTTCCATTTTGAAAGCCTCATATTTCTGGATTACGACCAAGACCTTTGTTTCCTTTACTTGAGTGCTTCCCTCATGAGTCATTCTCAGAGAGTCAAAAATGGATTTGGCAGAATCTCTGTTTGTTATCTTCTCATACTTCGTATAAGAGATAGCATTGAGCAAAATGGTTCTATCCTTATGATGATTTTTGAAGTCTTTCTTTTGTTGATCAGACATAGAACTTCTTCCTAAATTATTTCCTTCAGCATTTACTGGGTGAACATAGCCATCAACTACGAGATCCCAGATATCAACATCGTAACCAAGAAAGAAACTTTCTATTCTGTCTTTCCAGTAGTCAAAATTTTCACCATAAAAAATAGGTGGTTTAACACTGTAATGATCTCTATAATTATTGTTAACAATGTTAGCAACGTTAGCAACAACCATTGTTTCTCACACAACTGAATTAGTATTGAACACTGTGAGTTGTTGATAAAAACTTTTTATCACAATCAGAACCGGAGCTCAGATACCAATTGAAGGTGTGAAAACACAAGAAATGGGGGGTTTGAATTGGGTTTTAAAAGCAAAATATTTTTCCAAAACAAAAACTATACTAACAAGTTGAATAATGAAGAGATAAAAACACAACGATTTTTATCCTGGTTCACTTGAAACTCAAAGATAATCCAATTCACCTGTCAGGATGATTTGCCTTATACACAAGGACTTAATCCACTATAATCAACAGATTACAATAAACATAAAGAATACCCTTCTTTGTCTTCTTAAGGATCCAACTAAACCTTAGTCTCCTCAAGGATTCACAAAGAATAACTTTCTTTGTCTTCTCAAGGATAACCTCATTAAGGAATCAAACAAATAGTTTGAATACAAGTTAATGTGTTACACGATGCTTCTTCAAAAGCATATTTTACACAAATGAATAATAAATACTTAAAGAATAATGTATACAAGAGATGATAGCTTTTCATAAAGAAAATTAGCTTGTCAAAATACTTGTGTAGATCAGCAGCGAGAGAGCGAGCGAGAGTTCTTCAAGTCTTCAATGCATACTTATATAATGTAAGCATGTGACCGTTGGAGGGAAAAATGGGGAAAGCTCCTTGAGCGGCTTCCCACTATTGTACGAGAAAGGAATGATACCACGTACGTCCTTTCACCCATATATTCAGTGACATGTGTGATGAATAGTACAGTCCTTGCCCACGAAATCAGGTAGTGGAAAAGTTGTTCGATTTATACTATGTACTATTTGATCATGTTCCCATTTGATCTTATCTTCATATTCATTAGCTTTTGATAAAAGATGATTGAAGCATGAAGTGAATAAATAGAGAGCTAGATTCAGAAACTTCAGAACCTTGAGTTAGAACCTTGACACTGTTAGTAGTCTGACTTGAGTTCTTCGGTGTCTTCAGAATCTTCAGAGTATTCAGAAACCTCAGTCAGAACCTTGATAACTTTAATCGTCTATCTTGAGATCTTCAAAATCTTCATCTACATAACACAACTTCAGAAGCTAGTTGATCAGAGTCACGTCCAGAAGCAAACAATTGAGAGAACATTGCAACAAAAACATAATGTCTCCTTAGAAGCTTCTGATGGGTGAGATGATGCAGAAGTAGAAAGAACATTGCAACAACAATATTGACGTCTTTCAGAACTTATAATTGCAACGCATAAGCGAATTTGGAACGCAAAGTTCAGAAACTGATGATGTTACACATCATATGATCAGAATCAAAATTATTTGTTAAAACTACACAATAACAAACCATTAGGGTGCCAAAATTGTTCTCACACAAATACAACGTTGTTATCATCAAAAATCAAGGTATAAATACATAATTGAATCTTGTTCTAACAATTTATCCTTATACACACCATCAAAATAATGTGATAGAAAAAAAACATAGGCACATCATGGATACAAGCGTCGCCCTAATTAGCCAAGCCTCATTCCCTCTCACTTAATGGTATTTTGCTTTCTCTAGTGTTGTCTATCTCATCAATAGACTTACCTCAACCTTCATTAATTTTCAAGTTCCTTACTCTCTATTATTTAACATTAAGCCTGACTACTCCTTTCTCAAAGTGTTTAGGTGTGCTTGCTTCCCTTGGTTGAGACCATATTCTAACCATAAACTGGCCTTTAGGTCTCAAGAGTGCATTTTCTGGGTTACTCTACTTCTCACAAAGGACACAAGTGCTTATTGTCGCGGTGAGAATAGGAGACCAAGCTATTGGATTAACATGACTCGCAAAACATTGATATCACCACCGAACTTTTATTTTTCCAAGGTAAGGGGAAAAGATTCAAAATAAACCCAAAATAAACATGCATAGTAAATAGTAAAAACTAGAAGCAAAACAAGTAGAGATAGAAGGTATGGGAGTTGGTTATGCAAAGGAAACATATTAGCACCCTAAACATTTGTAGTACTCTACATGAACCTTTTGAATTTATCTATGTTTTTAGAAGTTGCGTGCATTTTTTATTGTGGCGATAAAAGGGATAAAATGTTTTGGAAAGTGTTACTTGACTAAAGGTAAGTCAAAGTTTGAGTTTGAGATGCTTCATGTGTACTAAAGCATTTTCAAGTGTAATTGAAAGATCCATTGACTAAAAGTAAATCAAGGTTTGGTATTTGAAATGCCTCATGTGTACTAAAGCATTTGAAAGTGTAATTGAAAAATCCATTGACTAAAAGTAAGTCAAGGTTTGTGTTTGAAATGCCTTATATGTTCTAAAGCATTTTCAAATGTAATTGAAAGTCCCATTGACTAAAAGTAAGTCAAGGTTTGAATGGATGTTTTAGTTTGAAAAAGTTTAGGGTAAATGCATGAATGGACAAACAAAGTCAACAAACAAACAGGAAGTATATGACTAGGAAGTCAACATAAGATCCTTCCCCTTGTATTTAGATACATAAAGAACATAAATTTGTAAGACATGAACAAATTAATCACATGCTTTTGTGGTATGGTGAACATAAATAAGGCATGACAAAGGTTTACATAACACCACAAGGGATAACACATGAACAAGTATGAGATACACATTCAACATTATGGAAGTTTATGAAGGAAATACTTAAATGAAGTGATAAACAACTACAAGACATGGATAAAATATCACAAATTAGGATATAATACAAGTGGAGTGTCACAAGACAAAATTAAACAAGTGTACATTATTCAATGCAAGGGTATCAAACCACATAAGACAAGTATCATAATCAAGATATATGGTTGTCAAATAAAGTTGTGAAAAAAGAAAGATATTCAAAACATGGATCATATGAACATGGTATGGACAAAGTAAAATCCTAAGTGGATCACTATGCATACAAGTTACACAAGAGGCAAGCACATGTTAGGGACAAGTTTATACCTAAACCATAATCATGGCATGAATAAGGAACAAGTAAGTGGAAACCCTAATCACTTCCTAACCATTCACTCAAGCATGTTTTCAAGGTGAATCAATTGAGACATGGTATGAAAATAATCAAGTTTAAAATTTTTAAAGACAACAATCAACACTTGAAAGAGTGTGCTATGATCATTCAAGCATTCAACATCAAGAACAACCAAGAGATAAACCAAAGGAATTAATTAGGAGCCTTAAAAACACTTAAAAGAACATGTTTTCCATCAAATCAAAAGTGGTGAAATAAGTAATATTTTTTTGGGGAGTTTTTGTATCATCGTGAAATAGACATTCTCATGAACACATGGCAAAAATAATGGGTAAAAAATGTTAAGGGATCATGAAGTTATATGTTTTTAAAGTTGTGAAGAAAAATTAACATTTAACAAGTGAGAAAAATAAACATTACATTGGACAGGCTCGAACCCACGTTCTTGGGGTTCCATGCGCTACTTGATAAAAATAAAAATAAAAGGCTGTGGCGAGGGGGATTTGAACCCCAGACCTTTTGGTTACAAGTGAATTAAGACACGCGCTTCTACCACTGGAGTGGTGATACATCCATTAGTTAAAACACAAACATTTGTATATATATTATAAAACACGTTTTATTTAACTTTTTCAACGCCACCTCAACATTATCTTCAACCTCTCGCTTCTCTCTCTTACTCTTTCATTTCTTTTCCAGATTTTCGATCAAGTATATCTCTCTCACTTCTCAACCACTTTTAATGAAATAAAGATCAAAGTTGCTCAGAATAATGCAAGGAACAAAATGGTGCGATAGGTTTCAGCTAACACTCAAAGATAAGGACACACAAAGGCCAAAAAAAGACCTGAAACCCTAGGTTTCATACAATACAAACTCAGATAAACAACAAGATAAATGACATGTAAGTTAATGATCAACCTCAACACAATAAATGCTACATGTTTGCTTCATAAATCAAATGGAAATGATGCGGGTATAGTGAGTTTCAAAGTGCAAGAATATACCTAATAGGGCAAGGTCCAATTCCTCTTCAACACCACTTCCAGCTACTGTTTGATGCACCTCCTAATGCCTCTGAGTTCCTATAAGATGATTGGCCCCTTTGGTATGCACGATCCAAATGAGAGAATGGAGGTTAAGGTTGGAAAGCTCTCAAGAATGAAGTTTTGCTTGGTAAGCTTGGTGTATGGATAACTGAGGCTTTGTCCTATATTTATAGTGATCTTTGAGGGTTTAAGAAGCCTCAAATATCATAAAATAATCGTGTCTTGTACTGGTTTGCTTTCTTGAATAGGTTTTGCACAAAATACCAAGTGGGAAGCAAGACAAAAGCATGAAGTACATGAAGTGTTTTGTGTTGCTTTTTCTGAAGCATATGAGTTGACTTGAGGTTTGGAGTTGGTATGTGTAACACCCTTCTAAAATACCCCAATAATTAATCAAAACAACAAAATATGAATCAGAGTAGATATGCAATTTCAGGGTGTCACACTTGACACTTCACACCATTCACCAAAATAACTTGTCATGCTCATTTATTAATCAAAATAAAACATTGCACAATTCGCAGCGGATAGAAATCTAACAACATGCAAACCATGTAACACATTACATGTAAAATTGTTCAACAACCAAAACTGAAAACAAGGTAAAACATCCCGTCCCGATGTTACATATACCAGAGCATGACCCACTAAGGAAACTACACTAGACTCCAAGCACTAGCTTCTAATCAATCACTGCTCGTTACCTGAAACATAGTTGTAAGGGTGAGTTCCTCAATCGATATAATAAGCATTATAAAATATCATGTAATGCTAAGTAAATTAACACATTCATCACCCTAATCATATCACACATTCAGCAACGGCAACATCAACTCATAATCATACTCAACACGAACACAAACACACGTATAATATTGGAATACATCCATTCATATTATACGCCATACATACATTATGAAATGAGACTCCATGCATGCGGTACCGACTATTCGTGAACACATAGTTCAACCTCACCGATCAAACCCAGATACGGCTACCAAGCTCACTAGTCCCACTCATTTGAGACCTAGTGACTCACTCACTAATTCCTCACCATGGGAATTAGCTACCACCATAAAGGCCATGCTATGCACGCTAAATCACCTAGCATGCAAACATCAACAACAATCCACAATGGACATATGCTCACACTCTAAGCCATAAACAGTCCATCCACAATCGCATACATAATAGATATATTCACAGCATTATGCATACCATCACACATCATCAGCATATATATCACAGAATCATATCATGTCATGCCAAATAATAAATCACAGTATTAGCACACTCTACTAATACCTGTACTGCCCAAAACAACGGGAAATGATCCCTACTATACCATACATCAGCTAATATTACATCATTCAGCTGAAACGACCAAAACTGCACAACAACAGCTCAGAAAAATCAAACTTCTGCCCATACGCGTATGCCTCATGCCCATACGCGTATGGCACATTTCCTAGCCAAGCCCATACGCGTATGGCCTGTCTCATACTGTAGCACCTCAAATTTGCACCCTACCATTGTTTACATTCATTTCATATTAGGTCATAGCATTAACAATGTCCACTGCATAACATTGCATTGTCCATTTGCCCAAGTGCAAGCTCAATTGATGGATTGGGTCAGACTGATCAGGAGAATCAGTCAATCAAGCAAGTGAGTGCTATTTTCATTGGGGCAAGGCCCTAGGGTTGATTTATCAAGCTCATATGGTCTAAGGATCATTTTGAAGTGGTTTGGCCAAAGGTTGGATGCTCAGAAGTCACCAGTCATTGTTCAGTCAACCAGAAACCCTAGAAAGTCAACTGTGGTCAACTGTGCCCGATTTTATGGATTGGAAGGTGGGAAATGGTTTGAAAGGCCTCATTCATGTCCATATGAGTCTCATTTGACGTATCAAAGACCAAGGTTGAAGATTTGGAGGTCAGACAGAAAGTTTCCAAAAATAGCAGGTGACCTGTATTTTCAGCTGCCCAAAATGGAAACTTTTTCTCCTCAAAATAACTTTATCATACAAGCTTCAAATGGAATTTTGTCCAACATGAAAGTTGAAGATCTTGTTCTCACCTTTCCAAAAAGTCCAAGAACTCAAAAATCCCATGTGTGGTTTGCAAGATATGGCTCAGTGAAATTCAAAAATGACCCGTAATCAGGAGGGCATAACTTCCACATGGATTGTCCAAATTGCAAATTCTTTATATGCACAAACTCCATTTAATATGTACTTTCATGGTGCATAATTGGATTTCTTTAAAAAAGCTCCATGCAAAAGGTCATTTTTGAGGTGAACTAATTAATAGTGAGGGGCAAAATGGTCCAAAATGCAAAGTATGGAGAATTTGAAGATGAGACCAATTCTATCAGCTTCCAAATGATATTTGCAACTTGTTCAAAGTGAGGAATTGCTGCTGCAATGCTTCTAACCATTCTAAGGGCATAAGAGCCAAAATGCACATAAGCTCATTTTTGCTAAATCTCATTTTTCACCAATTGGGATTAAACTTGGATTAAGAGATTCATATATATACTTAATCTCTAACAGAATTGCACTCACTAATCATTTTTCACAAATTCAACAGAAATCCACAAAGCAAATTCTCTCATTTCTCTCATTTTGGCTCCAATTTTGCATAACACACTTTTTGATTTCTTCATCAAGATCTCATCAATTTCTCTGCGATTTCTTTGCTGATCCATGACTTGCAGGTGGTATAGAACTTCTGTTGGTGAAGATCAAGGCAAAGCCATGGCCAATTCGCAACTGTGGTAAAGAGGTGCTTCCATGGCAGTTAGCGAAACCGTTTGATTCAAGCGATTTTGAGCTGGACTCCTTTCATCATTCACCTTCCACGACGCTTTGCTCCATCTGTTTTCGCAATTCAAGGCAAAACACTCGCGGATTCCGGTACTGCACCTCGAAAAGGTTCGGATTCGATTATCACCATTCTCAAAATCATTGTGTGGTTCTTGTAGAGCATGATGTGTAGAGTACGCAGCAACTTGTAGAATTGAAAACCGTTAAGATTAGAGAGAGCAATCTTGAATTTACACTTTGATGCGAAATCTTCTTTCGCTCGATCCGTGCGGTACGATAGGAATTAGGAGTTTTCTTTGGCATATTGTTGTTGTACGTGGAATAACCTTTCCAACGGTATAAGATTTGTGTGATTTGGTCTAAAAATGCTCATAATCGAACCTGGAAATGAAGGACACGAAGAACACGCTTGTGTTCTTGAATTTTCTGCAAAAAACGCGTGTTCAATCTGTTTTCCCTGGCCGTGCGTTCGAATTTGAGTTTCCCGCCTGGACGAGCGAATAGCATGCCGCCACATCAGTTAAACGACACGCTGCCGTTTTGGCACTGGCTATAGATTGCACGCTACTGTCTTGGCTTGGCATGGATTACGTTGCTGTTAATTAATCCACTGTACTATTATTTAATTAATCCTAATTCCAATTAAGTAAATACTCAATAATTATTTCAAAACTTCAAAAAATCATAAAATGATCAATATTAGTCCAATTAATTCGAGACTTTTTTTTGTTGGACTCCATTTTTAATCTAGTATTTTTTAGACATGAAAATAAAAATTGTGCTCGGTAGAAAAATTAAGTGGTATAGGGAGGTTCACAATGTATGCCATTCTCACATGCTTCACCATTTTAATTGTAAAATCATCATGCCTTATCCAAATTAATTGAAATTTTAGGTGTAGATTCTTGACACTCTTCTGGAATTTTTGACATAGGATTTGTGATTTTTGGACCCCTGGTCTATTAGATATGATTTAATTAACTTGAGTGTGACAATAGGTGTCACAATTTGACATGCTGAGTTCATGTATTATTTTTCCATGCTTCCCTTTGGCCTATGGCCTTGATTTTTTGCATGAGACACCTTTGACCTGTTAACTTTCAATGTGAATTTTTGTGGATTTTAATAGTCCATTTCCTAATTAATTTGGAATTTTGTTTGCTGCTTAGCATCTTTAGGGCTTTGCTTGTGTAACATTTTTTCCTATGTTGCCAAATCCTCATCCCTAACCCTAGGAGTATGAAATTCGGTGAAGTAGTTCCTGACATGTGTAGCTTTCATTTGGCTTTGGTCCTACTAATTTCCCATTTAATTTCACTGTTTACCATTTGATTGAAGTTAGTGTACATATTGTGACCTATTTTGGTTGTGTTTTTGCATGCCTTAACATGTTGATTTAATTGACATAGCTCCACTAGTCCAAATGGCATAAAAATTGACATGTAGCTTGTTGAATGTCCTCTGTTTAGGATATAATTTTTGTGGAATTTTCTATGCTGTTTTGGTATTTTTTTGGATGTAATCATTCTGGTTGTCCATATGTGATTCTACATTGCTTACTTTGCCTTAATTTGTGCATAAAATGAAATTGGTGTATGGTTTGGATATGAGACCAATTGGGATCCCTTTGTAATTGAATTATTTTGGTTTTGATTATGATTTGCCTGCTGTTTTAGGATTTTTCCATCCTTTGGACCCTAGGCTTGGCCTAGTGGTCTAGTTACTTATGTTTGAGCTTGACTTTGACTTTTCAGGTTAAAAAGCTAGTGCCTTAAGGAGGTTGATGCATAATTGAGTTGTTTCCTTTGATCATTGTATACTAATTTGTTTGTGTTGTAGGGTGCTTGGTTCACATGGACTTGGTGCTATGCACCTCATTGTTTGATTGTTGATTGATTCTTATTGTTGTTGTTTTGTTTATGTTGGGATGCTGATTCTGTTTGACTGTTTCCAGGTACCCCTAGTTGCTCAGTTCTCTTAAGAACTTGCATTGCTTTGCTTATAAGCAATTAGCATTGAGGTATTGCACTTTCTTCTTCATGTAGTCTGGAGACCCGGCTGTTATTTGGCCGGGCAAACTGTCTGAAGTCCTCCTTAAGAGGCAATGCTTGTGTATGTTTATATTTGTCCCAAGCAGGAAAAGTCCTCGTTTGAGGCAATTGGTGGAAGGTAGGGATAAGCAATCTATCCCCCACTATTCTGTGAGTCTTCTCCTTGCTCCCATTACATGGTTGTAGCATTGAGATCCAAACCCAAGATCTATCGAGTCCAATTGGGGAAAGAGTTCCATCTTTCTGAACTCCCCCACATTCTTATATTTACATGCTCTCTCGGACTTGAGATAGAAGCAATGAGGCACACCCCTCATCACCTTTCATCTGGCTTCACCTTAGCCCCTCAATGGCAAGGTTAAGAGCTAACCTGACCCCGATACAGAGGCTTGTTTGTTGAGGTTGATATGACCCCTCGACTAAAGCCTAGCCTTGATGTTTGAGCCCCTTGTTGGTGTGTTTATTTCATGCTGTATATGTTTGTGTGGTGCGATCCCCTAGGTTTGCTAGACTCCGCGTAGTCTCGTTTGCATGACAATTAAGGTAGCACGGTTCCTTCGTATAGGATTTCCTTTCTTGCTTGAGCTTTCCTAAAACACAAACAAACATTATCCTCTCTTAAGGATACGTCAACTCCTTCTACTACAGGTGAGTAAGTCTCCAAAGGTCGAGCATCAGGTAGATTGCGTAGTGACGTTGTCCACTTAAAAAACACAAACCAACAGGAATAGTTTAGCCGAACTACGGCAACTCTGATTCTCATGTCCAGATGAGATACGTAGGCACGAGATGCGATGTCTTGTCGAGTTTGACTAACAACTAACACTAATTCTTTTCTCTCGCCCTCGTTGCGATTGAGACCTTCCCTTTCTCTTGCCTTGGTTGCAATCGAGACCCTTCTTCTTGTTGTGTGCTTGGAAGCTGATGTAAGTCCATCGAGTGGCGTTCGGATTCCAGTGTGAGTTCGTTTGGTTCGGATGCTGATGTAAGCCCAGTGATTGGCATTCAGGCTCCATGTTTGCCTTCTTGTGTGTGTTTTGGTTCGGATGCTGATGTAAGTCCAGTGATTGGCATTCAGGCTCCACGTTTGCCTTTGCCTGCGTTTGTTTGTGTGCGTGTTAGCCGAGCTACGAATGCTCTGATTCTCCTTCGTTCAAGGAGATACGTATGCATAGGATGCGACATCCTAGCGAGCATGTGTCGTTTCCCCTGTCCGAACTACTTTGACTCTGATGTCTATGCTTGATAGACTAAGTAGGCCCAGGATGCGATATCCTGCCGAGTTCAGTCTTGTTTGTTTTCTTGTGTCTCTTTCAGCCTGTGTAGATGTTTATTTGAGCAGTGTTTTAGCAACCATTTTCCTTCCTATTGTGCGTGGATCTCGTCGAGTACGACGGATGCGTAGGGGTGCTAATACCTTCCCTTCGCATAACCGACTCCCGATCCCATTCTCTTTGGTCGCGAGACCATGTCTTTTCCCAGGTTTACTCTGAGCGTTTCCTTTCCCTCTTTTGGGATAAATAACGCACGGTGGCGGCTCTGTTGTTTCTTGTTTTCCCGCCGGTTTTTCGCGTAATGCGACAGCTGGAGACTCTGCTGGGGACCTAAGAAGTTGACCTGTGCTGGTCCATCTTCCCTAAGCGAGTCTCTCCTAGCGCTCTCTAGGTTAGGGCCTTGGTTGCTTTGTGCTGTTATTTATTGCACTCATTGTATATATGTGCATTTATTGTTTGCATTTATTGTTTGCATGTATGTTTGCATGCATCATACTGTCATTGAACTGTCTCCTGTGCAGGTGGTTCTTCTGTCTGGGGTGGGTGTTCTGAGTGGGGCTAAAACCCAGGCCCGAGTATACACCTAGGATTAGTGTGGATCTCACATTCCTCATTTGCTAAATCAGCATGATGTTGTAACGTGACATACCACAAGCCGGACGAGGTTCATCTGATAGTGCTTTCCATTGTGGAATATTCCACTTTGGTTGAGTTACTTCATTTGAGCTGTTGACTCTGGTGACCGATCATTTCCCGGATCTTTGGTTTAGACGATCTCAGGAGAGCTACAATGGCACACCCGAAAGGGCAAACCCATTGAGTATCTTTGCCCGATTGTCGAGACCATTGTCCGCCCTAGGATGACCTTGTTAGAATTCACCTGTGAGGGGCGGGTTTGATGTTTGCCAGTACAGTTTCTGCCAGTGATGCTGTGATAGTGACTATGGTTCAGCCGGATTTATGGATCTCTATTTTTGGACGCCGGAGGTTTGATCTTGGCCAGTATCAGAGGGTTCCGTTTATTTCGGATCCCTGGGCTGAGTTTGAGGTTGCACAGATGTAGGTTTGGTTCTTCAGATTGGGCTCAGATGACAGTTGACCAGATGACTTTGGGGTTTCAGATGAATGGGTGATTCTGAGTTCAAGCCGGAGTTTTGATCCTGTGTCGTGTGACACGCAGCTGACCAGTCATGTCTGCATAACTTGCATCATAGCATGTCTATCTTCAAAAAAAAAAAAAAAATACAATATATGCACAGAAAAAGAAATGTAATCTGCATATGCATTACGCACATCATATACATATCATTCTCGCATAACAGGTGTTCTAGTTCGGACTTCTCACTCTGGTTCCTGTGTCAGGCAGGATAGCTGATCAGAGACCGCACCGGTATTCTACGAGACTAAATCAGCGAAGAAGTATGGATCAGGTTCAGACCGAGCTGGCTGAGATGAGGGCGAACATGGCCCAATTTTTGACAATGATGCAAGGGGTTGCTCAGGGTCAGGAGGAGCTCCGTGCTTTGGTTCAGAGACAGGAAACAGTTATTCAGGCGTCTAACCGTGGTTCACCCGTTGCTCCACCCGGTTATGAGAATGTCAACGTTGCTGCTGCTCCTGTTTATGGTTATGCTACTGGAGATGAACTCAGAGGTATAAGGGTTGATGGTCAGCCTCTTGCTGCAGAGGTCAATGCCAGAGCTACCAGGGCTCCGGCGCGTCATCCAGCTCCTCTTGTTGACAGGCAAGAGGACATGTTCACGATGATGAGTGAGGACGATGGTGATGTTGCTAGAATGGAAGATAGGGATCGTAAGGTCGATGCCCTGGCTGAAAAAATTAGGGCGATGGAATGCCAGAATTCTCTTGGGTTTGATGTCACGAATATGGGGTTGGTCGAAGGTCTGAGGATTCCCCACAAATTCAAAGCGCCCACCTTTGACAAGTACAACGGTACTTCTTGCCCTCGCACCCATGTGCAGGCTTATTATCGGAAGATCTCGGCATATACAGATGACGAGAAAATGTGGATGTACTTCTTTCAAGATAGCCTATCTGGGGCATCTCTGGATTGGTACATGGAACTCAAGCGAGATTCTATCCGATGTTGGAGGGATCTGGGAGAAGCTTTTCTCAGACAATATAAACACAATATGGATATGGCACCGAGCCGGACTCAGCTGCAGAGTCTGTGCCAGAAGAATAATGAGAGCTTCAAGGAATACGCCCAGAGGTGGCGTGAGCTTGCTGCCAGGGTCCAACCCCCTATGTTGGAAAGGGAGTTGACTGATATGTTCATTGGCACACTACAGGGTGTCTTTATGGACCGAATGGGGAGTTGCCCATTTGGAAGTTTCTCTGATGTTGTTATATGCGGTGAAAGAACCGATAGTTTGATCAAGGCCGGGAAGATCAACGATGTGGGTTCCTCTTCATCAAAGAAACCTTTCTCTGGGGCACCTCGCCGTAGAGAAGGTGAAACCAGCGCTGTTCAGCACCGTCGAGGGCCGAACAGAAATCAACATCAATACAGGCAGGTTGCTGCAGTGACCATTCCTGCACCGCAACAACGTCAACCTCCACAACAACCAAGACAACAACAACAACAGCAACAACGTCCCTATCAGCCAAGGCAGAGGCTGCAGCCTGACAGAAGGTTTGACCCGTTGCCCATGACATATGCGGAGCTCCTGCCTGAGTTGCTCAAATTGGGTTTTGTGGAATTAAGAACGATGGCTCCACCAACTGTCTTGCCACCTGGGTACGATGCAAATGTCCGGTGCGATTTCCATTCAGGGGCACCAGGACATCATATAGAGAAATGTCGGGCTTTTCAGCATAAAGTCCAAGATCTGATCGATTCTAAGGCGATCAATTTCTCCCCTGTGCCGAATGTTGTGAACAACCCTATGCCTGCGCATGGTGCTCATAGGGTAAATTGTATCGAGGGGGTCGAATCTGAAGATCTGGTGATCAGTGTGGATGAGATTCAGACTTCTCTATTGGTTGTCAAAGACCGTTTGCTGAGTGGTGGTGTTCATCCGGGCTGTGATGAAGACTGTTTGGGCTGTGCCGAGGCCGAGAATGGGTGTGAACTACTGAGGGCTGGTATCCAGGGTTTGATGGATCAAGGCTGTGTTCAGTTTGGTAGGGCCGACAATAGAGATCATGGGGCAGTGTCTACTGTCACAATTTTCTTCAAGCCGTCTGAAGGACGGGCGCCTACAACAAGTGGTACTCCAGTTACCATTTCCGCACCAGTTTCTGCCAACACTCCTACAACAATCGTCGCTCCGGTAAGAAGGGCCGTGGACAATAATGTTGTGCCTTGGAGGTATGATAATGCCTACCGAAGCAACAGGAGGGCTGAGAACAGGGTCAAGCCTTCAAATCAAGCGCCTGTAACGATATACGCACCTGCTAGTAAGGCTCCGGTCGTTGTGAGTCCTGCTATGGACAATGTGGGTGGACCAGGAGGATTTACCCGTAGTGGTCGGCTGTTTGCGCCTCAACAGTTGAGGGATGCCAATGCTGAAGCATCTGTTAAAGCTAAGGGCAAACAGGCCGTTGTTGATGAAGTTCCTGCTCAAGCGAATGTGCCTGGTGGCTCGTTTGAAAAGGACGTGGAGGAATTCATGAGGATAATAAAGAAGAGCGACTACAAAATTGTAGATCAGCTCAATCAAACTCCCTCCAAAATCTCTATCCTTTCCCTGCTGTTGTGCTCTGAGGCACATAGAGACGCCTTGCTGAAGATGTTAAATATGGCGTATGTACCTCAGGAGATTTCTGTCAATCAACTTGAAGGTGTAATTGCTAATGTGACTACCCGACATGGCGTGGGGTTCACAGATCTTGATTTAACACCTGAAGGGCGGAATCACAACAAAGCCTTGCATATCACCATGGAATGCAAGGGGGTTGTGCTGTCACATGTCTTGGTTGACACCGGTTCTTCGTTGAATGTGCTGCCTAAGCAGATCTTGAAGAAGATACCGGTTGAAGGGGTTGTGCTGACGCCGAGTGACCTAGTTGTTCGTGCATTTGATGGATCCAAGCGTTCTGTCTTTGGTGAAATCACTTTGCCTATAAGGATAGGTCCGGAGGAGTTTGACATTGTCTTCTATGTCATGGACATCCAGCCTGCTTACAGTTGTCTTCTAGGACGTCCATGGATCCACGCAGCAGGAGTAGTCTCATCGACTCTCCATCAGAAGCTCAAATACGTCTGGAACGGTCAGATTGTGACCGTGTGCGGCGAAGAGGACATCTTGGTGAGTCATCTGTCCTCGTTTAAATATGTCGAGGTGGATGGCGAGATCCACGAGACTCTATGCCAGGCGTTCGAGACCGTGGCTCTTGAGAAGGTGACCTACGCTGAGCAGAAGAAGCCAGGTGCTTCAATCACTTCTTACAAGCAAGCTAAGGAGGTGGTTAACTCTGGTAAGGCCGAAGGCTGGGGCAAGATGGTGGACTTGCCCGTCAAAGAAGACAAATTTGGCATTGGTTATGAGCCTCTCCGAGCAGAGCAGGGGGCAGCAGGTCCGAGTACTTTTACCAGCGCTGGGCTGATGAATCATGGTGATGTCTTTGCTACTGAGGGTGAAGATGTCGACAGTGATTATGATCTCGACTGCTGGGTTCGCCCGAGCGCACCAGGGGAAGTGATCAATAACTGGACTGCGGAGGATATAGTCCAAGTTACTCTTCATACAGAGTAATTTTCTTTTGTTTTCTCATTCTGCACAAAACCCTACGTTCTGCCCAAGACGTAGTGGTTCATTGTAGGGCCACATGTTTTCATTGTTTATCATTAATAAAGGACGTTTTGCAAACAATTTTGTGATCCCTGTCTTTCTATTTTGTTTTTCATTTTTCAAAAAAAATAAAAATGGCAATGTTTTTGTTTTTGTGACTTTTTTGAACTCTTTTCTAAAATAAAGCATTAAACATGCAGAAGTGATCTTATGGCATCCACTATGAACAAATCTGTTATGGCTCAGTATGATTTTGACAATCCCATCTACCAAGCTGAAGAGGAGAGTGATGAAGACAGTGAACTCCCGAAAGAATTGGCTAGATTGTTGAAGCAGGAGGAAAGGGTCATCCAACCTCATCAGGAGGAATTGGAGATTGTGAATCTTGGTACTGAGGACGCCAGAAGAGAGATCAAAATTGGGGCTGCTTTGAAACCTGAGGTCAAGGGCAGATTGATTGAGATGCTGAGAGAGTACATGGAGATATTCGCCTGGTCTTATCAAGATATGCCAGGGCTGAATACTGATATTGTGGTTCATAGACTACCTCTCAGAGATGATTGTCCTTCGGTCAAGCAGAAGCTTCGTAGAACGAGTCCTGATATGGCAGTTAAAATCAAGGAAGAGGTTCAGAAGCAGTTCGATGCTGGGTTCTTGTCAGTAACAACTTACCCGCCGTGGGTGGCCAACATCGTTCCTGTGCCGAAGAAGGATGGCAAAGTCAGGATGTGTGTCGATTACCGGGATTTGAACAGAGCGAGTCCGAAAGATGATTTCCCATTACCTCACATTGATGTATTGGTTGATAACACGGCTCAATCCTCGATATTCTCTTTCATGGATGGTTTCTCGGGCTATAATCAGATTAAGATGGCGCCAGAGGACATGGAAAAAACGACATTCATTACACCTTGGGGCACGTTCTGCTATAAGGTGATGCCATTTGGGCTGAAGAATGCCGGTGCTACCTATCAGAGGGCAATGACGACTCTCTTTCATGACATGATGCACAAAGAGATTGAGGTGTACGTGGATGATATGATTGCAAAGTCGCAAACAGAAGAGGAGCACCTGGTTAATCTGCAGAAGTTGTTTGATAGGTTGGTCAAGTTCAAACTGAGGCTGAATCCAAACAAGTGTACGTTTGGTGTGAGATCAGGGAAGTTGTTAGGCTTCATTGTCAGTGAGAAAGGGATTGAGGTTGACCCAGCAAAAGTCAAAGCTATTCAGGAGATGCCTGAACCGAAAACGGAAAAGCAGGTCCGTGGGTTTTTAGGGAGATTGAATTACATTGCAAGGTTCGTATCTCACCTAACTGCCACGTGTGAACCGATATTCAGACTGCTTAGAAAGAATCAGGCGGTCAAATGGAATGATGACTGTCAGAAAGCTTTTGACAAGATCAAAGAGTATTTACAGAAACCTCCAATCCTGATCCCTCCGGTTCCAGGGAGACCGCTGATAATGTACCTGTCAGTGACCGAGAATTCAATGGGGTGTGTATTGGGACAGCATGACGAGTCTGGTCGAAAAGAGCATGCCATATACTACCTTAGCAAAAAGTTTACCGACTGTGAAACCAGATATTCACTGCTCGAGAAAACTTGTTGTGCTTTGGCCTGGGCTGCTCGCCGACTGAGGCAGTATATGCTGAACCATACTACCTTGTTGATTTCTAAGATGGATCCAGTGAAATACGTCTTTGAGAAACCGGCTCTCACCGGACGTGTTGCCCGTTGGCAGATGATCTTAACTGAGTATGATATCCAGTACACGTCTCAAAAGGCTATCAAAGGTAGTGTATTGTCAGATTATCTCGCCGAACAACCGATCGACGACTATCAGCCTATGATGTTTGAATTCCCTGATGAAGACATCATGTATCTAAAGATGAAAGATTGTGACGAGCCTCTTGTCGAGGAAGGACCGGATCCTGATGACAAGTGGACATTGATGTTTGATGGGGCCGTGAATGTGAATGGTAATGGTGTTGGTGCAGTACTGATCAATCCTAAAGGTGCTCATATACCTTTTTCTGCCAGATTGACGTTTGATGTCACCAACAATGAAGCTGAGTATGAGGCTTGTATCATGGGAATAGAGGAAGCCATGGATTTGAGAATCAAAACGCTTGACATCTTTGGAGATTCCGCTCTAGTGATCAATCAAGTCAATGGAGACTGGAATACGAACCAGCCACATTTGATTCCGTATAGAGATTACACCAGAAGAATACTGACGTTCTTCAAGAAGGTGAAATTGTATCATGTCCCCCGGGATGAGAATCAGATGGCTGATGCTTTGGCTACTTTATCTTCCATGATAAAAGTTCATTGGTGGAATCATGTGCCACATGTTGCAGTGAATCGACTCGAGAGGCCTGCGTATGTGTTTGCAGCCGAGTCTGTTGTGGCGATTGATGAGAAACCGTGGTACTACGACATCAAGAACTTCCTCAAGACTCAAGAGTATCCTGAAGGTGCGTCGAGGAATGACAAGAAAACCCTGAGAAGGCTAGCTGGAAGCTTTTACTTGAATCAGGATGATGTGCTATACAAGAGGAACTTTGACATGGTCTTGCTCAGATGCGTGGATAGACACGAAGCAGACATGTTGATGCAAGAAGTGCACGAGGGTTCGTTTGGTACCCATGCTGGTGGTCATGCAATGTCGAAGAAACTGTTGAGAGCCGGTTATTACTGGATGACTATGGAATCCGATTGCTTTAAGTATGCTCGGAAGTGCCATAAATGCCAGATCTATGCTGATAAGGTGCACGTACCACCAAGCCCGTTGAATGTCATGAACTCGCCTTGGCCGTTTGCCATGTGGGGCATTGACATGATTGGGAAGATTGAGCCTACTGCTTCGAATGGACATCGCTTCATCTTGGTTGCGATTGATTACTTCACTAAGTGGGTAGAAGCAACTTCCTATGCCAACGTTACCAAACAAGTGGTTGCCCGGTTCATCAAGAAAGAAATCATCTGTCGTTATGGAGTCCCTGAGAGAATCATCACTGACAATGGTTCGAATCTCAATAATAAGATGATGAAAGAGCTTTGCAAGGATTTCAAGATCGAACATCACAATTCTTCTCCTTACAGACCAAAGATGAATGGTGCTGTAGAGGCAGCTAACAAGAATATCAAGAAGATTGTGCAAAAGATGGTCGTCACGTACAAGGATTGGCACGAGATGCTGCCTTTCGCTTTGCATGGGTACCGCACCTCAGTGCGTACGTCGACCGGGGCAACCCCGTACTCCCTTGTGTATGGTATGGAAGCAGTCCTACCAGTTGAAGTGGAGATCCCTTCTCTGAGGGTGTTATTGGATGTCAAGCTGGACGAAGCCGAGTGGATTCGTACAAGGTTTAATGAGTTGAGCCTTATCGAAGAGAGACGGCTAGCAGCTGTGTGCCATGGGCAGTTGTATCAGAGAAGGATGAAGCGGGCCTTTGATCAGAAAGTGCGTCCTCGGACATTTCAAACTGGTGATCTAGTTTTGAAGAGGATCCTTCCTCCCGGTACAGATAACAGGGGCAAGTGGACTCCTAATTATGAAGGTCCATATGTTGTGAAGAAGGTTTTCTCCGGTGGAGCCTTAATGCTTACAACAATGGATGGTGAAGATTTTCCGTCCCCTGTTAACTCAGATGTAGTCAAAAAATACTTCGCATAAATTGACCCGCTGGACAAAAAGAACAAAAGAGTCCAGGCAAAAAAGGGCATCCCGGCGAACCAAAAAACAGAAAGAAAAGGTTCGGGCAAAAATTAGGGATAAAAATGAAAAGAATTTGTACACCCGGTAAGTCGAAAACCCGCAAGGGTGACTTAGGCAAAAATGGGTATCCCGGTGGATTGAAAACCCGAAGGGGCGATCCAGCCAAAAGAGGGACTAAAAGCGAAGACTACAGTCTGAGTTATCTGTACTTCATTGCGCTTCGTCAGCTGCCATCTTGAAAGATGTGATCGGTCCAGTCATTCTTCTCAGAAAGCAAGGAAGCTGGGAGGAGAACTGATGATCTGTGGGTTATAACAGAATTGGGAAATAGTGGATGCCGTATTCACATTGCCATTAGGATAGTGTGTTTTCCTTTTGTGCGCAATTACCTCTTTCTAGGAATTGCTTCCCAATGTATTTGCCTTTTCAGGCACATTTTCAATCAATAAAAGTTGTTATTCAGATAAATAGCTCTCTTGTTTTTATTTTTACTGTTTTGTTTGCAAAAAAAAAACGTCCGAATTTTTGATAAACATTGCATATAATAAAACATGAAGGCTAAACAATAACTGGCAGAAGGATGAAACATTTGAAAATCATTTTGAATGTTGAGGGCACTTGAGCGTATCTTGTCCTTGTACCCCTGGGGCATTGTGTTTTGCTGTATTGCAGGTCGACATCTGTGAGCGTTTCCCCAGCAGGTCCTTCTCAGAGCAAGTCTGAGATCTGTCAGAGCCGTGTTCCCCTGCAGAGGTGTCTGTGGATGGTATCTTCTTTCCTCAGCAGATGTAAGGATTGCCTATCCCCAGCAGGCCGGTGTCTGCAGGTTTCCCCAGTTAGGATCCCCACTGAGTGCCTGGCAGACGTTTCCCCAGGAGTTCCCCCGGCGGAGTTTGTCATGAGAATGTTGTTCCCCAGCAGTTGGGTTTGTGATATGTTATCCCCAGCACGGCCGTGAGTGTTTCTCCCAGCAGGGTTGTGAAGGTTTATCTCCAGTATGACATGATGTGTTATCATCCCCACCAGAGTTGTTTCGCCTCAGCAGAGTGGTGTGGGTTTGTTCTTCAGCAAGTTCCCCGAGTGGAGCGGGTTTCAAAGAAATATTTCTCCAGCAGAGTTCATCCTACTTGTGGATTGGACGAGTTTCCGTGGCGGATCGGTATTTGCATCCCCAGCTGAGTTTAGTCTACCTGTGGATTGTGTGGGTCGTCCCCAGTGGAGAAGAAGATATTCCCCAAAGCAGAGTGGTCCTACCTGAGGTTTGGTTAAGTCTTCCCCTAGCGAAGTGGTACATCATTCCCCAGTAAGGTGATCTTGTTACTCCTCAACGAGTGTCATCCCCGAAGAGTTGCTTGGTGTTATCTTCCCCAGCGGAGTATTGAGTGTTTCCCAAGAGGAGTCCCCGAGTGAATTGGATCCTGTGAAGGATATTCCCAGCGAAGTCTATCCTATTCCCGGCAACAGTTTTGTTTCTCCAACATGAGTGAGAGGTCGGTGCTTTCTCCGCAAAGCATTCCTAGATGAGGGGTCTCCCCGCAAAGTTGGAGTACCTGATCTTTTGGCTCCGTAGCCAGGGTGCATTTGCATTTTGCATGTAGTATTCATTGCATCCTCAAAACGCGTAGCATTTCCATTCAATGTGGAGCATTACGCCATAGAAAAATTCAAACATATGCATTCATGTGTTCAAAACCCAATCAGACCGTATCCCCGGCAGAGGCGGATGTTTGTTTGACTTGTACAGCACGTTTGCTACAGTTGCTCCTGACAGCATTCAGGATTAATAATCCCCACAGAGGTTTATTTCCTCATCCGTTGGTGAAAGGAAAGCATGTTTCTCCCCAGTGAGACCCCCTGCCAGTATGTGGCCTTGCCCAGACATGTATATGTCAGTATCCTGTCAGCACCCGCGTGTGTTGTTTCTTTGGTGTCGGTAAACACCATTTTTCGGTGATTTCCAGTCATGCGTAGTGTCTGGTCTTCTTTGGCGTCGGTAAGCACCATCTTTCGGTGCTTTCCCAGTCATGCGTAGTGTCTGGTCTTCTTTGATGTCAGTAAACATCATCTTTCGATGTTCGTAACGTCGTCCCTTCCCTAGTGAAGTTTCCCCCTCTCCGTTGGTGTCGATAAACGTCGAGTTTTTCCCCATCATCCATTGATGACTTGGTTGTGTTCGCTCTCCCTAGAAGAGTCCTTCTCTCCGTTGGTGTCGATAAACGTCGAGTTTTTCCTATGCGTCCGTTGGCATATAGTGGATATCTTTCCCCACAGGGTCTTCCCCAGTTGAACCTCCTCTCCGTTGGTGTCGATAAACGTCGAGTTTTTCCTAGTCGTCCGATGACGTATAGTTGCTTATTCCCCGCAGATCATTTGGTAATACCATATGATTCCCCTCAGAGTTTCCTCCTCTCCGTTGGTGTCGATAAACGTCGAGTTTTTCCTAGTCATCCTATGATGTCTAGTTGTACCCTTCCCCAAGTGGATTTACCTCCCCGTTGGTTTCGATAAACGTTGTGTTTTTCTCATTCGTCCGATGACGTCTGATTGTATACCCTATTCCCAGTTCATCCATTAATGTCTGGTTGATTCCCAGCCAGAATTCCCAGTAGACGTCCTGTTCGGTTTCCGGTTGTGGTGCCTTTCCCTCGTGAAGTGGCTTTCTCCTTCTCCCTTTCGTCCTATGACGTCTGGTTGAGTCTCCCTTTCGTCCTATGACGTCTGGCTGAGTTTTCTCCTTCTCCGTTGGTGTCGATAAACGTTGAGTCTCCCTTTCGTCCTATGACGTCTGACTGAGTTTTCTCCTCCATTGGTGTCGATAAACGTTGAGTCTCCCTTTCGTCCTATGACGTCTGGCTGAGTTTTCTCCTTCTCCGTTGGTGTCGATAAACGTTGAGTCTCCCTTTCGTCCTATGACGTCTGGCTGAGTTTTCTCCTTCTCCGTTGGTGTCGATAAACGTCGAGCTTCTCCCTTTCGTCCTATGACGTCTGGTCGAGTCTTCCCATTCATCCGATGATGTCTGGTTACCTCTCCGTTGGTCTTGGTAAACGTGGAGTTTTTCCCCATTTCGTCCGCTGACGTATGGTTGTATCTCTCTTCCCATTCATCCGATGATGATTGGTTACCTCTCCGTTGGTTTCGGTAAATGTTGAGTTTTTCCCATTGCGTCCGCTGACGCATGGTTGTATCCTTTCCTGGTTATCCCCAGTAGAGTTGATTTACCTCTCCGTTGGTCTTGGTAAACGTGGAGTTTTTCCCCATTTCGTCCGCTGACGTATGGTTGTATCTCTCTTCCCATTCATCCGATGATGATTGGTTACCTCTCCGTTGGTTTCGGTAAACGTTGAGTTTTTCCCATTGCGTCCGCTGACGCATGGTTGTATCCTTTCCTGGTTATCCCCAGTAGAGTTGATTTACCTCTCCGTTGGTCTTGGTAAACGTTGAGTTTTTCCTAGTTGTCCGTTGGCATCTAGTTGAGATGATTTCTGTTCCCATGCATCGTGTGTCGGGGTTTGGATGTGGTTGTACCTCAAAAACAAAACAAAAAAGAGACAATTCCCAGCAGTGTGCAAATTCTACGGTTCTTGGTATTCAATCCCTGTTTACCCTGAAAGTCTGACAGCCGTTACTCTCATCCATTCGGGTTCCCAGTTGATTGAATAGGGGCAGCTGTAGCACCTCAAATTTGCACCCTACCATTGTTTACATTCATTTCATATTAGGTCATAGCATTAACAATGTCCACTGCATAACATTGCATTGTCCATTTGCCCAAGTGCAAGCTCAATTGATGGATTGGGTCAGACTGATCAGGAGAATCAGTCAATCAAGCAAGTGAGTGCTATTTTCATTGGGGCAAGGCCCTAGGGTTGATTTATCAAGCTCATATGGTCTAAGGATCATTTTGAAGTGGTTTGGCCAAAGGTTGGATGCTCAGAAGTCACCAGTCATTGTTCAGTCAACCAGAAACCCTAGAAAGTCAACTGTGGTCAACTGTGCCCGATTTTATGGATTGGAAGGTGGGAAATGGTTTGAAAGGCCTCATTCATGTCCATATGAGTCTCATTTGACGTATCAAAGACCAAGGTTGAAGATTTGGAGGTCAGACAGAAAGTTTCCAAAAATAGCAGGTGACCTGTATTTTCAGCTGCCCAAAATGGAAACTTTTTCTCCTCAAAATAACTTCATCATACAAGCTTCAAATGGAATTTTGTCCAACATGAAAGTTGAATATCTTGTTCTCACCTTTCCAAAAAGTCCAAGAACTCAAAAATCCCATGTGTGGTTTGCAAGATATGGCTCAGTGAAATTCAAAAATGACCCGTAATCAGGAGGGCATAACTTCCACATGGATTGTCCAAATTGCAAATTATTTATATGCACAAACTCCATTTAATATGTACTTTCATGGTTCATAATTGGATTTCTTTAAAAAAGCTCCATGCAAAAGGTCATTTTTGAGGTGAACTAATTAATAGTGAGGGGCAAAATGGTCCAAAATGCAAAGTATGGAGAATTTGAAGATGAGACCAATTCTATCAGCTTCCAAATGATATTTGCAACTTGTTCAAAGTGAGGAATTGCTGCTGCAATGCTTCTAACCATTCTAAGGGCATAAGAGCCAAAATGCACATAAGCTCATTTTTGCTAAATCTCATTTTTCACCAATTGGGATTAAACTTGGATTAAGAGATTCATATATATACTTAATCTCTAACAGAATTGCACTCACTAATCATTTTTCACAAATTCAACAGAAATCCACAAAGCAAATTCTCTCATTTCTCTCATTTTGGCTCCAATTTTGCATAACACACTTTTTGATTTCTTCATCAAGATCTCATCAATTTCTCTGCGATTTCTTTGCTGATCCATGACTTGCAGGTGGTATAGAACTTCTGTTGGTGAAGATCAAGGCAAAGCCATGGCCAATTCGCAACTGTGGTAAAGAGGTGCTTCCATGGCAGTTAGCGAAACCGTTTGATTCAAGCGATTTTGAGCTGGACTCCTTTCATCATTCACCTTCCACGACGCTTTGCTCCATCTGTTTTCGCAATTCAAGGCAAAACACTCGCGGATTCCGGTACTGCACCTCGAAAAGGTTCGGATTCGATTATCACCATTCTCAAAATCATTGTGTGGTTCTTGTAGAGCATGATGTGTAGAGTACGCAGCAACTTGTAGAATTGAAAACCGTTAAGATTAGAGAGAGCAATCTTGAATTTACACTTTGATGCGAAATCTTCTTTCGCTCGATCCGTGCGGTACGATAGGAATTAGGAGTTTTCTTTGGCATATTGTTGTTGTACGTGGAATAACCTTTCCAACGGTATAAGATTTGTGTGATTTGGTCTAAAAATGCTCATAATCGAACCTGGAAATGAAGGACACGAAGAACACGCTTGTGTTCTTGAATTTTCTGCAAAAAACGCGTGTTCAATCTGTTTTCCCTGGCCGTGCGTTCGAATTTGAGTTTCCCGCCTGGACGAGCGAATAGCATGCCGCCACATCAGTTAAACGACACGCTGCCGTTTTGGCACTGGCTATAGATTGCACGCTACTGTCTTGGCTTGGCATGGATTACGTTGCTGTTAATTAATCCACTGTACTATTATTTAATTAATCCTAATTCCAATTAAGTAAATACTCAATAATTATTTCAAAACTTCAAAAAATCATAAAATGATCAATATTAGTCCAATTAATTCGAGACTTTTTTTTGTTGGACTCCATTTTTAATCTAGTATTTTTTAGACATGAAAATAAAAATTGTGCTCGGTAGAAAAATTAAGTGGTATAGGGAGGTTCACAATGTATGCCATTCTCACATGCTTCACCATTTTAATTGTAAAATCATCATGCCTTATCCAAATTAATTGAAATTTTAGGTGTAGATTCTTGACACTCTTCTGGAATTTTTGACATAGGATTTGTGATTTTTGGACCCCTGGTCTATTAGATATGATTTAATTAACTTGAGTGTGACAATAGGTGTCACAATTTGACATGCTGAGTTCATGTATTATTTTTCCATGCTTCCCTTTGGCCTATGGCCTTGATTTTTTGCATGAGACACCTTTGACCTGTTAACTTTCAATGTGAATTTTTGTGGATTTTAATAGTCCATTTCCTAATTAATTTGGAATTTTGTTTGCTGCTTAGCATCTTTAGGGCTTTGCTTGTGTAACATTTTTTCCTATGTTGCCAAATCCTCATCCCTAACCCTAGGAGTATGAAATTCGGTGAAGTAGTTCCTGACATGTGTAGCTTTCATTTGGCTTTGGTCCTACTAATTTCCCATTTAATTTCACTGTTTACCATTTGATTGAAGTTAGTGTACATATTGTGACCTATTTTGGTTGTGTTTTTGCATGCCTTAACATGTTGATTTAATTGACATAGCTCCACTAGTCCAAATGGCATAAAAATTGACATGTAGCTTGTTGAATGTCCTCTGTTTAGGATATAATTTTTGTGGAATTTTCTATGCTGTTTTGGTATTTTTTTGGATGTAATCATTCTGGTTGTCCATATGTGATTCTACATTGCTTACTTTGCCTTAATTTGTGCATAAAATGAAATTGGTGTATGGTTTGGATATGAGACCAATTGGGATCCCTTTGTAATTGAATTATTTTGGTTTTGATTATGATTTGCCTGCTGTTTTAGGATTTTTCCATCCTTTGGACCCTAGGCTTGGCTTAGTGGTCTAGTTACTTATGTTTGAGCTTGACTTTGACTTTTCAGGTTAAAAAGCTAGTGCCTTAAGGAGGTTGATGCATAATTGAGTTGTTTCCTTTGATCATTGTATACTAATTTGTTTGTGTTGTAGGGTGCTTGGTTCACATGGACTTGGTGCTATGCACCTCATTGTTTGATTGTTGATTGATTCTTATTGTTGTTGTTTTGTTTATGTTGGGATACTGATTCTGTTTGACTGTTTCCAGGTACCCCTAGTTGCTCAGTTCTCTTAAGAACTTGCATTGCTTTGCTTATAAGCAATTAGCATTGAGGTATTGCACTTTCTTCTTCATGTAGTCTGGAGACCCGGCTGTTATTTGGCCGGGCAAACTGTCTGAAGTCCTCCTTAAGAGGCAATGCTTGTGTATGTTTATATTTGTCCCAAGCAGGAAAAGTCCTCGTTTGAGGCAATTGGTGGAAGGTAGGGATAAGCAATCTATCCCCCACTATTCTGTGAGTCTTCTCCTTGCTCCCATTACATGGTTGTAGCATTGAGATCCAAACCCAAGATCTATCGAGTCCAATTGGGGAAAGAGTTCCATCTTTCTGAACTCCCCCACATTCTTATATTTACATGCTCTCTCGGACTTGAGATAGAAGCAATGAGGCACACCCCTCATCACCTTTCATCTGGCTTCACCTTAGCCCCTCAATGGCAAGGTTAAGAGCTAACCTGACCCCGATACAGAGGCTTGTTTGTTGAGGTTGATATGACCCCTCGACTAAAGCCTAGCCTTGATGTTTGAGCCCCTTGTTGGTGTGTTTATTTCATGCTGTATATGTTTGTGTGGTGCGATCCCCTAGGTTTGCTAGACTCCGCGTAGTCTCGTTTGCATGACAATTAAGGTAGCACGGTTCCTTCGTATAGGATTTCCTTTCTTGCTTGAGCTTTCCTAAAACACAAACAAACATTATCCTCTCTTAAGGATACGTCAACTCCTTCTACTACAGGTGAGTAAGTCTCCAAAGGTCGAGCATCAGGTAGATTGCGTAGTGACGTTGTCCACTTAAAAAACACAAACCAACAGGAATAGTTTAGCCGAACTACGGCAACTCTGATTCTCATGTCCAGATGAGATACGTAGGCACGAGATGCGATGTCTTGTCGAGTTTGACTAACAACTAACACTAATTCTTTTCTCTCGCCCTCGTTGCGATTGAGACCTTCCCTTTCTCTTGCCTTGGTTGCAATCGAGACCCTTCTTCTTGTTGTGTGCTTGGAAGCTGATGTAAGTCCATCGAGTGGCGTTCGGATTCCAGTGTGAGTTCGTTTGGTTCGGATGCTGATGTAAGCCCAGTGATTGGCATTCAGGCTCCATGTTTGCCTTCTTGTGTGTGTTTTGGTTCGGATGCTGCTGTAAGTCCAGTGATTGGCATTCAGGCTCCACGTTTGCCTTTGCCTGCGTTTGTTTGTGTGCGTGTTAGCCGAGCTACGAATGCTCTGATTCTCCTTCGTTCAAGGAGATACGTATGCATAGGATGCGACATCCTAGCGAGCATGTGTCGTTTCCCCTGTCCGAACTACTTTGACTCTGATGTCTATGCTTGATAGACTAAGTAGGCCCAGGATGCGATATCCTGCCGAGTTCAGTCTTGTTTGTTTTCTTGTGTCTCTTTCAGCCTGTGTAGATGTTTATTTGAGCAGTGTTTTAGCAACCATTTTCCTTCCTATTGTGCGTGGATCTCGTCGAGTACGACGGATGCGTAGGGGTGCTAATACCTTCCCTTCGCATAACCGACTCCCGATCCCATTCTCTTTGGTCGCGAGACCATATCTTTTCCCAGGTTTACTCTGAGCGTTTCCTTTCCCTCTTTTGGGATAAATAACGCACGGTGGCGGCTCTGTTGTTTCTTGTTTTCCCTCCGGTTTTTCGCGTAATGCGACACATACGCGTATGATACGCGTACCACTTCTCCCATACGCGTACCAACAGAGACAAAAATACGTTAGAACATCATCTTCTTCATTCATACGCGTATGGCCTCACCCCATACGCGTACCACTCACAGGCTACGCGTAAGTACACGCGTATGGCGCGTATCAGCACCAGTCTCCTCCTCTCCAGGCCATCTCATACGTGTATGGCCTAGTGTCATACGCGTATGACCAGAAACCAAAATTCCAGATCTGCTATGGGTTCTTCTCTGCTACGAGATTTCTCAAATCCAACCTCCCACAGTCCAAATTTTACACAGCATTCATTCATATTATCTAACACAGATCATACCCATTCAATTTCACAATTTCTAACCTTATTACATCTAATTCCTACGAATTTTCTTCAATTATAACCCATATCTCATTCATCCATAAGTTCACAATTTGCAGCATTCATCATCCTGATTAGAGTCAATTCAATGGCTTATTACTACCCATTACATGTTAACCCATAATGCCCATTAAACGACGATAAACCCCCCTTACCTGAGTTAATCCGGCAATTGATTCTTTGACCTTCAACAATCGTGAATTCTCCTCTTGAGCCCTAGCCTCTTCTTCTCCCCTTCTCAGTTTCTTCTCTTTTCTCCCAATTATCACGTGTTCTCTGTTTTCACGTGTAAAACCCTTTTTACCAAATGGGACTCTTTATTGATTCCAACTTTATTATTCCAATAATAATCCAATAATATTCCAATTATTTAATTAATTTAATAAATATACTATTAAACTTAAATTAAATAATTATCATATTTTATCGGGGTGTTACAACTCTCCCCCACTAAAAGAGTTTTCGTCCTCGAAAACATACCTCAAGCGAATAACTCTGGATAAGACTCCTTCATCTGACTCTCAAGTTCCCAAGTCACATTGCCACCTGTTGGTCCTCCCCAAGCTACCTTTACCAAGGCAATCTCTTTACCCTGCAACTGCTTCAACTCTCGATCCTCGATCCTCATAGGTGATGTTTCAACAGTCAGGTTATCTCTCACCTGTACATCATCTACTTGGACCACATGCGACGGATCAGGAATGTACCTCCTCAACTGAGACACATGAAAAACCTCATGCAAATTCGCAAGTGACGGCGGTAAAGCGATACGATAGGCTACCTCCCCTATCCTTTCTAAAATCTGATAAGGACCAATAAATCGAGGTGTCAACTTCTTCGACTTCAAAGCTCGACCAACCCCAGTTATCGGAGTAACACGAAGAAACACATGATCTCCCTCTTGAAACTCAAGTGACTTTCTCCTCTTGTCGTGATAACTCTTCTGACGACTCTGAGCAATCCTCATCTTCTCCTGAATCATCTTAATCTTTTCCGTAGTTTGTTGAACAATCTCCGGTCCAACCACAACACTCTCACCGGACTCATACCAACATAAAGGTGTCCGACATCTCCTACCATACAAAGCTTCAAACGATGCCATACCAATGCTCGAATGAAAACTATTGTTGTAGGTAAATTCAATCAAAGGTAAATAACAATCCCAAGCACCTCCCTTTTCCAAAACACAAGCCCTCAAAAGATCCTCCAGTGACTGAATCGTCCTCTCAGTCTGACCATCAGTCTGCGGATGATATGCAGAACTCAATCTCAGCTTAGTTCCCAAAGCCCTCTGCAAACCTTCCCAGAACTTCGATGTAAATCTAGGATCTCTGTCCGAAACAATACTCGACGGAATACCATGCAAACTTACAATTTTCTCAATATACAACTCAGCTAATCTCTCTAACGGATAATCCATTCTGATCGGAATGAAATGAGCCGATTTTGTCAATCTGTCAACAATCACCCAAATAGCTTCGAAATTCTTAATTGTCCTCGGTAAACCAGAAACAAAATCCATACTGATACTATCCCACTTCCACTCTGGAATAGCCAACGGTTGCATTAGCCCAGACGGCTTCTGATGCTCAATCTTTGACTTCTGACAAGTCAAACAAGAATAAACAAAACTCGCAATTTCTCTTTTCATTCCCGGCCACCAAAATAACTTTTTCAAATCATGATACATCTTCGTAGCCCCAGGATGAATACTCAGGCCACTACGATGTCCTTCCTCAAGAATACTCTTCTTAAGTTCGGTAACATCCGGAATACACACCCGATTACCAAATTTCAAAACACCATTCTCATCAACTCTGAATTCACCACCTTGACCTTGGTTCACTAGAGTCAACTTATCAACCAAAAGCACATCGGATTTCTGACCCTCTCTAATCTCATCCAGAATACCACTCGTTAACTTCAATATTCCCAATTTAACACTATTGTGAGTACTCTCACACACCAAACTCAAGTCTCTAAACTGCTCAATTAAATCCAATTCCTTAACCATTAACATAGACATATGCAATGATTTCCGACTCAATGCATCAGCCACTACGTTTGCTTTACCCGGATGGTAATTCAAACCAAAGTCATAATCCTTCAGAAACTCTAACCATCTCCTCTGTCTCATATTCAGTTCTTTCTGATCAAACAAATACTTTAAACTTTTATGGTCACTGAAAACCTCAAATCTTGACCCATACAAGTAATGCCTCCATAACTTCAGAACAAATACCACAACTGCCAACTCCAAATCGTGTGTCGGATAGTTCCTCTCATGAACCTTCAGTTGTCTCGAAGCATAAGCTACAACCTGCTTATTCTGCATCAAAACACCACCCAAACCCAATAATGAAGCATCACAGTAAACCTCAAATGGTTCCGACGGACTTGGTAATATCAGAATAGGAGCAGTAGTTAACCTTCTCTTTAACTCTTGGAAACCCTCTTCACATTTTGAGTCCCAAACAAACGCTTGCCAAAATTCACACCAAGAAAACTAACCTCTTCTAACCAAAATTCACACTTGGACAGTTTAGCAAATAACTTCTTTTGTCGTAGAACTCCTAAAACCACTCTCAAATGTTCAGCATGCTCTTCTTCAGATTTCGAATACACCAAAATATCGTCAATAAACACCACAACAAACTTGTCTAGGTACGGATGGAAAATCCTATTCATATACTCCATAAATACCCCAGGCGCATTAGTCACACCAAAAGGCATTACAGAATACTCATAATGTCCATACCTTGTTCTGAAAGCAGTCTTCTGAATATCCTCAGTTTTCACACGTATCTGATGATACCCCGATCTCAAATCTATTTTGCTGAACACACTCGCACCAACCAACTGATCCATCAAATCATCAATCCTCGGCAAAGGATACCGATTTTTGATCGTCACTTTATTCAGTTGCCTGTAGTCCACACACAACCTCATAGTACCTTCTTTCTTCTTAACCAATAACACTGGTGCGCCCCACGGTGACACACTCGGACGAATAAATTTCTTATCCAACAGATCTTCCAGCTGACTCTTTAATTCAGTTAACTCAACAGCAGACATACTGTACGGAGCCATCGATATCGGCCTAGTACCAGGTACCAAATCAATCGAGAACTCAACTTCACGCTCTGGCGGTAATTCATTCACTTCTTCAGGAAACACATCAGGAAAATCACACACCACGGCTAGATCGTAAATCACCAGTTTATCTTTAGCCTCCAAAGTCGCTAACAGCATAAACAACTCTGCCCCATCTGCTACTGCCTCATTCACCTGCCTTGCTGATAGAAACAAACTATTTCCTTCCTCAATCTCAGGAAAGATCACAGTCTTATCAAAACAGTTGATATAAACTCGGTTAAACACCAACCAGTTCATACCCAGGATAACATCAATCTGCACTAGTGGAAGACACACGAGGTCCATCCCAAAGTCTCTACCAAAAATACTCAAAGGGCAATTTAAACAAACTGAAGTAGTAGTCACTGAACCCTTCGCAGGAGTATCAATCACCATACTCCCATGCATCTCAGATATCTCTAATTTAAGTTTCACAGCACAATCCAAAGATATAAAGGAATGAGTCGCACCTGTGTCAATAATAGCTACAAGAGGAAAGCCATTAATATAACACGTACCTCGGATCAAACGATCATCTGCAGAAGTCTCAGAACCCGATAAAGCAAAGACCTTGCCTCCCGACTGGTTCTCTTTCTTAGGCTTAGGACACTGTGGACTGATATGACCCACCTCTCCACAGTTGAAACAAGTCATAGTCTTCAACCGGCACTCTGCAGCCAAGTGACCACCTTTGCCACACTTGAAACACTTCTTCTCAGTACTGGTACACTCATGGATACGATGTCCAGCCTGACCACATCTGTAATACTTAGCAGGGGCACTGGAGTCTCCCCCACTAGGTCTCTTCATCCCACTCTGTCTCTGGAAACCTTTGCCAGCTGCATACGGCTTCCCACGATCATTCTGATTCTTGCCTTTCCTATCAACCCTCTGTTGATAGCTCTCCGCTCTGGCCTCGGTATCCTGTTCAAAAATCCTGCAATAGTCAACCAAGTCAGAAAACACTCTAATCCGCTGATACCCAATAGCCTGCTTGATCTCGGGACGTAACCCGTTCTCAAACTTCACACATTTTGAAAATTCCCCAGTAGCCTCAGCGTAGGGAGTGTAATACTTCGACAGCTCTGTGAACTTAGCAGCATACTCAGTAACAGACCGGTTGCCCTGCTTCAATTCTAAGAACTCTATCTCTTTCTTTCCTCTGACATCCTCTGGAAAGTACTTCCTCAGGAATCTCTCTCTGAACACCGCCCAAGTGATCTCAGCACTCCCAGCAGCTTCCAACTCAGTGCGGGCAGCAACCCACCAATCATCTGCTTCCTCTGACAGCATATGCGTACCGAACCTGACCTTCTGGTTATCGGCACACTCAGTCACTCGGAAGATCCTCTCGATCTCCTTCAACCACTTCTGAGCACCATCTGGATCGTATGCTCCCTTGAACATTGGAGGATTGTTCTTCTGGAACTCACTCAGTTGACGAGCAGCTCCCAACCCCACAACATTCGGATTCCCTCCAAGTACTCCAGCTAGCATACCCAGAGCCTCAGCAATCGCAGCATCGTCTCTACCTCTTCCAGCCATCTCTATTCTGAGAACCCAACAAGCTAAAACAATAAGTACTGATAGGGTTACACAACACCTATCACATACAGGGAAACAGAATAATTACGACTCGACTCGACCGACTATGCTCTGATACCACTAATGTAACACCCTTCTAAAATACCCCAATAATTAATCAAAACAACAAAATATGAATCAGAGTAGATATGCAATTTCAAGGTGTCACACTTGACACTTCACACCATTCACCAAAATAACTTGTCATGCTCATTTATTAATCAAAATAAAACATTGCACAATTCGCAGCGGATAGAAATCTAACAACATGCAAACCATGTAACACATTACATGTAAAATTGTTCAACAACCAAAACTAAAAACAAGGTAAAACATCCCGTCCCGATGTTACATATACCAGAGCATGACCCACTAAGGAAACTACACTAGACTCCAAGCACTAGCTTCTAATCAATCACTGCTCGTTACCTGAAACATAGTTGTAAGGGTGAGTTCCTCAATCGATATAATAAGCATTATAAAATATCATGTAATGCTAAGTAAATTAACACATTCATCACCCTAATCATATCACACATTCAGCAACGGCAACATCAACTCATAATCATACTCAACACGAACACAAACACACGTATAATATTGGAATACATCCATTCATATTATACGCCATACATACATTATGAAATGAGACTCCATGCATGCGGTACCGACTATTCGTGAACACATAGTTCAACCTCACCGATCAAACCCAGATACGGCTACCAAGCTCACTAGTCCCACTCATTTGAGACCTAGTGACTCACTCACTAATTCCTCACCATGGGATTTAGCTACCACCATAAAGGCCATGCTATGCACGCTAAATCACCTAGCATGCAAACATCAACAACAATCCACAATGGACATATGCTCACACTCTAAGCCATAAACAGTCCATCCACAATCGCATACATAATAGATATATTCACAGCATTATGCATACCATCACACATCATCAGCATATATATCACAGAATCATATCATGTCATGCCAAATAATAAATCACAGTATTAGCACACTCTACTAATACCTGTACTGCCCAAAACAACGGGAAATGATCCCTACTATACCATACATCAGCTAATATTACATCATTCAGCTGAAACGACCAAAACTGCACAACAACAGCTCAGAAAAATCAAACTTCTGCCCATACGCGTATGCCTCATGCCCATACGCGTATGGCGCATTTCCTAGCCAAGCCCATACGCGTATGGCCTGTCTCATACGCGTATGATACGCGTACCACTTCTCCCATACGCGTACCAACAGAGACAAAACTACGTTAGAACATCATCTTCTTCATTCATACGTGTATGGCCTCACCCCATACGCGTACCACTCACAGGCTACGCGTAAGTACACGCGTATGGCGCGTATCAGCACCAGTCTCCTCCTCTCCAGGCCATCTCATACGCGTATGGCCTAGTGTCATACGCGTATGACCAGAAACCAAAATTCCAGATCTGCTATGGGTTCTTCTCTGCTACGAGATTTCTCAAATCCAACCTTCCACAGTCCAAATTTTACACAGCATTCATTCATATTATCTAACACAGATCATACCCATTCAATTTCACAATTTCTAACCTTATTACATCTAATTCCTACGAATTTTCTTCAATTATAACCCATATCTCATTCATCCATAAGTTCACAATTTGCAGCATTCATCATCCTGATTAGAGTCAATTCAATGGCTTATTACTACCCATTACATGTTAACCCATAATGCCCATTAAACGACGATAAACCCCCCTTACCTGAGTTAATCCGGCAATTGATTCTTTGACCTTCAACAATCGTGAATTCTCCTCTTGAGCCCTAGCCTCTTCTTCTCCCCTTCTCAGTTTCTTCTCTTTTCTCCCAATTATCACGTGTTCTCTGTTTTCACGTGTAAAACCCTTTTTACCAAATGGGACTCTTTATTGATTCCAACTTTATTATTCCAATAATAATCCAATAATATTCCAATTATTTAATTAATTTAATAAATATACTATTAAACTTAAATTAAATAATTATCATATTTTATCGGGGTGTTACAGTATGTATCAGAACCAAATCCATTTGGTATCTCAATGGTTCTTCTTGTTGGATTAAAGTCACTTTACATGAATGGAAGTGTGACCTTTATGCCAAAAATGGAATGATTCATTGTGTAATGGTTTAGTTGCTTGGATAATGGCTCAAAAGTGTGTGAAATCTTCTGATTAGAGTGAGATTCAGAAGCAATAAGGACATGTACTTAGAGATTTTGTAGATTTGTTTGGATTTTCAATGCAACTTAGCTTGGAACTCGACCTATCAACCATTTCATGATGTTGCCTTCCCAAATTCGATTCTCTTAGCTCAAGCATGGAAAATTATTGCTCTTGGACATTTTGGAAATATGGAATCATGATCTACAACTTTCATGTTGAGAAATTTGCTTCAATCATTTGGGATCTTGGTGAAACATTGGCATAAAGTTGGTCACTTGATTAGGTCAGCATGCTGAAAATTTCACTAAGTGTTTTATCACTTGAAAAGCAAATGAGTCCTCCACTTCATGGCCCCATATCTCTTCATCCATGAATTTTTTGGGGGTTTCATCACCTATTAAAAAGTTGAAGTATGAAGCAATACCTTTGATTTGATCATTTAAGAAAAGAAAATGGTGGCTTGGATCACAAGTTATGGCCTTTGAAAAATGGGTACTTGGACATGATGTCCATGGACTTGGTAAAATTTTCAAATTCCCTATCTTTGCCCCTTTTGCAAGTAATCTTGATTTTCTTGATTAAAATTGATCAAATGATTTCATTGATCACATTTTAATGATCATTGACTTGAAAAGTCCATAGTTGACCAAAAATCTTAAAAGTCAAACTTTGACTTTAGGTATCTGTTGACTTTTCATCAATTGTGTTCAAAACTTTCATCTGCTCATGAACCTAACTTCTTGATCCATTTGAGTAATATGAGTGGGTTATGAGGACACATTTGAGGACATTGGATCATGCCTCAAGCCATAGGATCATGCTTTGGTCAAAGAGTTAACATTAAGCTGACTTTGACCAAAAACCATAATTTTGAGTGCCAGATGAATTATGGCTTGATGAACTTGAATTGAGGCGAGTACAAACTTTGATTGTTGATGGAGGGAGAATCTTGATCACCTTGAGATGTTTATGGTCATACTAAGCCTTGATTGATCCATCCCTTGAACTTCTTGATGCCAAAACCCTAACTTGCAAACAAAGCAAAGCACAACATATATTTTTTGTATTTTTATAGGGTTAGCAAAGCATAAGGATATACATAAAAGTATTTGAAGACCTTGGTGTTATGAAAATGATACAAATGATAAGGGATCTTAGGGGTGGAAATTAGGGTATTACACTTATCCCCTAATGGTAGACTCTCCATCTCCAAAGATGTGTTGTTTAATGAGTTAAGGTTTCCTTATATTGAGTATTTCAGTCTCTTGCAACAACTATCAGCTCTACTCAGAATAATTATACAAACCCCACTATAGGTGGAACCAATTCTCATGAGTCCTGAAGTCATGCTAGTGCATATGCCAATTTCAATCATGATAATCCCAGTTCTTCCTCATCTTCCACTAATAGAATTCCTAATACAACTAATGTCTCTAGTCCTTCACTCTCTACATCTAATTCTCATGGTCCCACCTCTATATCTCATGCCGAGTCTACTAGCACCACTGGTTCAGATTCCAAGACCCTTTTTTTATCCCTCATAATGCTATTCCAATTGATGTTAGGCCTGTCAACAACCATGCTATGCAGAATATAGCCGAAACTGGATTTCTCAACCTAGAATAGAACCCAAATTATTACTCACTCTCTCTGAGCCTAAGAATGTCAAGCAGACACTCTCTAACTAGCAGTGGAAAGTAACCATGCAAGCAGAGTATGATTCTCTCATGAGCAACAATACATGGACCTTAATCCCTTTTCTTCCTCAAAGATGGGAAGTTGGAAATAAATGGTTCTAGAGTGAAAGAAAATTCTGATGGATCAGTCAACAGATACAAGACTAGGCTTGTATCCAAGGGATTCCATCAAAGAGAAGGGTTTGACTTCAATGAGACCTTTTCTCCTGTAGTTAAGCCTATAACCATCAAGATCATCCTATCTATTGCAGTCACATACAAGTGGTCCATTCAACAACTTGATATGAACAATGCTTTTACAAATGGATTACTAAATGAGGAAGTCTACATGGTCCAACCTAAGGTGTTTGAAAGTTCAAATACTTATTCGGTATGCAAACTGAACAAGGCTATATATGGCCCTAAGTAAGCTCCAAGGAAATGGTTGAAAAGGTTGCATGTTGCCTTAATTCATCTTAAGTTCAAGCTAGGTAAGTGTGACCCTTCACTTTTTACTTACTTTTCTCAAGGGCATACAATGTATCTTTTGGTCTATGTTGATGATATCATTATCGCTGGAAGCTCTACTTCTATTTTACAATCTATCATCACCAAGCTTAATGTGGCTTTCGCCCTAAAACACTTAGGTGACTTAGAATATATTCTTGGCATTGAGGTAAAAAGAGTTAACTTTCAATTTCTTTTGCTCACTCAGACCATGTATGTCAAAGATCTATTCTTAAAAACCAACATGCTTTACTACACCCTTGTTAACACACACATGTAGTCTACATGCAAGCTCACCAAAGTTGGTTTCCCTACTATGGTTGACCCCTATATGTACAATGCACTGCAATATGCCACCCTTACAAAGCCTGATATTGCCTATTCAGTAAACAAGGTATGTTAATTCATGGCTCGTCCTCTTGAAGCTCATTGGGTTGCAGTGAAAAGGATTTTGAGGTACCTTAAAGGAACCTTCACTCATGGCCTACATCTTCTTCCTATTCCCACAAACATAGCTCCAACAATTCAAGTGTTATGTGATGCAAACTGGGATTCTAACCCATATGACAGGTGAAACACCTCAGATGCTGCTATTTACTTTGACCCTAATTTGATATTTAGGTGGTCCAAAAAGCAACCTGTAGTTTCCAGACCCAACACTCAATCAAAATTCATAAGTATAGCACAAGCCACTACAGACTTGCTCTGGGTCCAAACTCTTCTCAAGGAATTGTTCATTTCTACCAAAGTTCCTCAAATACTTTGTGATAATCAATCAACAACGCTCTTTGCTCACAACCCGCTAATGCACACTAAAACCAAACACATGGAGATTGTTATTTTCTTTGTCAGAGAAAAGGTTATGGCCAAACAGGTGCAAGTTCTTCATGTCACGGGCACTGATCAGTGGGCTAATGTGCTCACTAAACCACTTGCATCTACCGATTTTATTTCTCTAAGGCACAAACTCAGGGTTGTCACTTCTACTTGAGTTTGCGTGGGGGGTATTAGAGTAATTAATAGATATTAGCCTAGTAGGTATATTATACCGACATCTGTCAGCTCTAGGAGTACTAATCACAAGCTATAGTAGGCCACGTTGCTACTCCTATAAGTAACAAGGTGCCATCACTCTTGTAACTAACAATTGCAATAACTGAATTCCGTTACAGTATGAAAACAAAAAATATACCTTCATTTACCTTGGTTTCTAACAGAAAGCTTTAAAGGCAAGAAGAAGATACATATGTTAGTTTGGAAAGAATGATTCGAAGTGTTTCAAAGATTTTGAAGACGGGAGATGACCTAGAAATGTCAAACTCTTATGGTTGAAAGTGAAAGAGATGAATACTTGAGATCTCCAAATTGTATGTTTTTCTTTATCTTGAAGATCCGTTTAAGGTTTTGAAAATTTTCATTGGAGATATTTTGGAAGAAAACATCTTGTATGTGGTGAAAGATAATTTTTTTTTTAAGAAATGCAAAGTGATGGTACACAAGGAAAATATTCAAAGAGTTGCAATAAGATGAAATTTTGAAGTGTGTCAACTTATAAAAATAATAATTCAAAGCGTTATCCCAATGTATAGGGCACATACAAATATACGTGGAGTCATTACATATGATAAAATGTCTCCAAAATTTTAAAATTTAGCAACGACGAGTCACCAGAAAGAAATTAAAGAGAACATAAATTTTACCTAATTTTTTTTAAATATTAATTCTAAAGCTCATTCAAAAATTAATATTTAAGGGGGAACATTTGCTATATATAAAATATAAAACATTGAATCTGAAGTATAAAACTTCTTTAAAGCTAATAGAAGTGACTTCTCATTTGAGAAATACAATAGTTAGTAGAAGCATTTTCTCCTTCAAAAAATTAAAATAAATAAAAACTTTAAATATATGTCACTCATTTATAAATTAATATGTTAAATTTATCTGTTGAAAATAAAACATTTTAAAGTTAAATCCTCTAACTTAAATATTTAAACTACACATTTGAATCTAATTACAAGTTTTATCATGTTATAAGAAGCAAAAATAATTTGAAGTCAAATCCTCTAACTTAAATATTTAAACTACTCTTGTACTATACACTCTCCCTCTCCTGTTAAAACCTTCATTCAATTCAACCATCATGTCTTCATATAAGAAAGTAGAAACAATATGCAGGTTAGGTTAGGCTAGGGTGAAGAAATTAAAGAGCGTGAAATTGCCATGAAAATTCTAGACAAAGAGACAGTAGAGTCAGAGTCCCAGGTTCCTGAATGAGACACAAACTTTAGTTAATGGCTCACAAAACAGTACCATGTTTTCTATCCATCCATCCTCAACTTTTTCTTCACTTTTATTCCTTCTTTTTGTTCCCTCTCAAAACCCTTTCCCGTACGCGTGCCCCTATTCTGATTACGTCATCCCACCTACACCACGCCCTCTCCACATTTTTAACCAAACATTTCTTAAGAAATTTTAATCACATACATTAATTGACTAATGTAATCTTGATGATTGTTTATGAAAATGCATAATTATTAACAATAACGTGGTTTAGGTAACCCCGTTCTTGATGAATCATTCCTTCCATTCACCAACACAAGACAGCATCATTAAAACAAGACTCTACCTGTCCGTTTCATCTTAGAACCTTCACAAACACTACACATCTATAACCTCCATTTCCTCATGTTTTTCACCCAAAAAAATAAATAACCAAACTCATAATTTTGTTCTCTCTACCTATCTTTTAATAACCCAACCCATAGAAGAAAATCATTGTTTCTCAAATAATTCCTTTTTGTTTATTCACACGCGCTTATATATATATTTTTTTCCATTTTTAAATATCTCTCATTACACTTGCCACCTTTTTCACTATGCTTTTATTATGATTTCTTTTTTGTTGGAGTTTTTGCCTTTTTAGCTTTTTGCTTCACTTGAATATTAATTATCTCTTAGCTTCTCTTCACACTCTCTATATCTTCTTTATCTCTCACCTATATCTACATACATTTTCACACTCTTCACACTCTTATAATTCATACATGATGATGAAACTATATTAATGGCGTCGTGGTGGTGAATTTGATGCAGCAATATTATCAGTCATTTATATGATGGATTCTTGCGTCCCACCTGGATTTCGGTTTCATCCGACCGACGGAGAGCTGGTTGGTTATTATCTTAGAAAGAAAGTTGCTTCTCACAAGATTGATCTTGATGTTATCAAAGAAATCGATCTATATCGTATCGAACCATGGGATCTCCAAGGTATATATATATATAATTTAGTAAGTTTTTCACACAATATATATAGTGTTCAAATTTTCTAAAACCTTGTATATATCATAGTAATGCACAAGATTATACCTGTTCAACAAAATTCTTGATTAGGGTTTTATTAGGGTTAAGTTTTTTTTGTCCATGTTAAAAAGTATATATTGAAAGGTTTTAGATCTTTGAATACAGATATGTGTAGAATTGGGAATGAGGAGCAGCATGAATGGTATTTTTTTAGTCACAAAGATAAGAAGTATCCGACGGGGACGAGGACGAACCGAGCTACGATGGCGGGGTTCTGGAAAGCAACAGGAAGAGATAAGTCAGTGTATGAACGAACAAAGCTTATTGGAATGAGGAAGACACTTGTTTTCTACAAAGGAAGAGCTCCGAATGGACAGAAAACTGATTGGATCATGCATGAGTATAGGCTTGAAACTGTAGAAAATGCACCTCCACAGGCAAGTTTATAATTATCTTAATTCTTAAACATATTTCTATATAGTATAAAATATATTATATAGTTCATAATCATATACATACCATATATTTTATGTTGAGTTTAAGGAGTTAATTAAAGTTCAAACTTGATTAGTGACTTTTAATGAGCATTGTTACTTTATGTTAATTAGTGTTAAAGGGTTTCAACTTCCAATAGTAATTCTTTCTCACTATACGTCATTTTCTCATGTTATCGTTTAGTACTATAATTAAGTTCATGATTACTCCCCTAAACTCGTTTTATAGAGAGTACAACTTTTTTTCTCAAAGAACATGTAAGAAACTTGCTATTTCATTCTAATATCAATATTCAAGTTTTAAATAATGGTCGTGGTTGCGTTGCAATCACATAAAAACTTTTGAAATTCTGGTCGGTACAGATGTTGTTGCAACATTGATTGTGGTCTTTGAGGTGGAGAATATATACAATTTGTCACAGCTGTTTTTGCGGTATCGGATCATTTATCATTATATTAGATGATGACTTTATTAGCTGATTGTATTTCAGTTTGTTTGACTTAATTAAATGATTGACTTACGCTAGGTACCAAAAAAGATTGAATTTTCACAAAAGCTAAAAGTGAACACACGCATAAAAAGATGAACAAGAACTTTCACCTTTTCACATTCAAAACATCATGAATTGTTGATGAATGTCATATTCAAGTCAAAAAAATGACTCTACCTTATGTAGTCTCTAAATTCAAGTCTCTTCTTTCCTTGACCATTTCACAAAACATCATTATAATTAGCTTTCAAACTTAATTAAATTGAGTGTGGCTTTACAGGAGGAAGGTTGGGTTGTGTGCAAAGCATTCAAGAAGAAAACCAATGTCCAAACAAAGACTAATGAAAGATGGGAACCAAACAACTTATATGATATGGAACAAACAAGTGGCATCATCTCAATGCAACCTCAGAGACTTTCATCTCAAACTTTCATGTACAAGCAAGATATAGAAGAAGATAACTTAATCTTCATGCATTCACAACAACTGCTACCTCTTCCTCAGTTAGAAAGTCTCTCTTTGCCATTAGCAAAGAGACAAATTTCAATGTCAATAGAATCAGAAAATAATGTTAACAATAATGATGTTCAAATTGGATTATTATCCAGCATCAACAAAACTGAGAAAGTGACTGATTGGAGGGATCTTGACAAGTTTGTAGCTTCTCAGTTGAGTCAAGAAGATCATAGACATGAAACAAGCTCAGACATGTCATTGTTGCTACTTCAAAGTAGTAGTGATGAAGAGATAAAGTTAAGCTCATTTTTAAGTACAAGCTTAGATTGTGACATTGGGATATGTGTATTTGAAAATTAAATACACATAGAAAGGGGTTATCTTTGCTCCATTTGTAGTATTATATATGAATATGAATGTTTGCTTGATGTTTTGAGGTTATATATAATAATATGGTTTTGTAAAAATGTGTGTGGAAAAGGTTTGAATATCTGCTGCATATTGTATGAACACAAAATTGCTCAATACATTGTTTGATTTACATTAGGGAAGGTATACAATAAATACAACTAGAACCATGGCTAGACTTTGGTTGAAAATTTTCAAATTCGTTCTAAACAAATTAATAGCAATATTAACAACAAATATATTGGTCTTGATTGTAGATGTTGCACTTGTTGGTCTTACACTCCCCCGTAAGACTCAAGAACAATCAATCCATTTTTAAGAGTTTTATTTTTATTTTTAAATATAATATATTATTTCATTTTCTTATTATTATAAATTTGTATTTCTTTTCTTTTCTTTATATCTCTCTTGAAATTAAGAAGTTAAATAATTGTACTTTTTGGTATAAAAGAAGCGTATGTATTCATAATAATGCATCACAATATTTTCTCTACACCGTATCAATGACGAACGTGGAAGCCTATACAAAGGAAGCGTCGGTCGTGGCCTTCCAGAAGTTCAAGCTGCTGGCTGTGAAAGTGAACGGAGTTTTGTTCCACCGGAGTTCAGCCTAGGTGGTGGACGGGGCGTTGTTCTACGAGAATTCGGCCTAAGTGGTGGATGGGGGTTTCTTCCCTGGAGTTTGTTACACATAATAACATATAGGGAGGATTCAGTTATGGTAGAGGTATTCCCAGCAATTATAATGACTATGACTATGATGGTGATTACGGTAGCGTTATGTTGTTTTCGGGTTTGAAAAATTTATCACAAAGAAAATTATCGAGACGAGTCGCGTATTAGATTGGTCGCTTTCTTTAAAACGTTTCGCCGTATTACCAATAATTATGTAATGCATTCGAGTTTCGACGACGTCTCCAGGATAAAATAGCTCGTTCAATTTAACGATTATCACTTGCATTATAATGAATCATTTGAAAAAATACACCTTCAGATGATGTTGAAACCACTTGCAGTATCTGGAAAGAATCCAATAGTAGATGGCACGAATAGTCACTAAAAAAACAGAAAAGAAAAAATATACGAGATGAAGATAATGAGAGGGAGAAGAGAGATTCTGAAATGCTCAGGAATCTGGAGTGAGTTGCAAATGAATTGATGATCTCTATTTATAGGCGAAACGAAAAACGTGGGAGGGAGTTGAAAACGTCAGCCCCATTACTGACCGTTTTAGCTTGGTCAGCAAGTCAGACTTTGACCCGATCTTTGAGGGCAAGTCAAACTCAGTCAAAACTTAGGTTAAGACTAGATTTTGATAAGTGACACATCATAATTAATTAATTAATTTCCATGAAATCAATTAATAAATAACTAATTTCTAATATTAAAATTAATTAATTCGTAATTAATTAAATTCCACCAATTCGGGTTTCAAAAAATTAATTCATCTAGACCGAACTGAACCGAATCGGGTCGGCCGGATGGCGACGGCACGCGTGTTTTTCCATTTAATATCAATAAACCATTCCAATTCCCATTCCAAGGTGTTATCATTCCAAGATTTCCAACAATATCATTCAACATCGGAGATGAAGGTCAAAATAACTCTCCTCAAATTAACGACCGTCTTTTTATTTTTTTTCAGGTTTGAAGCAGCTTGATCATGTTAGAGCTCGGATTTTAAGAAAAGTTCATTATCATCCTTTTAGGAAACTTTTTTCTGAGATTCAAAGAGAAGAGGCAAGGCAAGAAGTGAAGTTGGAAAAACCAACGACGGATGAATCAACACGTATCACACAAAATCTCGTTGAGAACAAGAAAGATGGTAATAAATCTAACAACCCTAGTGTGAACATTGCAAACATCCTTGGATAACATGTGAGACATGCTGGAAACTTTATGGAAAACCTCTCAATGCAAAGAAGAAAGGTGGACATGATGCACTTCAAGCTACTTCTATCAAGAGCCACAATATTCCTCAATTGCTTTCCCGCTCACCAAGGAACAACTAGATCAACTGTACAAACTCTTTGAATCTCAAACTCCTTCATGATTTGTAGTATAGAAAGGTAACTTTTCATAACCAATCCATCTTTGTGTCATTCGTGATCATTGTTGAATTGTTGATTATGGAGCCACCGATCATATGACCAGAGAATCTAGTTTATTTTCCTCATATAAATCTTGTGTGTGAAATTTCAAAATTAAAGCTATTGATGACCATCTTTCATTTGTGGTAGGCCAAGGTTTTATTTTTCTGTCTTCAGTAATAACCATCCAAGATATATTACATGTTCCAAATTTTTCTTGAAGCTTGTTATCTTTCAATAACCTAACACAAAATAAAACTATCAAGTTCATTTCTTTGAGGCCCATTCTGTGTTACAAGACTTGATCTCATGGAACACGATTAACACTGCTATGCAAAATGGTGTACTATACTACTTTGAAGATGGACCAGAAAACAAGCATCAATTTGGACCAATAAGTTCTTCTTTTGAATCATTTTTTAAAAATAATAAGGATGGTGTTGTATTGGTGAATCTGATATTAGGTCACCCTAGTTTTAAATGTTTTAATTGTCTTGAAGAAAAATATTTTTCTTGAGTTGATTTCTCGAGTGTGAACAAGTTTTGTGAGAGATTCTTTTGAAAATCTCCATCTTCAATCTATAGCCGAAAACATCATTTTTGTAGCTACTCAACTTTAAGAGAGAGTACGAGTAGTAGTTTTGAGGTACATTAGGTGTTCTAATGTTGTTGTGAAAATTATTTTTGTTTTCTGATTGAAGAATTAGATTGTGATTATGAATTCTAGAGATTGACATCCAATGAAGAAAAGAATAATGTCTTCTCCAGTGGAATTTTGGTAGGATCGAGTGAAGATCCTTGCAGATGAAATCTTAAAGTTTTTACCTCCAACAATAGTTCAAAGACTTGGACAAGGGAATTTTGATAGGATCAAGTGAAAATCAATGCAGAAAAAAATGTTGGAGTGCTTTGGTTTAAGAAGGGGGTTAGTTTAAGACCGAGTGAATATCTTGTAGGATTTGATGCCTTGTGATCTATGTACAACAAAAGGAAGCTTAAGATTCATATATGTGGTGGCAAAACAATCATTCTCTCCAGGCATGGAGAAAGGAAAAGGGAAAGTGGCGAAAGGAATGCCACTTGTCGAGGATGACATGTCGACGAATGATTTTGACTCTGGTTCAGAGCCATCTTTGGACATAGTTTGCAATGTGGTTTATGTGCTCCCAGTGGAGTACAACTGCAAAACCGAGGTTGAAGAGCCTCCGACAAGCGAAGAGGTCGAGATGGCTAAACATAAGCCAAATTGTTACTACTTCATGAACAACAGTTGTGTCGAAGAACATAATGTGTTTTTCGAAAGACCTGATTGTGGCATGAAAAGCGACCTTAAGCCTTTATTTATAAGGGTGAAAATTGAAAACACTAGCATCAATAAAGTGCTAGTGGACGGAGGAGCGGTGGTCTACTTAATGCCTCACTTGATATTGAACAAAATCGATATGTTTGACACCTATTTAAGGCTACACAACATGGTTCTATCGAACTATGAAGGAAAAATTGACACCACCATGGGGGTAATTCAAGTCTACTTAACGGTGGGGACGATAACAAGACCAACAATTTTTATGGTCATTTCCTTGGGGGAAAATTATAATCTACTCTTGGGAAGGGAATGGATACATGGTATTGGAGCAGTATCATCGACACTCCATCAGAGAATATCAATCTGGTGAGGATATGAAATTGTTGAGAATATTGAAGAAGACAAAAGCTACTTTTTAGCAGAGGTTAACCATGTCGACAAACATAACTTCGACAAGCATCTGGTGTGAATTGTGTGATGCACACCAGCGAGCTTTGCTTATAAGCCCTCAGATAAATCCTTTTATTCCCTTCAGTTACACACACTGTATGGTTTTAGGTGGGACAGAGAATTAAAGGATAAAGAGATAAAAGGTATGCCAGGAGTCCGACACACAGGTTGGGATGACCCAGACATAGATCATGTCTGAGTTAGAGGCATTACGAATTATTTCAGCTTATGTGGCTGAAAATAGATTAAAAGCAGCCTTGGAAGTTGAAGTCCGTAATAAGGCTGTTGAAGCCACAAACATGGAAATCTATGATGTCGGACCAGGTGTTAAGTTCAAACCAGAACCACCGAATAAGCCATAACACCTGGGTTTGGAAAGCCAGAGGCTAAACTATATTTACGATGAGGAGCCTTTGGGATTCGAGAAGGATCTAATGGCATCAACTGCAAAGATGCTAGCACAAGATCCTTTAGAGGAAATCAACTTGGGTAATGGGGAAGTCAAAAGGCCAACTTACATAAGGGCTAATATTGACCCCGACCTTAGGGTCGAACTAATACAATTGTTAAAGGATTACAAAGATTACTTTGCTTGGGATTACCATGAGATTCCCGGGTTGAGCAGATACTTGGTAGAATTGAAGTTGCCAATAAAATTTGGGAACAAACCAATTAAACAGACAACCCAAAGGTTTACGCCAAACATTATGTCAAAAAACAAAACGGAGATTGAAAGACTCCTAAGAAGCAAGTTCATCCGAACTGCAAGGTATGTCGAGTGGCTTGCCAATATAGTTCCTGTAATAAAAAGAATGGAATTTTGAGGGTGTGCATATATTTTAGAGATTTAAATGTTGCCACCCAAAAGGACGAATACCTAATGCCCGTGACAGAAATACTAGTCGATTCGACAACGATTTTCAATTATCTTAGCGTGTTAGATGGTTATTATGGTTATAATCAAATTTTTATTCCAAATGAGGGTGTGCCGAAAACAGCGTTTCGATGTCTCAGAGTCTTAGGCACCTATGAGTGGGTCGTAATGCCTTTTGGCTTAAAAATGTTGGTGCAACGTACCAAAGGGTAATGAACTCGATCATTCATGATTTTATAGAAACATTTATATAGGTGTATATCGATGACATAGTCATAAAGTCTGCATCAGGAGGGGGTTATCTAGATCACCTTCGACGGTCATTCGAGAGAATGAGGAAGCATGGTTTAAAAATGAATCCTATGAAGTCTGATTTTTGCGCGCAGGTGTTATACCCCAAAATTTACGCTCCCTTTTGCATAATTCATTTGCATACAACAAAGCATATTATGCATGACCATTGCATTTGGTCGTAGGATCACAAGCATAGCGACTGTGTAACTTGTATCTTAACATTAGGGTTTCATCTTGTTTTTCTTAATAACTAAATCTAACTTCCACAATATATGGTACTTGTTTTTTCTTGTCATTCATATAGGTAATCATGCTCCAAATCAAGGCAAGACAGAGTCCCTTTGATCAAGATAAGGGCAAGTTTGTTCATGATGGTTCAAAGTTGGTTCATGTGTTTATTTCCATACCACAACACTCAATCTTCAAGCCATTTCACATATCACTCAAGACCTAATCAAGATTTCATCAAGGGATGCTCATTCCATCATCATTATGGCTTAAAATGCAAGAAAACATCAAGTTTTCACAAATGGGTGCAAGATGGTTTGACCTAATTTGCAAGTGTGCCATGCCTTTGGTCCAAACTCCATAACTCCTTCAATTTTTATCCAACTTCCAAGTTTATTTGAGCCAAAGATTACTTTTGGTATCCTCTACAACTTTGATTCAAGGGTCAAACATAAAATCATCCATTAAGGACCTCATTTATGCAAAGGACCGAGTTGCCTAAATGGGTCAAAACCTTGTCATGACCCCCACTTTCCACCCTTGCTATTTCCAGCTCAAACACTCTTTTGATCCCATTATTCTTGCATATTGTTAAGATTATGCCAAAGATCATTTGGTCCAAGTTTGGCAAAAAATGCACGAGGGAATCAAAAGTTATGGTGTCATGAACTTGGGGCCTCAAAATGACCCAACATGCTGCAAAGTGCTTGACCAATTGCCTAGCCCACAAAACCAGGTCACAACCTCATCTTCAAAAGCATACAAATTTCACCTCAAAGCTCATTTTGGATTTATTATTTTTGCAGCTTATTCTACTCCATGAAGTGATCTTTTGGCTCAAAGAAAATCAGAAAACGCACGAGGGAATTGGATTTGGCCTAAGCTTGAACATGATGACCTAAACTCTATTTTGCATCGTGACCTATAATGTTGAATCATGCACAAATCAACTTGGGACCACTTCTCATGCATGAAAAATCATTTCCCATGACCAAACGCATCTGATGACAACATGAAACGACTTACAAAGCTTTAAAATCACGGGTTTGACACCAAAATTTCACACGATCGGGATCTGAAATTTTCCAAGTCAATTCACACAAATTCAGACCTATTTTACACGTATTTGAATACCAACATATTCCCTATAAATAGTGGAAGCTTTTGCCTTCATTTGTAAGCTTGGAAATCCAAAGAAACCATGCCACCATTGAAGCCCAATACCTCAAATAACCAGTCAAGCTCTTTTCGATCTAAGCTCTTTTACTTCCCTTTCTTAGCTCAGAGTCCTTCATCAACATCCTCTGAAGTTGTCTGAAGCATTTCCTTGGTATGAATCCCTCTCCTAACTGAGATTTATCTGTTGTTTTAGTCTTTTAATTTTACTTTGAAGAACTAGGGTTCTTCACTAGTTTGAGCAAATTCTCCCTACTAAGAGAAAATCAATTGCTTTGATGCAGGTAGACATGAACGAAGAAATGTTTAGCAACTGAATCTATGCTTAGTTCATGTTGAAAACACGAGTTCATGAAGTTACAAAATCACAAATCCGGAGGTTGAAGATGAAGTTTCTTCGCGCGTGTTGGAGCCAAATTCAAATCACTCAGCCAATTAGCGCGTGCCACCTTTGCTAGCCGTTGGATTCAAATGTTTTAATTTCTTTTTATTTCATTTAATTCCTTTTTTGTTTAAATCTAATTTTAAATAGCACCCTTATTATTTTCCAGTCCTATTTTTTTCCATAATTGCATAAAAATATTTTCTATCACATACTATTTTTGCATAATTTTTAAAATCATTTTTTCATTTAATTCATATTTTCCTTTATTTTTTTTAACATTCTATTTTATTCATTTTAAAACATTTTTTATCCCAACTTTTGAGGTCAAGTCACCCTTAATTTTGTTGGCCTTCTACATTTTTCTTGGATTTTTGTTTGACGCTTTGACCCTTCTTTGACATTTTCCTTTTTATTTTCTTTATTTAATCAATATTAAATCATTGTTAATTGATTTTTATTTTCTTTTGATGATCATTTGATGTTTTGGATTGATTTTGATTGCATGGTTGATGAATTCTTCCTCATCTCAAATCATTGATAGATGAACTTGGCGCTGATCAACCTTCTTTAATCCAAAACTGTTGATAGATGATTGTGAATCATCTTCAATACTTTGCATCAATGATAGATTAACCGTCGATGTGCCATATTTTGAGTTCTTTGATTTATGGACAGAATGATCCCTTGTGATTACCTTGATTCTCCTTTTCACTTTTTCTATCTTCATCTCTTTCTTTTGCTTCAACCATTATGTGACATGTTGTAGGAGATTAACTTTGTGTTCATTCTCTAACATGTTTGACACATACATTGTTATTGACCGGCCTCAGATAGGTATGGATTCTACATAATCCTACTTACGATTTCTTAACATAACGCTAAATTGTCCCAACACAATTTGTTAACCATTAACTCCTAAAGTTGCTTATTGTTCTTTACATTATTGTCATTTTATTCTTGCCCTTTAATTCAAGTAATTTAGTTTATGTCATTTATTTTTATGTTATTTTCTTAATGCACTTTAGTTTTATGCTTCATTAATAATCATCTCACTTCATACTCTATTCATTATGCTGTATTTATATGTTACTTCTTATCTTGTTTGATTGCTTTGCTTGTTAAATCTTAATGAATCAAAACATGATAAAGTGACTTGGACTTAATCTTAATCCCATGCTTGACTTGGAGTCTTGAAGACCTTCTGGACAATAGACTTTGACCTAGGTTTAGACCCTTTGCTTGAATTTGAGTGCCTTTGTACTCATGGACCTTATGGACACGTTGGCTTGCTTTTCTCCTGTTAAACTTTTGATTTCTTGGTCTTATTCATCTGTTTATTGATCTGCCTCTTGCGTTCACCTGCTGGTTTAGCACACTCTCACACACACATGGCTTTCTCTTGGGCTACCTAACAATTAGGCATAGGCTAGTACACTTTTCACCTACATGGATTTCTCTTGGGCTACCTAGCAATGAGACCTTAGGCCAGTTTGGTATGATCATGCATCTTTGTTTGATTCATCAATTCTACTCCTTTGATTTGGCTTGATAAAGTTTCACATTTAACCAACTAGATCCTTTCATCTGGTACACTTTCCCCTTTGTCCTTGTCAAGTGACCATAAGTCCCTTGGTCACTTGATGGGACTTTTCTATGTTACTTTAGAGCATAAATACTTCAACAAGAATATGACTCTTAGTGAACTACAAATCTCCTCAGCATATCAGTCATCTGACTCATCCTTACCAGCATCTTTGCGAACCCACTTCAATAACTTATCAGTCATTGACTAGGTTTTCATGCCATGAGCCTTAAGCAATAGGAAATTATAAGAGGGGATCTTCTTTCCCCTTGTCTAGGGTACCTCTGTTCACAGGATGTAGACGCTAACTGCTCAGAGTATTCGTTTCTATTCATAGAGTTTAGTGTTATTCTAGTCGATTCACTGTCAAGTCTGTAACTTGTCTTTGTGGATCTGTTATCCTTCTTGGTTTTGATACCATTGTAATAACTTATTTTAGGGTTGACACCTTTATGGTTATTCCCTGGGTTGACACCTTTATGGTTATTCCCCTTCTTGGTTTTGACACATTGTAATCACTTCTTTTAGGGTTGACACATTTATGGTTATTAAAGGTGTGAAAAACACAAGAAATGGGGGGTTTGAATTGGGTTTTAAAACAAAATCTTTTTACCAACTCAAAAACACCACTCAAATGTTAATAACAAATAGATTAAAACACAAGTATTTTTATCCTGGTTCGCTTGAAACTCAAAGCTACTCTAGTCCACTCGCCAAGGTGATGTCGCCTTATACACAAGGACTTAATCCACTATAATCAATAGATTACAATAATCACAAAGAATAGCCTTCTTTGTCTTCTCAAGGATCCTACTATACCCTAGTCTCATTAAGGAATCACAAAGAACAACTTTCTTTGTCTTCTCAAGGATCCGACTATTCCCTAGTCTCCTTAAGGAATCAAACAAACAGTTTGAATAATATTTTGTGTTACAAGTTGCTTCTACACAAGCAAATTTTACACAAATGATAAACAAATACTTAAAGAAAAGTTGTGTATAAAAATGATAGCTTTTCATAAATAAATAGACTTGTCAAATGTTGTAGCGCTTCAGCATTCAACATTTTCTTCAAGTCTCCAAGTCCCACTTATATAACATAAGAAGAAGAACGTTGGAGGGCAAAATGGGGAAACCAAATAGAGCGGTTGTTCACTGTTGGATGGTGAAATGAGTGATATTTCTATTGTCATTTGCCCATAAATTCAGTGACAGGTGTGATATATAGTACATCCTTTTTCCCATAATACCAGGTAGTGGAAAGAATAATTGATTTATACTATATACCAATTGATAGTACTATTTGATCATGTATCCATTTGGTCTTATCTTCAAGTTCATTTGATTTTGATGAAAGTTGATGAAGCCTGAAATGAAGAAATATACATCTAGATTCAGAAACTTTATAATCTTAGTTAGAACCTTGACAGTGTCAGCAGTCTGGCTTGAGATCTTCAGTATCTTCACAATCTTCAGACTCTTCAGTCAAAACTATGATAACCTCAACGTCTGGCTTGAGATCTTCAGAATCTTCAGCTAAGTAACAAAACTTTAGAAGCTTTACATTCTTCAGAAGCTTGATGATCAGAGTGACGTCCAGAAGCAAAAACCCAGAGAACGTTGCAACATCAACATAACGTCTCCTCAGAAGCTTCTCAGGAGTGAATCAGTACAAAAGCAGGAAGATCATTTCAGCATCAACTTGAACATCTTTCAGAACTTCTCATGATTGACGCAGAAGCAGAATTGGAACACAATGTTCAGAAACTTATGACATTGCACGTCATATACTCATAATCGAAACTAGCTGTTAAAGCTACACAATAACAAACCATTAGGGTACCAAAATTATTCTCACACAAATACAACATTGTTATCATCAAAACTCAAGATATAGATGCAAAACCAAATCTTGTTCTAACAATCTCCCCCTTTTTGATGATGACAAAAACATGTATTTTAATGAACAGTTTCGTACATGGTAATCACAGAAAGATACATATTACAGAAGCACAAAGCTTCCTCTATGATGTATAATCCTAAAAGGATAAAATCAGAATGAAAGAGCACTTTCCTAATTAACCTTTTTGAAGTATCAGAATGATCTTCCATCAGAATATGGTTTGTCTTTAGAAGTTGCTTGATGTTATCCAGAGCATTAGTTTGCTAAAATCAACATTCTGATGAACTTCACTTCAGAAGCTTGGTTAAATTCTTTTGAAGAAGCTTCAAAGCCTAGTTACCTTCAGAAGCTTGAATTCTGGTTCTCTTTGAAATTCTTTTTCAGCTTGATTACCTTTGAAAAATCTCTTTGAATCTTTGAAAGGGCTTTTAGAACCTTGTTATGAATTCTTCTTAAAGAGCTTGATTGCCAAGTCTGATTACCATGGAATTTAGAATTCCTCAGAACTTGATGCCGAATTTTCAACTCTTCAAATCTTGATACCAAGTTCAGATCTTGGTTTTTAATTTCTTGAAAACTCGATGCTTGGTTCTGATTCCTTGTTGAGATCCTTCTCAAACAACATTAAAGCTTCAAACTCATAGAGTAAACCATTTCTTCAGAAACCGGTATCTTATATTTTGATCTGAAAAACTTCAAAAGCTTCTAATGTTTTAACTTATCCCCGTAAAACACTTAACAACTATTCTTCGAAATAGTTGTTAGCAGAAACATTAAATAGTGTTTGGATTCTGATTCATGAATATAGGTATATCAAAATAAATTACGATTCTCTCTCTTAACTACGTTTCTCCCCCTTTGTCATCAATAAAAAAGACAGAGACAAATAAAATAAAACTGATGGAAATAAAGAAACATAATTTTCATTAAACAGTGCCAAAAGGAAGAAATGAGTACAAAAATAGAAAAATACTTAAGCAAAATAAAAGTAAAAAAGTGTTTTAAGCAAAATAAAAGTACAAGGGTACTTTAAAAAATAATAATACAAAAATACTTTAAACAAAAATAAAAAATACAAAAGTACTTTAACAAAATAAAAATATCAAGGTACTTAAACAAAATATCAATTACAAAAGTACTTAAACAATTTTGAAAGCTTAGGGTTTTATGGCGGAGGAGGAGGTGACATAACAACTGGGTAGTCATCAGGAAGATTTAAGGGATCCACAAACGATCAATATTATCTTCAAGGAAGTTTTCCATGTAGTAAGCCAATACTTTCGAAGGATCAATCTTTGTGAAGATAGGGTAATTCGATGGGATACTACAATCGTTGGTTTCTCCCTTGGAGGGAGGAGTGTTCTTATTAGTAGTTGACTGATGAGAAGGTTGAGGTTGGGGTTGAGCTTGTTGTTGTTGTTTTTGATCAACCATTTGAAAATTGTTGAAGATGAAGAAGAAAAATTATAGATAGGGTGATTTAGGGTTTGAAAGATAAAAAATATGGGAGTATAGTGTGCGTAGTGTGAAAATATGACTGAAGTGGGCTTATATAGAAATAGAGTTTGCAATGGTGACAAGTTAAAAATACACAGACATGGGGGGAGGCTTAAAATATTTTAACCTAATTCCAAGAAATATGAAATCCGATGTGTCACGCTATCATCATGCATGCTCAAAAAGTGGGGTAGCTTTCACCACTTAGAACCACAAGATATCAAGCGACAAGATAAACGTTTAATGCAACAACTGTTCAGAATCAAGAAGGCAAATCGATGAGATTTCTTATGATCAGAACCTTTATGATTCATGAAACTTCCTCACTTCAGAAATCTCATGTCTCAGAATCAACAAATAAATTCTCAGAATCTAATCTAGAGTTCTGAGGACATAATATTCTAAAATTCATCTTTACATTCTAGACATAAATCCATAAATAAGTTTTTCAGAATGAAAGTGAATCTATCTTCAGCAAGAGGTTTTGTAAATATATTAGCCCATTGATGGTCTGTATCAACAAATTTTAAGTGAAAAATATTGTTCTTAACATAGTCACGTAAAAGTGATGTTTAATTTCAATATGCTTAGCCCTAGAATGCAAGATAGGATTCTTAGACTAACAAATAGATGAAGTATTATCACAAAGAATAGAAATGATACTTTTGAATATCTGATAATCTTTCAGATGACTCTTTATCTAGATTATCTGAGTGCTCCATCCAGAAGTTGCAATATACTCAGTTTCGGCTGTTGAAAGCGCAATTGTTGACCGTCTCTTGCTGGACCATGAGATGAGATTGTCTCCCAGAAATTGACAACTTCCAGAAGTACTTTTCCTTTTTATTTTGTCTCTAACATAGCCAGCATCACAATAGCCTACTAATTTATATTCACTTGATTTTCTATAAAATAAACCAAGGCTAGTAGTACCTTTTAGATACCTAAATATTCTCTTAATATTAGTTAAGTGAGTCTCCCAAGGATCTGATTGGAAGCGAGCACATAAGCAGATACTGAATAAAATATCAGGTCTAGAAGCGGTTAGATAAAGGATATAGCCTATCATACCACTGAATAGCTTTTTATTTACCTTACTACTTACTTATTCTTTTTCCAGAATACATATAGGATGCATTGGAGTCTTTGCTTTCTTGCATTCTGACAAGTTAAACTTCTTCATAAGTTCCCTTGTATATTTGTTCTGATGAATGTATGTTCCTTCTAAACATTGATCAATATGGATTCCCAGAAAGAAGTTGAGTTCTCCCATCAGACTCATTTCAAACTCTGCATGCATTGACTTAGCAAATTTCGTTTATGGAAACCCTTAGTTTATGAACAAGATCCCAAATTTCGTTTCTGGTGAATTGATTCAATTCCTCTTGCATAGCCGGAATTCATTCATTATAAGAAGAGATTCATCAATATATGTGGGCTCTATTAGACATACCAAATCCAGAAGAGTCTCTTTAGAAGGTTTAAATGAAGATCTAGCTATGATGCGTGTGTATTTATCTCCCATAATTAATTCTTTAGAATGAGAATTTCTTGGCCTACTCTTCTTCAGATGATTTGGAACTTCTGGTTGAGTCGCTTCTAAGTCTTTTGTTTCAGCTTATTTAGATTTTCCTTCTGAGTCTTTTTCTCCAGAATCATTATCCTTAGATTCTAAAAGACTGATCTTCAAAGAAGCAAATTTCTCAACTAGCTTTGACTTTTCAGGGTCAAGCTTATCATTGAATCTAACATGAATTGATTCTTTGACAATTCGTGTCTCAGTGTTAAAAACTCGATAGCCTTTAGAGCGTTCAAAAATTCATAACAATAAGCACTTATGTGCCTTAGAGTCAAACTTGACAAGATTCTCTTTAGTGTTCAACATAAAACACTCACATCCAAAATGATGAGAGTTTAAAACTTTTGGCTTTTTTTCTTCCAAAATTCATAGGGAGTCTTACCCAGAATAGGTCTAATAGAAATTTTGTTATGAATATGACAAGCTATGTTAACTGCTTCTGCCTAGAAATGCTTAGCCATATCAGTTTCTTGGATCATGATGCGAGCCATTTCTTGCAAATTCCTATTCTTCCTTTATACAACTCCATTTTGTTATGGAGTTCTATGATAGGAGAAATAATGGGAAATACCATTTTCATCAAAGAGATTTTCAAAATGTTTATTTTCAAATTCGCCACCAAGATCACTTCTGACTCTGACTATTTTGCAATTCATTTTTATTTGCACTAGTGAGCAGAAAGTAGAGAACACAAAGTGTGACACATCCTTGTGTTTCAATAACTTTACCCATGTTCATCTACTATAGTCATCAATGATGACCAATCCATACTTCTTACCATTGATGAGCATCTGAAGAGAACTTCATATTGGGTAAGCCTCTGACTAATCCAAGCTTATTTAGTTGAGAAATCCTTCTCATGCTAACATGGCCCAAACATATATGCCATACCCATTGCTTCTCATTACCAGACATTATATATTTTACATTTTTATCCTCAAGATCAGAAAGTCTGATTTTATAAATGTTCTTTCTCTTTCTGTTAAAACGGGTTGAACCATCTTTCTAACTAACAACCTTACAAGACTTTTGATTACCAACAATATCATAACCATTGTCACTAACTTGACTAATAGGCAATAGGTTATGCATCACACCATCGACCAAAAGAACATTAGTAATAGAAGGAAGTTTAATATTACCAATAGTTCCGAAACCACTGATCTTTCATTTCTGGTTTCCTCCTAAACCAATGAAGCATTCAGGATTAAATTCTAAATCTTGGAACATAAACCTTATGCCCGTCATACATCGCGAGCATCCATTGTTCAGGTACCATGATTGTTGTTTCAGCTGAGCTGCTAAGGATGTATATAGCATAAATTATTGTATCCTTAGGTACCCACTTTCTGGGTCCTCGTTTGTTAGTTTTCCCAGAGATTCTTACAATATTAGGTCTTTGTGTAGAAGGATACTCACATGAAATTGAGCATGATACTTAGGTTTCAGAACTAAGTTCTTAGCCTTTGTATGTTTCTGTGTCTGTGCATAAACATCAAGCTCAGTGCTAACAGGCACGAAATGCTCATAGAGAGGTTTTGGTTTTACCTTCTGACTTTCATTAGGTTTTATAGTTTATGTACAACCTAAACCTTTATTTCCATTTCTCCTAACTCCATAGATCAAAGAAGCCATTTTGTTTCTATCTATGCTTTTAGCCAGAAAGTACTGGACTTCTCTGTCATATCTAATGACGCAGTCAGTACTAGAAGCTTTTGAGACTATTTCCTCCTCTAGTTTTGAAATTTTACTTTTAAAAGTAGAGTTGTTACTTTCTAAAAAAAATACTTTTTTCATTTAGAGAAGAAATATCTTTCTCAAGCTCACTACGAGTTTCATAAGCAACTACTAGGACTTGTTTAAGGTCCTTGTACCTACTCTGAAGACTCTGGTACTTTTCCAGTATTTCAGAGAGACATGATTCTAAGTCAGAACGAGATAGTTCAAAAAATACCTCTTCAAAATTGGAGTCTAATTCTGATTCTATCAACACCTTATCTTCTGGTTCTTCATAAACTTGTAGATCAACTATAGTTTCCATCAATACAACATTGGCTTGTTCTTCGTCAGAATCTTCTTCTTCGGATTCTGAGTCATCCCATGTAGCCATTAGCCCCTTTCTTGCCTTTAGAAAAATTCTTCTTAGGCCTTATGTCCTTTTTCATCTTAGGACATTCATTTTTGTAGTGGCTTGACTCCTTGCACTCAAAGCAGATAACTTCTTTTCCAGAACCCCGCTTCTTCTGTCTAGACGAAAAATCAGAATGACCAGAAGTCCTTCTAGCTCCTTTGAATTTCCCTTGCCCATTCTGCATGTGTTCCCTGAATTTGTTGACCCTCTTAGAAATCAAAGATAACTCATCATCATCTTCTGAGTCTTCATCAGAAACAACTGATTCTTCTTCAGCTTGATAAGCTTTTATCTTCTCAAGCTTGGACTTTAAAGCAATATATTTACCTCGCTTTTGAGGTTCATCTTCCTCGAGTTCAATCTTATGGCTTCTTAAAGAACTAACAAGTTCTTCAAGACTAATAATGTTAAGATCCTTTACCAGCTTCAAAGGATTTACCATAGGTCTCCATTTTTTAGGGAGACTTTTGATTATCTTCTTGACATGATTAGTTGTAGAGTAGCCTTTATCCAAAACTTCCAGTCCTACAACAAGCATCTGAAATCTTGAGAACATAGTCTCAATGGTTTCATCATGTTCCATTTTGAATGCTTCACAGTTTTGGATTAAAGCCAAAGCATTTGTCTCCTTTACTTGAGAATTCCCCTCACGAGTCATCCTCAGAGAGTCAAATATGGATTTGGCAGAATTTTTGTTTGTTATCTTCTCATACTTAGTATAACAGAGTATTTAGAAATATATTTCTGGCCTTATGATGATTTTTGAAATCTTTCTTTTGTTGACCTGTCATAGCACTTCTTGCTATATTATTCCCTTCAGCATTAACTGGGTGAACGTAGCCATCGACTACAAGATCCCATAGATCAACATTGTAGCCAAGAAAGAAACTTTCGATTCTATCTTTCCAATAATCAAATTTCTCACCATGGAATATTGGTGGTTTAACATTGTAGTGATATCTCCCGTTGTTATTAACAACGTTAACAGCAACCATTGTTTCTCACAAATATTGGATCAATACTGAAAATGGTGAAGTGTTGATAAATCTTTTATCACAATCAGAACCGAAGCTCTTATGCCAATTGAAAGTGTGAAAAACACAAGAAGGGGGGAGGGTGAATTGGATTTTAAAGAAAAATCTTTTTACTAACTCAAAAATGCCACTCAAATGTTAATAACAAAGAGATAAAAACACAAGTGTTTTTATCCTAGTTCGCTTGAAACTCAAAACTACTCCAGTCCACCCGCCAAGGCGATTTTTCCTTCTACAAAAGGACTTAATCCACTATAGTCAACAGGTTATAATAATCACAAAGAATAACCTTCTCTGTCTTATCAAGGATCCGATTATACCATAGTCTCCTTAAGGAATCACAAAGAACAACTTTCTTTGTCTTCTCAAGGATCCGACTATAATCTAGTCTCCTTAAGGAATCAAACAAACATTTTTGAATAATATTTTGTGTGTTATAAGTTTCTTCTACACTAGAAGAGTTTAAATAAATGATAAACAAATACTTAAATAAAAATTGTTTACAAAAATGATAGCTTTTCACAAAGAAATAGACTTCTCAAATATTGTAGCCCTTCAGCATTCATCATTTTCTTTAAGTCTCAAAGTCCCACTTATATAGCATAAGAAGAAGATCGTTGGAGGGAAAATGGGGAAACCAAATAGGGTAGTTATTCACTGTTGACTGGTGAAAGGAGCGATATTGCGTACTATTCTCTGCCCATGGTATCAGGTAGTGGAAAGAATATTTAATTTGTATTATGTAATATTTGATCACATATCCATTTGATCTTATCTTAAAGTTCATTGGCTTCTGATGAAAGTTGATGAATCATGAATTGAAGAAACATACAACTGGATTCAAAAACTTCAAAATCTTAGTCAAAACCTTGACACTATAAGCAGTCTGGCTTGAAATCTTAATAGTATTCAAAATCTTCAGACTCTTCAGTCAGAACCTGATAACCTCAACGTCTGGCCTGAGATCTTCAGAATCTTCAGCTAAGTAACAAAATTTCAGAAGCTTTCAATTCTTCAGAAGCTTGATGATCAGAGTCACGTCCAAAAGCACAAACTGAGAGAATGTTGCAGCAGCAAAATATCGTCTCCTTAGAAGCTTTTCGGGAGTGAATTAGTATAGAAGCAGAAAGATCATTGCATCAGCAACTTGAACATCTTTCAAAACTTCTCATGATCGGTGCAGAAGCAGAATCAGATCACAATGTTCAGAAACTGATGACGTTGCACGTCATATACTCAGAATTGGAACTAGTTATTAAAGCTACACAATAACAAACCATTGGGGTACCAAAATTGTTCTCACGCAAATACAACATTGTTATCATCAAAACTCAAGGTATAAATGTAGAACCAAATCTTGTTCTAATAGTTATTCTCTGGGTTGACACCTTCATGGTTATTCCCTTATTACCATATTAGTCCATGTGTCTTGGTAAGACCCTTGTCATGTCAGTCCCAACACTTTGATGAGTTCATGTTTTCCACATTGTCATATCAGTCCCTATACCTTGGTAAGACCCTTGTCATGTCAGTCCATGTGCTTTGATAAGTTATTGTTTTCCTCATTACCATATCAGTCTCTATGCCTTGGTAAGACACTTGTCATGTCAGTCTTTGCGCTTTGACAAGTTTCTTTTTCCTCATTACCATATCATTCCATGTGCCTTGGTAACACCCATATCATGTCAGTCCCTATGCTTTGAGAAGTTCTTATTTTCCTCATTACCATATTAGTCCTTGTGCCTTAGTAAGATCCCTGTCATGTGAGACCCAATGCTTTGATAGGTTCCTGATTTCCTTACTTACCATGTCAGTCCCCGTGCTTTTGTAAGCCTTTTCTTTCTAGTTTAAACACCACCCATAATCATATCTTTTTATCAGCCTTTGTCCTTCGAACTATGGAGCTCTGACTTCCTTATTTCACTATAAGGATACATAGACACGAGGATGTGAATCCTTGGCGAGCGCTTTCCATTATTTTCTTTTTCCTCCCCAGTTCCATGAACTGCGAGGCTCTGAATTTCTCATTGCACTATGAGAATACATAGGCCTGAGGGGAAGAATCCTCCATGAGCACCCCCTCTTCTTAACCCCCTTTCTTTTCTACAGACACATCAAGATTGTAATACCCATCCAAGTGTAGCGGTAAATTCATGACCATCAAGCTGTGGATAAACTTGACGTTAATAAAACCAGAGTCTCCACCGCGCTTTTATTGTTTCCAAAGGAAAAGGGCAAAAGTACGAACAAAACCCAAAGATAAGAAGGTTTCAAATCAAAATTAATAAAATGTCAGAGATTACAAGTAAGGGGGTTGGTTACACAGAGGGAAGGTGTTAACACCCAAAGTGTCCTATGTACTCCCAGGGAGCCCTTTTTTGTGTGCAAGTGTTTTGGTCAAAATGATGTTTGATGAAAATATAGAGTGAGGGGATGAGAAAAGAATTCATTAATTATATTTTTGTGTTTGACAAGACCTTCGGTCTTATGCCTACGTACCAACATAAAAGTGAGGGATCAAAACCCTGTAGTTTGTGGTAAAAAATTCAAAGAAGTTGGTGAATTGATTTTAATAAAAGTTTAAAAGAAAAAGGCACAAAATGCCAAAGACTTGAATGAGGTTGTTAGTTCTTTTTGTCTTTTGAAATTAAAGTCAATATAGTTAAGTTCATTTATAGATTTGATTAAGAAAAAGTTTGAAAATTCATTGGCATAAGGCCAAAGTTTCTAATCATAAAACATATCAAAGTTGAAAACATAAACAAAGAAGGTTTTGAAAAGAGGGAGAGATTTTGAAATTAAAGAAGTGGGACGAGATGAAGGGACTATCCTAGACAAAAATTAAAAGTTAAGAGTTGAAAAAGTCGAACCAATGGAAAGAAATCCACAAGACAAGAATGTCAAATAGAAACCCATTTTCCTTTGGACTTTTGAGCAAGCAACAAGAATAAGCAATATCTAAGCAAATAATATAAAGACCAAGGCATCAAATAAAGATATCCATAATATCCAAGCAAGCACTCCAATAGCTAGCAGTCTTCAATATCTTCCAATGTATCAGATGAAAACATTCCCTGTGATAAACTGAAAGACAATTATCAGACATCAACAATAATAACAGTATAACAATCAAGCACAGAGACAAGGTGACATATGAACCGAAAGCACCCAAGGTTTGCATCATATGAAAGGCATAATCAAGGAGAAACCAACCTCAGATAGTGGCATTGGCGAATTCCTTAAAGCATATGGAAGTTGCCTATCCTAAGTCCAAAAGTTTATATCAAGTCCAACAGTCCACCTAGATATTTTTTAAGGTTTTTGTTGTTATTAGGTATTTTAAGGTCCTAAGACCACAAACAAAACAAAATCATAGGCAAACAGTATATACAATCACAAGATATGACTCAAGTGAGCAAAGTGAAATGGACTGAAACATAAACAAGTGGCATGAAATGTAAATGGCAATGAATGATAAAGGTACTGAAATTTAAATTGCATTAAGTAAATGACTTGAAAGTAAAGAAACATTAACAAAGAGTTAGTCAAAGGTTAGTGGATAATTTTAATTATTTAAGTCATTATTTGAAGAACACTCAACCATTCATTCACAAGTATGAATACATGAACCAAGACATCATCCATGAGAAGGGCTCCAACTTGGATAAATCAACAAGTATGCCATTAGCTATCATGAAAGGAAAAAAGGTCAAGTTTTCACACAATGCCATGAAGAATGGGAGACTTGCAATCTCACTTATAAGAATGCTATGCCTTTTGGGACAAAATTAGCTCTATGTTAAGCAATCGTAATTGGACTTATGTAGAAGTCACCACTATATGAGGTCGGGAAATAAAAATACTGGTGTTAATACATGTTAGAAATTTGGTACAAAGAACCAAACTCCTAAAACATACAACACACTAAAAATAAAGATGGGAGGGACCTATCTCAGTTAGGCTCATGTTGATTTATCTAACACAAGGTCATTGATGAATCAACTAGCATTAGACATGAAGAGAATTCATGGGTCAATGATAGATTGGGTAATAATAGGGATGAAGATAAAGAGGGACGGGGAAATAAAAACCCAAATTGATCATAGGAGGAAATTCATCTGATCAATACTATCCATTCATTTTGAGGGATGAAAAGTACATTTCACCAACCCCCTAAATCCAATAGTATTTGTCAAAGAAAAGTCAAATCAACCATAATCAAGGCCAAACAGAAAGTCAAACATCACAAAATCAATTAAATGGCTCAACAAATTTTTTAAACAATTAATCAATTAAAAATCAATTTTAAAATGAATTGAAATTCATTTTAAATGGACAAAACCTCAAATCCCTTCAAATCACCAAATAAATGGCCAAGAGATTTATCCTAGGTCAAACAAGATCAAAGGACCTTAGACAAAAAAAATTAGAATTTTTGAAAAGTCATAAGTATTTTAAAATATTTAAAAACAAGTCAAAAATCATCTAACTCACAAAAAATATCAAAATTAATCCAAAAAATGATTTTAACTCAAAATATGGAAGAGGCAAATATTTAAAGATTTTTGGTGAAAGTCCCATATTTTTTGGATTAAAAATGAAATTTCTATGAATAAAATAAAATAAAAGGATTAAACATAAAATCAAAAAATAAAATAAAATTGGAAAAAAACAAGGGCCATCAGATCTCCCTCCTTAATTGAGGTGGCAGATCTGATGGCCACGCGTGTGCTACCCATGATGCGCTTCAGTCAACACATTACACACATGGTAATCAGAACCATGGGCCATGATTAAAACATTTAAACAAGACCAAATGGTTGGAAGGGTGCCAACATACCACCGGAGCCCTAGCTCCGGTCTTCTTCTCCGGTAGACCTCACCGGACTGGTCCACTACCAACCTCTATGAAAATGGAAAGTGAATACACTAATTCAATGGAAAAATCATCAGGAGTCCAAATCTGACCTTAATTTCTTCCAATTCCATGTATATTGAAAGATAAATTGATTTGAAATTTGAGGAGTGTGATCTGAGTTACTTCGATTTGACCTCAAAGTAACTCGATCTTGTTGCCTACATTGGTAGGAGTTCAGCCAACCAAAAACCAAGTGAAACATGGAGAATTGAGAGAGAACCGAAGAGAGAAAGTTTCATAAAATTCACCTTCTGTTTGCAGTGATAAAGCTCGATCTGGATCTCAATTTGCTTGGGCTTACTTCTACTGTCTTGCAGGAGATGAAATGAAAGCTCGAATGACTTAGACTCTTGGAGTTTCAACTTCAAAACAGAAGTGAAATTGAAACTCTATATCTAATGAAATCTTCATGATTATCCTATCAATCGAGGGTGGGAAGGTTGCAGGAGCAAAGCTTGGGCCAGGTTTCCTTGATTCTCAATAAGATGAGATCTATTTATAGGCTTGGAAATTGATTTCCACACACTTCCATAATTTTTCCAAAAACAGAAATCCTCATGTGCATGCTTGCATGGGTGTATTATAGGCTCATGAAATGATTGGAAAAGGTCCAAAATCGAGCATGAGTAATGCTGAAATCTTAACATGAGGCCATGCAAATGCATTTGAAAGTTGGTCATAAAAATCATCCAAATGGTATCATGCAATGCAATCACACACAAGTCCTTCAAAAATGCTCCAAATGCCATGATATTGGACTCTTTGGAAAGGTAGCATAAAGGGGAAAAACTTTGTTGTTGAACACTTTTCCATTTGGGGATTGGATCATGATGAATTTTGAGGTGGAAGTTGGAGAAATCAAACATAGTTGAAAATTTTATAAGTATAAAGTCAAATGATCACTTTTTCCACCTTGAATAACTTTTGCTATGAGCTTCAAATGAAAATGGTTTCTTCACCAAAGTTGTATCTATTTCATTCCTCTTTGAGTTGGTCACAATTTTGACACCATTTGAATATTTCATGAGGGAGTTATGGATTTCATAAGTTAAGGAAAAATGTTTGTTCAATGATGATGGCCCAAAATGACCTATAATGTTTCCTCTTGGCACATACCCTTGAAAGTAGATTTTGACATTTATCAAAGAATAAAAGTTAGAGAAGTCATCTTGAAATTGATCATAAAACTTAGATGGCCTTCATATCATAAAAAATGAGCAAGTTATGGTTCTCGTAAATTTACCTTCCATCTAGGGCATAAACAAAATAACATATAATCTTTCACCAGTGGTTCTGCCATGCTCCGTTCGCTGGGCGAACTTTGTTCGCGGCGCGAACTGAAGCTTTCATTCAGTTTGCGGGGCGAAAGATGATCGCGGGGCGAACTGAAGGAATTTCTGAAAAAATTAATTTGCAGTGGACAGAACCCAAGTTTCACAAAAATTAACACAACAGAATATCATAACAGCAGAATTGAGAAAATATAAAATGCAGACTTACAAAGTTGGGTTGCCTCCCAACAAGCGCTTTGTTTAACGTCGTTTTGAGCTCGACGATTCAATGATTAGCTCGATCCGGCTAGGGAGATAACACAAACATCCCGATTCACTTCGCCACTATGGTAGACTTTGAGTCTTTGTCCATTTACAGTCCAGCTCTCTTGTGACTTTGGATCCTCAACCACAATGGCCCCATAGTGGCGCACTTCCTTGACAACAAACGGTCCTGACCACTTTGACTTCAGCTTACCAGGGAATAACTTCAACCTTGAGTTGAAAAGTAATACCATTTGTCCAACTTGAAACTCTTTATGACGGACCTTTCCATCATGATATGCTTTTACTTTTTCCTTGTAAAGTTTATTCGAATGGTAAGCGTTGTTCCTTGATTCCTCCAATTCATGGAGTTGTCCTTTTCTTCTTTCTCCAGCTAAAGTGGAGTCGAAGTTCAAGAATTTGAGAGTCCATAATGCTCTATGCTCCATTTCCACCGGAAGATGACAAGTCTTCCCATACACCATTTGGAATGGCATTAGTCCAATAGGTGCTTTGTAGGCGGTACGATACGCCCACAAAGCTTTATCCAGTTTCTCAAGGATCCGCTTGACTTCCCGGTTAGAAACCTCCGTTTGACCATTCGCTTGTGGGTGGTAGGGAGTGGTCACCTTGTGCTTTACACCATAATGTTGCAAAACTTTCTCTAGAGGTGTATTGCAAAAGTGTGATCCTCTATCACTTATCAACACCCTAGGCACACCAAAACGTGAAAATATGTTTTTCTTTAAAAATTTAATCACTGTTTTGGCATCGGCCTTAGGTGAAGCAATTGCTTCCACCCACTTCGAAACATAGTCAATGGCCACTAGTATATACTCATTTGAGAAAGAAGAGGGGAATGGGCCAACGAAATCAATACCCCAACAATCAAAAACTTCTACTTCTAGCATGTTGGTTAGAGGCATTTCGTCCCATTTTCCTATTCCTCCACTCCGTTGGCATGTATCACAACTCTTCGCGTGTTCATATGCATCTTTAAATAAAGATGGCCAATAAAAGCCCGATTGGAGCACTTTAGTGGTTGTTCTCAAACCGCTATAGTGACCTCCATACGGAGAGTTGTGACAATGCCAAAGGATGTCTCTTGACTCCTCAATTGTTACACACCTTCTCAAAATATTGTCTACACCCACTTTAAACAAATATGGATCATCCCACACATAATATTTTGCATCCGCCAAGAATTTCCTTCTTTGATTACTAGTGAGGTCTTCCGGTGTTAAACCGGTTGCCTTGTAATTAGCAAAATCGGAAAACCAAGGCCTCACTTGAATCGCATACAGTTTTTCATCCGGAAATTCTTCTCTTACTTCCTCTTCTTTGTTTGTAATGTCCACGTTCACCAAGCGAGACAAATGATCCGCCACCAAGTTTTCGGAACCTTTTTTATCCCGGATTTCCAAATCAAACTCTTGCAATAAGAGAATCCAACGAATTAGTCTTTGTTTGGAATTCGGCTTGGTTAGCAAATATTTGATCGTCGAATGGTCAGTGTAGACTACAACTTTTGACCCGATCAAGTAAGCTCTAAACTTTTCCAATGCGTACACTATAACTAGTAATTCTTTTTCAGTTGTCGCATAATTGACTTATGCCTCATTTAACACTTTACTAGCATAGTGGATAACATGAAAAACTTTATCTCTTCTTTGACCCAACACCGCACCAACCGCATAATCGCTTGCGTCACACATAAGTTCAAAATCAAGTTTCCAATTTGGTGCCACGATTATGGGTGCGGTGACTAACTTTTCTTTTAAATTAAGGAAAACTTTAAGACATGACTCATCGAAAAGAAAGTGCGTACCTTTGTTGAGCAAGTTACTCAATGGCTTTGCTATCTTCGAAAAATCTTTGATGAATCTCCGGTAGAAATCGGCATGTCCGAGAAAGCTCCTTATTCCTTTTATATTTGTTGGAGGTGGTAATTTCTCAATGACTTCCACCTTAGCTTTTTCAACTTCTAATCCTTCGGAGGAGATCTTGTGACCGAGTACAACACCTTCGGTGACCATAAAGTTGCATTTCTCCCAATTGAGCACTAAGTTGGTCTCCACGCATCTTCCCAAAACCACATCAAGATGTTTTAAGCAAAAATCAACAGATGATCCATAAACGGAGAAATCATCCATGAACACCTCAATGCATTCTTCTATTAAGTCCGAGAATATCGCTTGCATACACCATTGAAATGTTGCCGGTGCATTACATAACCCAAAAGGCATTCTTCGATAAGCAAAGATGCCAAAAATACATGTAAAAGCCGTCTTCTCATGATCCGCCGGATTGACCGAAATTTGGTTGTACCCCGAATACCCGTCCAGGAAACAATAGAAATTTTTGCTGGCTAACCTTTCCAACATTTGGTCCATGAACGGTAGTGGGAAGTGATCTTTCCTTGTAGCTTGGTTTAGCCTTCTATAGTCAATACACATCCTCCACCCGGTTACCGTTCTTGTTGGAATCAACTCATTTTTATCATTTTTGATAACCGTCATGCCACCTTTCTTGGGAACTACTTGTACCGGACTCACCCATTCACTATCGGAGATAGGATAAATCATTCCGGGTTCCAAGAGTTTGACAACTTCTTTCCGAACTACTTCTTTCATTGATGGATTTAGATGCCTTTGAGGTTGTGCAACGGGTTTAAAATTTTCTTCCATCATGATCTTATGCATATAATAGGCCGGACTAATACCCTTCAAGTCGGATAACACCCACCCTATTGCACCTTCATTCTTTTTCAGCACTTGTATCAATTTGTATTCCTCTTTTGTGGACAAGGTGTTGCTAATGATCACCGGTTTAGTACACTCGTCACCAAGGAACACATACTTCAAGTGTGAAGGTAGCATTTTCAACTGTAGTTTAGGTTCTTCCATTTTTTTTGTCGCATCCAAGTCTTCATTTGTTTCTTCATGATAAGCAAGCTCCCCACAAGACTCTAATTCATGCAACATTGCTTCAATCTCTTTTTCTTTATTTTCGGTCAACACATTGTAGGCTCCGATAAGAGATCTTTCTAGAGGATTAGAAATATGAACTTGATTTGCGACCTCCACTACTTCCTCTTCGATTGCATCGATTCGGAAAGAATCATGCTTGTCATTTGGATGCTTCATGGCTTCAAAAAGATTGAAGGTCACCTCTTCATCTTGCACTCTCACTTTCATCAATCCATCATCAATGTCAATCATCATTCGGGCTGTTTTCATGAATGGCCTTCCGAGAATTAGAGGAACATCACGATCCTCATCCATCTCCACTATCACGAAATCCACCGGAAACAAGAATTTGTCTACCTTCACTAGCATGTCTTGAGCAATTCCATATGGTGAAGTAGTAGATTTGTCGGCTAGTTGTAAAGTCATCCTTGTAGATTTGATCTCAACATTTCCTAATCTTTTAACAATGGATAGGGGGATTAAATTGATGCTAGATCCCAAGTCAATCAAACCATTACCAATGTAGGTACTTCCAATGGTTACCGGTAAAACGACTCGGCCCGGATCGGATTCCTTCCTTGGGAGAGTCTTTTGAATGATGGCACTACAACGTGCATCAAGCAAGATGGTTTCGTCTTCCACATGTCTCCGTTTCTTTGTAAGAATATCCTTCATGAACTTTGCATACCGTGGCATTTGCTCTAATGCGTCGGAAAATGGAATATTGATTTGAAGTTGTTTGAATATGTCCATGAACCGTGCATAATGTCTAGCATTATCCTTCTTTGATGGTGCATGCGGATAAGGTAGATGTTGAGTTGGAATGACACTCACATTTTTCTCTCCTTTCTTTTTCTTTCTTGGTTCGGCATCCTTTTTCACTTCCACTTCAGTCTGCTGCTCTGTTGGCAATTCCTGCTCTTTTTGCAGCGCAAAGGGGGATCACGGCGCGAACTGAAGAGTTCCTGCCACTTTCTCCTTTCCACAAACCATATCCTCTTTTTCCAGCACACCATCCATATCATTCTCTACTGTAATTTCCTCACTTTTTCCACTTGTCAACTCTTTACCGCTCCACGTGATAATTGCTTTACAATGCTCCTTTGGATTGGTTTGAGTGTTAGCGGAAAAGGAAGATCTTGCGTTTTGTTCCGACAATGGCTTCGCAAGTTGGCCTACTTGATTTTCCAGATTCTTAATTGCTGCCTCGTTACTCTTCTGATTTGCCATGGAAGCTTGCATGAATTGTTGAAGAGTGTCCTCTAGCTTTGAATTTCCTCCTTGCGATTGTTGTCCTTGAGAGTTTGGGTGTTGATAAGGACTTTGTTGCTGAAAATTTTGGTTATTGAACCTTGATGGTTGATAACCTTGATTGTTTCTTGGATATGAGTTGTTGGGAGGTTGTCTTTGATAGCCTTGATTTTGATTGTTCACATAACTAACTTCTTCTAGTGGAGGGCAAAAACCGGTAGGATGATCTCCTTGACATAATTCGCAACATGCTACTTGATGTCGAACTTGAGACCCTTGAATTTCCTTCATTTATTGTGGAAGCTTGGCCATTTGTTGAGTAAGCAATTCCACTTGTTGAGAAAGTAGTTTGTTTTGAGCAAGGATGGCATCATTGGTATTTAACTCAAGAACTCCCGGTTTACATTGTGAAGGACTATGGTCATGTTGACTTTGACGATCATTGAGTGCCATCCGGTCAATAATGACTTTAGCTTCTTCCGTATTCTTTGACATAAGAGAGCCACCCGCGGTAGCATCCAAAAGTGTCTTGTGAGTTGATTGGAGCCCATTTAGAAAAATATGGATTTGAGTGAGCTCATCAAAACCATGACCCTTGCATTTCCTCAACATTGACTTGAATCTTTCCCAAGCCTCATTTAGAGACTCGTTGCTTCCTTGAGTGAATACCGCAATAGCCTTTTTGGCTTCCATGAATCGGGATTGAGGGAAATATCTTTCTAAGAACTTTTCTTCTAGCAAATTCCAATCCGTCATCACTCTTGGTGCTTGATCAAGGTACCACTCTTTTGCCTTTCCCACTAAGGAGTGTGGGAACATCCTCTTGAATAATGCTTCTTCACCCGTTTCATCAATTCCCGTAGAACCCTCAATCTCATAGAATTTGATGAGATGGGTATACGGATCTTCATGGTCCATTCCGGTGAATGGATTCGCATAGAGAAGTTGGAGGATTTCGGTCTTCATCTCCGTATTCCTTCCTCCACGAGCAAATTGAGCATTCCTTCTTGGACTATTAGCGGACATTTCGGTACAATTGTCATCCTCCATGTTTCCGTCACAAGCCTCTACAACCACTTCTTCAATTTGAACAAGTGCGGAAGTAGATGCTTCTTCTCTCCGGTTCCTCTCTTCGGCTAGTTTCCTTCTTCTTCGTGTTTTGCTATTGAGCTTTGGAAGTGTTCTTTCAATTTCGGGATCGAATTGAAATTGCTCCTCGGTAGCTTTTCCTCGCATGCACTAGAATCTACAAAACTAACAAACCAAGTGAAACACAAGAGGGATAGTAATAAAAGTAACAAACTTAAAACAATGAATTATTGCAATGCTTGTAATATCGAACACCAATCCCCGGCAACGGCGCCAATTTGTTGAGAAGTATATTTTCGGCAAATATTTTAATGTATCCACAGAGATTGGTTGTTATTACCGCCGTTCTATAATCCAAATTGTTATAAGTTTAGAGAGTAACCAAGTTGTTTTGTTTGAAAAGTTATCTTTCGAGTAAAATGTCACTAAAACAATAAAATGGTTTTAATCAAATGTAAAAGGCTTGGCAAGATTGGATTTCACTATTCAAATTGCTTATGATTCCTTATGACAACTATATAGATTCAAGATTATTGATGATGTTCAAGTATCCTCTCAATATCATTTATGTCTAAATGATATTGTGATAATCACTATATTAATCTTTAGACGATTTCTCCACCTAACTATCAATATAGCAATCTTTAATGGTTGATACAAAAGAAGAGTAGTGAATAAATCTATCTCTACAACTTATTCACTACTTGAAAGTATATTTTATGTCAAGACTTAAATAACCTCTTTCAACAACTACTCAAATCTCATATTCAATTTAGGGCAAAAATATCATTCAATACATCAACAATCTTTCATCATATATAAGAGTTAAATGGAATACACAAACAAATAAGAATAGCTACTACCTCCAATCTTGACAAAATGGGGTTTAGCTCCTTATCATCATTTTGGACAGCCAAAGGAAATGGAGAATAAAACTCTGTTTTTCTCTTACAAAATATCAAACTATCAATGAATGAATGAACAATTTCCATTCTGTTTTCTAAAAAGGGTTGACATTTCCTAAAATGCTCATTTTCATCTAAAGCTGAAAAGCCCCCCCTAAGGCAGATACAGAAATGGCAAACACAGCTGACCTTGAAAACAGCACACTTGGCCAAAACAGCTTGCTGGATTCGCAAGGTTCGCGGCGCGAACTGAAGCTACTTCAGCTTCCTTGCTTTGCAAGCTTCATCCAATTAATCTTCCAAGTATTGATGTTCAAAAATAGGCCTCCAAATTGCATTCAACACTTCTTCCAATTTATGATAATGCATTCCAAAGCTCTCTTGTCCAAAAATTCTACAAAACTAACAAATATGTGAAATAACTACTCAAAACAACATAAATTAAACCTAATTGCATTTATACAAAATAGTGAGAATAAAAGTGTGTAATTACATCAAAACTTGGTAAAAGGGACCAATAAAATTGTATAAAAAGTAGTACTAATTGGTCCCTAACACTTTCATATCATAAAAAATGAGCAAGTTATGGTTCTTGTAAATTTACCTTCCATCCAGGGCATAAATAAAATAACATATAATCTTTCACCATAAAAAATGACTTTCCAAGAAAAATTAGATCTTGATGTCAACGTGAAAGTTGTTTGGAATGTCATAAAGAGTAACTTTGATCTTGGAATCATTTTAATATGATAAAAATTGTAGGAGATAGGTTCTAGGGAACCCTAGATTTGATCAGTTGACTTTCTCTGGTCAACCTCCTCGAACCAACTTGCAAACTTGAAGTTCATTTGATCTTTGGGGCTCATGGCGGATCATATATGCTTTATAAGAAGTATGATGGAGTATCCCTTTAGATATTTGATCAATTGGTGAAGAAACTTGCTGAGGAAGTCACACAAGATACCTAGATGAATTAGGGCTTCCAAGGCAAACAAGCTTTAAAATCTTGATGAATTATTGATCAAAATGAGAAATGAAGAACATGGGGATCCATATTTCATACTTAGAACCATTGTGAATCTTTCATTAATTTATCTCTTGCACTGAGGGTCTCAAACCCTAGATATGAACTTGATGAGACATAGGTGGACACACACACTACCTACAAAACAAACGAAGCTACACATATACATATTTTTGGTATTTTGGTTAGTAAACCAATAAAAATAAAGTATAATACAATCAAAAGTTCTTGGTGACCTCTCCTAATGCAAACCCAATGAATGAGGGGTAAGGAGGATGCCAAGGTGTCATCCCAAATCCAATGCAAATGATGAGATAGCATGAGGGATCTTAGGGTCAAAATTGGGGTCTTACAGCTGCCCCTATTTAAGGACATTCTAGCTGAGGATGTGAAGGTTAAAATATTCGTATCAACTCAGTAGAATGGACTTAAATAACAACATCAAGAAACAAATGTTGGTCCCTAAGAGACCTCGTGATGTATATGATATGAATGCAAAAGTAATATTTATGGGGAATATATTGCCACAAAGGAAAAGAATCTGGGAGAGGCTGAAAGTCCACAGGAGTGTGATGCATTCCATAATGAAAACTCATTAGGGAGACAAAGACTCTAGGGATAAAAGTTATGCGTAGGCCAGGCTATGACTTAAAAACTACTGGAGACACGAGGGGATTTTCCATGTAAATAAATCAGTGGAAAGACTTGGACTGGGGATGAGGAATCTGCATATATCAGGATAACACCAATACAACAAGAAACACCCGCTGAGGAAATGTGTAAATCAGAACGAGGCTGAAATACTCAAACGTGAAAGGGAATTCAATTTCTCAAAGAAATACCAAACCAAACTCAACTAGGGAATAAAAAATTCAACATAGGAGTATAAGAGATATATTATCTACTACCGGTTATTAGGTAAGAAGATAATACACTCGGAAAGAGGGACATCCGTTACCGGTTAGGGTAAACATATCAAGGATGACTCGCTAAGGCATATTCATTACCAATTACTAGATAAGAATAACCTTCTAGGAAAAGGAAACTAAATAGGATTTACAACAACCATTTACTAGGCAGAAGACCAAAGAGAGAGTATCCGTCACCAGTTAAAGTGAACAATCAAGGATAAACTCAAAGGAAGAATATCCATCACCGGTTAAAGTGAACATATCAAGGATAGACTACCGAGGAAAATAGGATTAACAACTACCGGTTACTGGGCAGAAGACCAAAAGGAGAATATTCGTCACCGATTAAAGTGAACATATCAAGGATAAACTCAAAGGAGAGAATGGGATTTATATCTACCATTTACTAGGCAGAATACCGTAAATAGGAATTACAACTACCTGTTACTGGTAGGCATGGCAACGGGGCGGGTCGAGGACGGTTTTTACCTCCCCCAAATCCAAACCCGAATCCCCAAACAATCCCCGTTCCCCACCCCAAACCCAAACGGGGATGGAGAATCAAAACCCAAACCCGTCCCAGACGGGTTTGGGTATCCCCTCCCCCTCTACCATTCATTTAGTGAAATGATTTGTTTTAGTAGAAATAGTTATTTTTTCCAAAATAAAGTTACAATACAAATAATAAAATAAAAGAATCTAAAAAAATTCCATACATATATTTCAAATATTTTAAATAATAAATTCAAATTAAAATATCAAAACATTGATCACATATTTAATATTCTAAATTATCAAAAATAAATAATAGTGTACATAATGAACTAAACGGGGCGGGTTCGGGGACGGGTTCGGGGTGGGTACTAGTGTCCCCATTACCCGACCCGTCCCTATATTTGAAAATTAGGGAAAACCCAAACCCGAACCCGAACCCAGTCAAAGCGGGTTTTCCCCGTCAACTTCGGGGCGGGTTCGGGTGGGTACCCGCGGGTACGGGTAATATTGCCATGCCTAGTTACTGGGTAGAAAACCAGAAAAAGAGAAAATCCGTAACCAGTTAAAGTGATCATATCAAGGATAGACTCTGTCAGGGAAATGAGATTTACAACTACCGATTACTGGGTGGAATACCAAATAGAAGAGAAAATCTATCACCGGTTAAAGTGAACATATCAAGGATAAACTCTTTGGGGAAAGAAGGAATTGCAACTACCTTTTACTAGGTAGAATACCAAACAGGAAGAATATTCGTCATCGGTTAAGATGAACATATCAAGGATAAACTTGCTGGGGAAACAAAAAAAATGAATACGTTGGAGAAAAATAAGAGAAGTAAATTACCTTTTACCGGTTACTGGGTAAATTAACATAGGTAAAGTACTCAACATCAAGAAGAATATTACCAGTTACTGGGTAATAAACTCTTGAGGGACCAAAAGATATATCTAGGTAAGAAATAGAAAGAAACAGTCAAATAAGACTCAACCCAATGAGGATATAGCTCAAGGGGTGTGGTTCCATCCAGATAATGAACTGGGGAGGAGACTGAAATAACAATCATCCACGAGGCAATAACTCAGTGGGGAAGGAGAAAGGATAAACTCTTTCTTCTTAAGGGGATGACACTCTACAATTGAAGGAGGACAAACATACCAAATCTGCATGGGGAAATAATATCGCCGAAGCAGGGGATCAAAAGAAAGATCAATGCGACAAAAATGCACAATGAAATATCTGCTGCTATGATTTATGCATGTATATGATTATCCTGATAAACAAGCATAAAGGATACAAATAATGAAGATCTGAATCATCACAACTAGATACTCAGCAAATCTTGACAAAATGAAAACATCAACTGGAGAACCTGCTAAGGGTAAAAATAAATCACCTAGGATATAAATCCTAACTCAAAATAATATTCAATTCCCGAGGATGGCGCACAACCAAAACTCAAGGGAGAATGAGAATACATTAATCCAAATCAAAGCTCAACTCCGGCTGGGGAAGGCATGGGGAACATGCGTCCAACCTAAAGTGTTGCAGATAAAGAGGGATCTATAGAGGATCTTCATCAGAGCAACATGTCGCCACCGTGGTGAATTTTAAGTCAACACCATATCAAATGGGAGACAACCCTACATGGGACATCATCAATACTGCTCGGAACCAAACCAAATACTGTCTGAAGGAAGAAATCTTCTATCAGAATATGGAATTCCGCTGGGGTCTCAAGTCACAATAAGAGGTAAAACTTTAAGTGGGAAGAACCATACAATCTATTGTGGATTCCAAAAACATCTCTGTGGGGCTTCATTAGGGATACAACAATCTTCCAGGATAAATCAAAGGCCACACGAGGATACAACGATCAGCAAAAACTTTCTCGAAATGGAAAGGTACCAAGATATAAACCAGATCCGCAGACTCACGCGGGGGAGAAATTATCACAGTTATGCGACACACAAATAAATGCGTTTGGGATCTGAAGACCAAATAAAGGTTTCAAGATAATCCAGGGTTCATTCACCAATATACAAACTGAGAAAATGCAAAAACATGAATGCCTTAGCTGGGGAAAAATGAATTGCAAAAGGAATAACACATCAGTTCTACCAAGTATGATAAATTGCTTAGGGGTGGCAACCCATCAACCATGTTGGGGATGAATGACAAACTGTCGTGGAGGTAAAGTCACCAAACAACTGCTCGAGGAAGACCAACAATGCTTCACATATCAAGACTTATCGTTCTTTAGATTGTTGTTGACATTCCTCTTTTGAAATTGATCATTCTTAAAGTAAATGCTTTATTATTTAGGAAAAATGATTGTTCATTGATTTATTTATTTCAAAATTATCATCATAAAAATTCAATTTTAAAATAGAAATAAATAAGAATAAAAAACATTTGGATAAAAGCTCAACTTTATTTAATAAAATGGTAGTCCGCAAATGGCGAGACTCCATGGATCTTTACAAAGTTTAAAAATGGTGATTTACATGGAAAATGGCTACATTGAATACAATGACCACTACTCTCCAGACCAACTTTGAAATCCACTGTGTGCTTGTCTTCGGTTGAGAATGATGAATTGGAACCAAATGACTACTCAAAATTGCTTCTAAGATCAGGACCGGCCGAATGCAGTTACTTGCCATAATCCTTAATTTTTCCTAGATTGCCCCAAGGTGGGGTACTCAAGATACCAGGATAATGTTTTATGTTTTTATGTCTCTAACTTTTTCCTGGATCGCCCTTTCGGGTTTTTAATCCACCGAGACGCTCATATTTGCCTAAGCCGCCCTTTTGGGTTTTCAACTTAGCAAGCTGTTCTTTTCTTTTTGGGCGAAGTATTTCTTGACTGCAATGGCATTCACAGGACAAGTGAACTTTACACCATCCATAGTTGTAAGAGTCAACACACCGCCTGAAAAGGCTCTCTTAACAACATACGGGCCTTCATAATTAGGAGTCCATTTGCCCCTAGAATCAGGTTTGAAAGATAAGATCTTCTTGAGCACGAGGTTACCTTCTCTGAACATACGAGGTTTGACCTTCTTATCAAAAGTTTTCTTCATTCTCTATTGATATAAATGACCATGACACATGGAATTCAATCTCTTCTCTTCAATTAAATTCAACTGATCATATCTGGTCTGACACCATTCAGCTTCAGCCAGCCTGACTTCCATCAATACGCACAATGATGGGATCTCAACCTCCACGGGGAGCACAACTTCCATGCCATAAAAAAGAGAGAAAGGGGTTGCCCCTATTGAAGTGTTGATGGATGTACGGTACCCATGTGTTGCACCCCAAAATTTCCTCACTTGGTTTTCAACTATCATATGCTTATTGCTTCTCATACATTGCATTTTCATTGGTACTTGTGGGTGGGATCAAGGATTTCTGGAACTTGTGATCATCAGTTGAAGATGGAAGTTTTCAAGGCAAGTTATGTGAGACCTCATGCTCATGAGTACCTTATTGATTCAAGATCATTGGCTTTTTGAAAATTCCCCAAGAATCTTTGAGGAATCAGGGTGTGGCTTTAGTTACTTGTCCCCTAAGCCTTTTGATCAGGAATTAGAGTTTTGGCCCCTTTCAAGAATTGAGTTGAATTTTCATCAGGACTTGGTTTCTTTGATAAATTAATGGCCCAAGGTATCAAGTATTACCATTGGATTCATCACAAGACTTCTCAAAGCATTGCATTGGATGATTGTTGAATTTAGACTTGATTAGTGAAAAAGTCAACTATTGGTCAAAGGTTGTTTCTGAAAATTTTCTTGAGAAACTTGGTTCCCAATGGCTTGTATATGTACAAGGGAGTCCTTATTTGGATCATGGACCTTTGGTTGGTATTATTTGATGATCAGTGGCTTATTCTTGATTATTTGATTATTTGAGCAAAAGTCAATTGTTGACCAAGTGGACTTTTGGTCAAAGTTGAAGTCAAAGATCATGTTTCAATATCATATGGCTTTTGGTGGAATAAATTCAAGGGAAATTTGGTTTTAGAAGTGTAGCGATAAATTCATGATCATCAAGCTATGGATAAACTTAACGTCAATAAAACCAGAGTCGCCATCGCGCTTTATTGTTTTCAAAGGAAAAGGGAAAACTATGAACAAAACCCAGAGATAAGAAGTTTTCAAATCAAAACTAATAAAATGTCAGAGATTACAGGTAAGGGGGGTGGTTACACAGAGAGAAGGTGTTAGCACCCAAAGTGTCCTAGGTACTCCTAGAGAGCCCTTTTTTTTATGTGTGTATGTGTTTTTGGTATAAAATGATGTTTGGAACAAATAGAGTGTGGGGATGAGAAAAGAATTCATTAATTATATTTTGTGTTTGACAAATCCTTCAGACCTGTGCCTACGTACCAACAAAAAAATGAGGGATCAAAACATCGTAGTTCGTGGTATCAATTTAAAAATGAGTGGATTGCTTTTAATTAAAAATTAAGTTAAAAAAGGCATAAAGGATCCTAAAAGAGTTTCAATGAGTGTTAGTTCTTTTTTTCTTTTGAAATTTTAAGTCAATATGATTAGATTTATTTATAAGTTTGATTAAGAAAAGAGTTTAAAAGTGCAATGGCATGAGGCCAAAGTTTCTAATTTGCAAAAAGAGTCTAGGTTTGAAATCACAAGCAAAGAATGTTTTTGAAAAGGGGGAGAGATTATGAAATTTAAGAAGTGGGAGGAGATGAAGAGACTAATCCTAAGCATAAAATTTAAATTTAAGAGTTGTAAAGATCTGACCGATGAGATGCAATCCAACAAACAAGAATGTCATATAGAAAACCCACTTTCCCTTTGGACTTTGGATCAAGCACTAATCAACAAGAAATTAGCAATATCAAGCCTCATGAAGATCAAGGCATCAAATAAAGATAGCCACATCCAAGTAAGCAAATCCCACAGCTAGAAGTCTTTTTTGTCTTCTCATGTATCAGATGAAATACTCTTTGATCAACTCAGAAGAAGATATTAGATACAAGATTGAAATAACAGTGGCATCAAGATCATGTAGCAGATGAATTCAAGGGGATCCCAATACTTGCATCAGATGAAATCTCAAATCACAATAACTTGGTCTAAAAAATGTTGGCATTGGCAAAGTCCTTTTGCTCATTGAATGTTGCCTAATTCTAAGTCAAAAAGCTCTGATCAAATCCAACAGTCCACACAAACATTTTTTAGGGTTTTTGTTGTTTATTAAGTATTTTAAGGTCCTTAGACCACAAACACAAACAAAATGCACAAACAAATATATACAATCACAATATATTGCTCAAGTGAGCAAAGTGAAATGACATGAATATAAACAAGTTAAATGATATGTAAATGACAAATGAAATGGTAAATGACTTGAATTTAAATTGCATAAAGTAAATGACTTGAAAAATAAAAGCAATATGATAAAAGTTAGTCAAATGTTAGTTGATTAGATGTTAGTGATGTTTTGCTTTTCAATTGATTAAGTCATTCTTTGGAGAACACTCAACCCTTTATTCACAAGCATGGATCCTTGAACTAAGACATCTTCCACCCCATTCTCGTACTCTCTCGACAATCGATTGGAAGACATCCATGTATTATCCATTACTAATTAGAATAAACAAAAAACAATTTCAGAAGAGAAACCAAAAATGGGATGAGACAAAACAATTTCGCTTTATTGAGTTAGTCTCTGTGTAGGGCATTCATGTCTCCAACAACAACCCAAAACCAAAACAATTTTGGTTTATTGAGTTAGTTTCTCAACATTTTCAGATATCTCTGACTTCAATAGCATGAGAATGTATGAACCATGCATTAAGCATCAGTGGTATGCACTAATTTGTAGCATAGTTATATATCATCATATAGTTTTTACAAAAGATAAACATTGACTAGAAAATATATATGTAGAATTGTATAATGGTCTAACTGAAAGCTAACAGAAGAATAGTCGACTCTAATTTACTCTATCAAATAACATCCATACCTAAACTTCTTAAGTTACTAGCTACGCTATGTATGCTAGAATAAATACACTCATAAGCTGCATAGTGTACCTTTGATTGGTAGAAGGTGTTTTAGATATTGCTGCCTCCTTTTTCTACATCGAGAAACAAATGGAACAGTTGGTGAAATTTAACCCATAATGCCTAGTCTCCATTGCTAGCATTGCAACACAATAATTATTGTTGAGAATACTCAATAAATGTATGAACCAAGAAAAATGAAACCAAAAATGAACAATAGCGAACGTCAGAAGAGAAACCAAGTAATATGAAGATTAGAAAAATACCTATGGTGTCAAAATCGAACAGCTAACAACGAATTAATAGAAGGAGGAAACGTCGTAGATCTAACAGAGGTGGAAGGAGAACGCCTTAGAAGTAGCGAAAATCGTAGCAGTGAGAACCCTAACGTGAAAAAGAACGAAAATAACAGAGAGTGAAATAACAAAACACGCAGTATGTTATAATTTTAATGTTTACTAAAGGGGGCCTAAGAGGGCGCTTATGAAAGCGCTCTCTAAGGATTTCCAAAAGCGCTTTATAAACTGGAAATGCACATGGACTTATAGAGCGCTTTTTTAAAAGCGCCCTCTAAGGGAAACCTTAGAGGGCGCTTTCTAAAAAGCGCCCTGTATTGTTGTCCCTCTATCTCCTCCTTATTTTTTCGCTTCACCTTAGAGGGCACTTTATTACAAAAGCGCCCTCTAAAGTGCGCTGTCTATTCCAGTTGTTCGCTCCTTATTTTTTCGCTTCATTTTAGAGTGCGCTTTTGTAATAAAGCGCCCTCTAAGGTGCGCTGTCTATTCCAGTTTTTGGCGTAGTGTAATACCATGAAAGGGGGAAGCCTTACAATCTCATTTACTAGAATGCTATGCCTTTGGGGTCAAATTTTAACTCTATGTTAAGCAATCATAATTGGACTTATGTAAAAGTCACAACTATCTAAGGCCGGGTAATAGAAATTTCGGTGTTAATGCATGTTAGAGATATGGTATAATGAACCAAACTCCTAAAACATATCACACACAAAAAAGAAAAAGATCAAAGGATGAACCTATCTCATCTATACTTGTATTGGTTCATCTAACACAAAGTTATTGATGAACCAATTAGCGTTAGGATATTGAGACTTCATTGGTCAATGGAAAGGATAAGAGAGAATGGTATTGAATATGAAGAGGGAGGGGAGATAAGAGAAACACAAATTGATCATGGGAGGAATTTTATCAAATTAAAATCATTCATTCGTTTTGGGAGATGAAATGTACATCTCATCAATCCCCTAAATCTAATGATTTTAACTCAACAAAATTCAAATCAACCTTGACCAAGGCCCAAATATATAGTCAAACATCACAAGTCAATAAAAATGGCTCAACATAATTTCTACACAATTAATCAATTAAAAATCAAATTAAACATGCATTTAAATTAAATTTGGTTTGGTCAAAACCTAAAACCTCTTCAAAACAGCAAATAAATGGACAAGAGATTTATCCTAGGTCAAACAAGGTCAAAGGACCTTAGACAAAAAATTTCATAATTTTTGAAAAGTCAATAGTATTTTTAAATAATTAAAAATATGCACAAAAACAATTAATTCATGAAAAATATAAAAATTAATCCAAAAATAATTTTAATTCAAAAAATGAAAGAGGAAAATATTTAAAGATTTTTGGTGAAAGTACCATATTTTTTGGATTAATCAAAATAAATGGATTAAAAACAAAAATCAAAAAAAAAAAGGGCCATCAGATCTCCCTCATTAATTGAGGTGGTAGATTTGATGGCCAAGCGTGCGCGTTCCACAAACACCTTAGTCAACTGCGCCACACGCTTGCTAATCAAATTGGACGTGTGAGATTAGAACATGAGAAATAGATCAGATGGCCTGGATTGATCCAGAGCACCACCGGAGCCCTAGCTCTGGTCATCTTCTCTAGTGAGGACCACCAGACTGGTCCAACAAAAACCTTATGAATAATGAAAAGTGAATACACTAATTTGAAGGAAAAATGCTCAGGAGCACGGATCTGACCTCAATTTTCTCCAATTCCAAGTATATAAAAAGGTACAGGGATTTGAATTTTGAGGATCATGAACTGAGTTGCTTAGATTTAACCTCAAAGCAACTCAATCTTCTTGCCTACATGGATAGGACTTTAGACAACCAAAAATCACAAAGAATGGTGAAGAATTGAGGGAGAATCGAAGAGAAGAAAATTCACCTTCAATGGAGCTTCAGAATGGCACGATCATGATTCCAATTGTGCTTGGCCTTGCTTCTGATGCTTGTTGGAAGTGATTAGGATCAAGAAAAGGTCTGTATTCTTGGAGTTTCAATCTTAAAACAGATGGAGATTTGAAACTCGATTTTCAAAGAAAACCTTCAAAATTATCCTTCAATGGTGAGGGTTTGGGATTGTAGGTTCAAAGTTTGGGCATGAGGTCCTTAATTCTGAGCAATGAGGGTCTTATTTATAGCCAATGAGATATATTTCCACACACTTCCAAATTTGGAAAATTTTGAGAAATTCCCTTACATGCTTGCATGGGCGTGTGATAGGCTCATCAAGTGATGCAATCAGGTCCAAAAATGAGTGAGGATCATGCTGAAATCATGTTACAAAGCCATGCAATCGTGTATGAAAAGTGGAAGTAGAAATCATCCAAATGGTTCATTATATTGGACATTTATTCATTTGAAGCTTAGATCATGATGAATTTTGAGGTGGAAGTTTGGGAAATCAAACATATTTGAAAATTTTCTAAGTCCCATGTCAAATGTTCACTTCTTCCACCTTGAATAACTTTTTCTATGGACTTGAAATGAGAAACGTTCCTTCATCAAAGTTGTATCTCTTTAAAACATATTAAATTTGGTCAACAATTTGACCTCATTTGTATTTGGCATGAAGGATTTATGCATTTTAGAAGTTGAGGAAAATCACTTGTTCAATGGTATTGGTCTAAAATGATCTATAATGTTTCCTCCTGGAATATGCATTTGCAAGTTGAATTTGAACTTCTTCCAAACATCAAAGTTGAAGTGAACATATTGAATTGGATCATGAAATTTGAATGGATTTCATATCATAAAAATTGAGCAAGTTATGGTCTTGGGAAGTTGACCTCCAAACTAGGGTTCAGACAAAATGACCTATAATCTTTCAGCATAAAAAATGACTTTCCAAGCAAAACTAGCTCTTGACTTAAACATGAAAGTTGTTTGGAATGTCATTTATATTAACTTTTATTTTGTAATCATTTTCATATGACAAATATTGTAGGAGATAGGGTCTAGGGAACCCCAGTTTTAACTAGTTGAGTTTCTCTGGTCAACCACCATGAACCATCTTGCTAGCTTGACATTCTCATGACTTTTCGGACTCATGGAGGCTCATATATGTGTAAGATGATGAAATATGAAGTGTCCCTTTAAATATCTGATCATATGTTGAAGAAACTTGTTGAAGAAGTCACACAAGATACCTAGATGAATTAGGGTTTCCAAGGCAAACAAACTCCAAATTCTTGATGATTTCTTGATCAAAATAACATGTGAAGATTGTGGGGATCCATATATGATGCTTAGAGATAATGTGAACCAATTCTTGATTGCACTCCTTACATTGAGGGTCTTAAACCCTAGATATGAGATTGATAGAGCATAAGTGAGCATGCACACTACCTACAAAAGCAACAAACTATACATTGATATATTTTTGGTATTTTGATTAGTAAATAATGAAAAACAAAGTATGATACATTCAAAATATATGCTTGGTGATCTCTCCCAATGCAAACCCAATTAGTGAAGGATAAAGAGGATGCCAAGGTGTGATCCCAATGCTAATGCATATGATGAGATGACATGAGGGATCTTATGGTCAAAATTGGGGTCTTACAGCTGCCCCTATTTAAGGACATTCTAACTGAAGAGGTAAAGGTTAAAATCTTCGTATCGACTCAGTAGAATGGGCTTAAATAAAAACATATAGGAACAAAATTTTGTCCCTAAGAGACCTCATGATGCATATGATATGAATGTTAAAAATAGTCTCTGTGGGGAAAATATTGCCACAAAGAAAAATAATCCGAGGAGACTGAAAGTCGGCAGGAGCATAATGCATTCCATAAGGAAAACTCATTGGGGAGACAGAGACTCTTGGGGGGAGGGGGTAAAAAGTTATGCGTAGGCTAGGCTACGACTAAAAAAACTGCTGGAGACACAAGAGGGTTCCATGAAAATAAATCGATGGAAGGGCTCGGTCGGGGATAAAGAAGAAAAATCTGCAGGGGAAACGGGTAAATCAGAACCAAACTGAAATACTCGAACCAAACAGGAAATGGCGATTTCATTGGGGAAATACACACTCGAAATCAACTGGGGAAGAATGAACTTCAACACAGGAGTACCAGAATTATATTACCTATTACCGATTACTGGGTAAGGAGATAACATAATCTGACAGAGAGGCATCTGTTACCGGTTAGGGTAAAAATATCAAGGATGACTCGCTGAGGAAAAAGAGGTGTGTTCGTTACCGGTTACTGGGTAAGAACAGCCTGCTAGGGAAAATATCAAATAGGATTTATAACTATCGGTTACTGGGAAGAAGACCAAAGAGAGAGAATATCCGTCACTGGTTAAAGTGAACATATCAAGGATAAACTCAAAGGGAAGAATATTCGTCATCGGCTAAGATGAACATATCAAGGATATACTGCCGGGGAGAAAAGTAGGAATTATATCTATCAATTACTGGATAGAATACCGAAAAGAGAATATCCGTCACCGATTAGGATGAACATATCAAGGATAGACTCAGCATGGGAAAGCGGGATTTACAACTACTGGTTACTGGGCAGAAGACTGCAAAGAGGAGAAAACCCGTCATCAATTACGATAAACATAATAAGGATTAACCATTTGGGGATTGAAATAGGGATCACAACTACCTTTTTACTGGGTAGAATACCAAAGAAGAGAATATCTGTCACCGGTTAAGATGAACACATCAAGGATAAACTCAAAGGAAGAATATTCGTCATTAGTTAGGATGAACATATCAAGGATAGACTACCTGGGAAACGTAAAATGAATCCGCTGGGGAAAAATAGGAGGAAGTAGATTATTGTTACCCTGCAAATTGAGAAGAATATTACCAGTTACTGGGTAATAAACTTTCGAGGGACCAAAAGCATCTATCTAGGTAATAGCTAGAAAGAAACGGTCAAACAAATGACTCGACCCGGTGAGAATATAACTCAAGGGGAGTGGTTCCATCTAGATAATCAACTAGGGAGGAAGCTGAAATAATAATCATCCATGAGGAAACAACTTAGTTGGGAATGAGAAAGGTTAAATCTTTCTACTTAAGGGGCTGACACTCTACAATTGAGGGAGGACAGATGCACCAAATCTGCGTGGGGGAAGGATATCACCATAGCAGAGGATCGGAAAAATAAGGAGTCAAATGCAATAATAATGCATAATGAAATATTTGATGTACGAATGTATATGTATATGTATATATGAATGATGATTATGTTGACACAACAATGACAAAGGATACAGATGTCACTGATCTGAATCATCAATACAACACCCGGCTAATCTCGACAGGATGGAGGCATCAACTGGAGAAAGAGCTAGGGATGAACATAAATCATCCATCACAAATCGCTCGGCCCTGACTGGGGAGATAGAAAAGATCTGCTGAGGATCCTAATCATCAACTCTGCGGGAAATTTTAGGTCAACACCATGCCACATGGTAGACAACCTTGTAGAGGACCATAAATACTGCTCAAGAATCAATGCTGGCTGGGTTCAAGAGTGAACTTTGCTGGCGACTTGAGGGGAATAAAAATCTATACTGGATCTACACAAACCGTTGAGTACACGCGCCTACAACTTAGCTGGGGAGGCGATCACAAAACTCGACTGGAGAAACTGAATTACCTTGGGAAGGAAAAAGTGACTCAACCAACTGCTTGGGAAGAGACCAACAATGCTCCACACTTTAGGACTCACCTGTTCTCAGGTTGCTGTTGATATTTCTCGAATGAAGTCGATTGCTTAAAAGTAATTGTTTTTATTATTTTAAGAAAAATGGTTTTTATTTTTAAATATTTCAAAATTATCATCATAAAAATTCAATTCTATTTAGCTGAAAGATAAATAAGAGTAGAAACAATTGGATAAAAAGCTCAATTTTATTTAATAGAATGGTAGCCTGTAAACGACAAGACTCCATAGATCTTTACAAAAGTTGAAAAATGGTAATTTACATGGAAAATGGCTACATTGAATACAATGATCACTGATCCTTCTACCAACATCAATGTCCACTATGCTCTTGGTTTTAGTTGAAAATGGTGATCCGAGTTGACTGACTTGCTTGAGACTAGAGATCAACCGAATGCAGTTACTTGCCATAATCCCTAATTTTTGCATAAATTTCCCCAAGGTGGGGTACTCAATCTATCAGGATGAATTTTCTATTTTATGTCTCTAACTTTTTCCTGGACCGCCCTTTCGGGTTTTCAATCCACCGAGACGCTCATTTTTGCCTAAGCCTCCCTTTCGGGTTTTCAACTTAGCGAGTTGTTCTTTTCGTTTTAGGCGAAGTATTTCTTGACTACATCAGCATTCACAGGACGTGTGAACTCCTCACCATCCATAGTTGTAAGAATCAAAGCACCGCCTGAAAAGGCTCTCTTAACAACATATGGGCCTTCATAGTTAGGAGTCCATTTGCCCCTAGCATCTGGTTTGAAAGATAGAATCTTCTTGAGCACAAGGTCACCTTGTCTAAACACACGAGGCCTGACCTTCTTATTAAAAGCTTTCTTAATTCTCCGTTGATATAATTGTTCATGACACATGGTAGTCAACCTCTTCTCTTCAATCAAATTCAACTGATCATATCTGGTTTGCCACCATTCAGCTTCAGTCAACTTGGCTTCCATCAAAACACGCAATGATGGGATCTCAACCTCTACTGGGAGCATAACTTCCATACCATAAACAAGTGAGAAATGGGTTGCCCCTATTGAAGTGCAGATGGATGTACGGTACCCATGCAAAGAAAATGGGAGTATCTCATGCCAATCTTTATACGTCACAACCATCTTCTGAATGATCTTCTTAATGTTCTTATTCGTAGCTTCAACAACCCCATTTATCTTAGGTCTATAGGGAGAAGAATTGTGATGTGCAATCTTGAAATCTTTACAAAGAGCTTCCACCATATTTTTATTCAAGTTTGATCCATTATCATTAATGATATTACTTGGCACACCATAACGGCATATAATCTAATTCTTGATAAACCTCACAATAACTTACTTGGTTACATTCCCATACGATGCCGCTTCAACCCACTTTGTGAAGTAGCCAATAGCCACCAGAATGAAACGATGTTCGTTCGAAGCTTTAGGCTCGATCATGCCAATCATATCAATTCCCCACATGGAGAAGGGCCATAGGGAGGAAATGAAATTCAACAGTGTCGGAGGAACATGAATCTTATCTGCATAAATTTGACAGTTGTGGCATTTCTTCACAAACTTGCAGCAGTCAGATTCCATTGTCAGCCAATAGTAACCTGCTCTCAACATCTTCTTAGCCATAACATGTCCATTGGAATGAGTGCCAAGGGAACCTTCATGGACTTCAGTCATCAATAAGTTTGCTTCGTGCCTGTCCATTCATCTGAGCAAGACCATATCAAAATTTCTTTTGTAAAGTGTCGCATTACGCGAAAAACCGGCGGGAAAACAGAACAACAGAGCCGCCACCGTGCGTTATTTATCCCAAAAGAGGGAAAGGAAACGCTCGAAGTAAACCTGGAAAAGACATGGTCTCGCGACCAAAGAGAAATGGGATCGGGAGTCGGTTATGCGAAGGGAAGGTATTAGCACCCCTACTCATCCGTCGTACTCGACGGGATCCACGCACAAAAGGAAGGAATATGGTTGCTAAAACACTGCTCACAAACATCGAACACTGGCTGAAAGAGACACGAGAAAACAAACGAAACTAACTCGGCAGGATATCGCATCCTGGGCCTACGTAGTCTATCAGGCATAGACATCAGAGTCGACGTAGTTTGGGACTAGGGGAAACGTGCTCGCTAGGATGTCGCATCCTATGCATACGTATCTTCTCGGACTAAAGAAGAATCAGAGCACTCGTAGCTCGGCTAACGCACGCCAAACAAAACAACACACGAAATCGACTGCCAATCGCTGGACTTACGTCAAACTCCACACAAACAGGCAAACATGGAAACCGAATGCCAATCGCTGGACTTACATCAGACTCCGAACCAAACACACACACACTGGAAACCAAATGCCAATCGCTGGACTTACATCGGACTCCAACCAGAAGAGGAGAAACAACTCACACAAACAAAACAAAAAGGGCGCCCGGAGAGATCAGCTCATCTCCTGCCTATGTACCTCATCTGGTATGAGGATCAGGGCGACGTAGTTCCCCTACGCAGGGACACAGGACTAGCCTAACCAGATACAAAGGGAGACACAACTAGGGAGACTACGACTCGAGCCTAGATGTTATCATGCATATCATCCCTAAGTTAAGGTTGCTATCTAACTTGCACAGGGAGCAAGCTATCCTAAACAACACAAGCAAAGCAAACAATCACACAAATAGCACACACTATATACAAACAAAGTGGGCTCACACAAGGTTAGGCTGTGAAACACAAGCCAACTGGAATCGGGTGATGTTAGCTCTTAACCCTAACATTGAGAGTTAGGGTGAAGCAGATGAAATGGGAAGTGAAGATAAGACTTCACAGCTCTTATCCCTGGCCTGGGAGAGCTTTTAGACAAAGGAATGTGTGGGTTCAGAAAGTTGGAACCCTTCTACACATATGACTGACTCAACAAAGATCTTGGGTTAATATCCACAATGCATCAACACAAGGTGTGTGGGCAAAGGGATGACTCAACTGAATAGCAGGAGATGGATTGCACATCTCTTTTATCTGCCAATTGCCTCATAGAGGTCTTTTCCTGCTTGGCACAAACATAAACAAACACAAGCATTGCCTCTTAAGGAGGACTTCAGACAGGTGCCTGACCAAATAACAGGCCAGGTCTTCCAGACTACATGGAGTCAGAGACATTATACCTCAAATTGGTTAAGCAACCAAGCAACAGCAAAAGCAAGTTCACAATGAACTATAGCAACTAATGTACCTGAAAACAGTCTAACTCAGTCAATACACAACTCAAAAAGTCAAACAGACAGACTAGAAGTCAACAGTTAACTGTACAATTAGACAACAAGCAATGCACCAAGCAAAGCACAAGCTCAACTCAAAGGAGCTAATCCACCTACAAAACAACTTAATGTTAATCAACATCAATCAAATATCAATCCAAATGAGCAATTGAATCAAACTCCTCAAGGCCATATGCTGCTTGTCCTGAAAACACAACTCAAACATAAGCACTAACCACTAGGACAAGGCCTAGGGTCAAAGAGGGAGCAATAATCCAAAACATAACATGAAAATTGGCAAGAATCAAGCTCAATCAATTAGGAACAATGTACAAGTGGTCTCACATTCATAACATACACCAATTTCATTTCATAAAGCAACTAAGGCAAAGTGTGCAATTTGGAACCACATTGACACAACAGTAAGAACAAATCCATATTAATTAAAAAATGGCTCAATAAATCCCAAGAAAAATAATGGCTAAACAACACTCACAACATGATCACCATACCAAAATTCAATGCATTTGGACAAGTATAAGCACAACAACTAAATTCCATAAGGCAAGGCAAGGCAAAACAAGCTCAAACAAGGCACAATTAGAGGCATCAACTTCACACAAGCACAAAACAGAATTGGTACATGATAAATGCATCAAACCAAAGCCATAGCAAACTTCAAAGTGTCTAGAACACATGTGCAAAATTCCAAGTTCATATGATAAACATCCACCATTTCACAAATCATCTAAGTTCATGACTATCCAAAAGTCCAAACATGACCAATCAGCAAAGAAAATCTCAAACAAATTGGAAATGCACTCAAAAATTCTACAAAATTTCATAAGCCATGCTAACAACCAGAAGTAGCATCATGCAAAAATTCACATCAATTGGCATTTAATGGCATGGTAATGAAAATCAACAAGTCAAGCAAGCAAAGGTGTGACACACATTGTCACACCTACCTTAACCAAAGCATATCTCCACAACCAGAAATGAGAAAAATGCAAACTCTATACCAAAATGACCATTAGGATGTCTAGTTTAAGCATGCAAAATCTCAAAGTCATTGGATTAATATCCATCATTTCACAAGAAAAATGGCTAGGCATGTCAAGAAAACACATATACACACAATCTCTAGCCAAAATTAAAATCCACGCGTGCACATTTTCTGGAAAAATCACCATAAAATTCTAGAGATCATGAGGAACATCATGCAAAAAACCTCATCTCAATTGGATTAATATTCATGAAGATATGAATTTTTGAAGTGGAGAGAAAATTAAAAAACCACGTAGAAAGCATAGCATGAACATGGAGGCATAAGGTAAAGAAAATGCAAAGGCCAAATGTGGATTTGTCTGAACCGAGGATCGAACCACGTTAGGATTTGAATTTGGCGCTACTTAAGTGAAACGCTGCGTTTCACTTAAGTCTACATGGAAAAGTGATGCGCGCTGTACCAATCGTTCTGCCACGTTGTGTACAAGTGGACCAATACATGGCTAAAAACAATGAAACACATGCAGGCAAGGCTAAAACAGATCAAACACGATTCTGGAGAAGCAAACCTAGGGTTCTTCATGCGTTCATCAACATTCATGTGCTCAAGAACAAATGTTCACAAAAATTGACAAAACCTATACCATTGGAATCCTCTTCTAACGTACATCACTAATCTAACATCAATTCAACCTAATTCTCACTAACATGCTTGGATCGAGCAAGATAAGATTCACACATCAAACTTAAAACCGCAATAACTTTCTTATTTCTTGATGAAAATCAACGAGGCAAAGCTCAGCATACTCCGGGATCAAAGATCTACAAAATGCATATCATGATTACAAGAATTGTGAGATTCGAATCCTGACCTTGTTTGAAGTGCAGAGTTGGAATCAGTGTCCTTAGGCCTGGAAAAGCAGAAACAGATCTTCTTCAACTCTTGAATGGATGAATGGATAAAGATTCAATGCTCACTCGTGCTTGATGCAGCTCCAATCCGCAACTGCCATGAATGATGCTAAGCTCCAACAGTTTCAAATTCTGCTCGAAAATGATGAAGTCTTGCTTCCAAAAGGTCCAATTACACTTGTGGATGATGAATCAATGAAGAACAATGCAAGGTTTGTGCAAAGTTTTGCAGAAAAGTTGAGAGAAAAAGTTTGTGAGATTTTGCAATTGGATCTAGATCTGAACCAAATGAAATGTTAAGCACGAATTCTGTTTTGATTATCCTTATATATGATGGATTAATGAAGTTACTAATCACAATTAACCAAATGCAATAGTAATTAGGGAAATGAAGGTGTAATGGCCAATTTGCAATTTACCTTGCATGCATGAAAATGAGTGCTACAGTACACGAGTTTGTGCTTAATTCACCTCAAAAATCCATTTGGAACCAAATGCCAATGATACCATGTGTGGAAAATGCTTAGTTTTTGAATTGGACTTTTTCCCTCCAAAATTCAAATGAAAATCAAATGAAAATGCCAAAATTTTGTGATGAGAATTGATGAAATGTAATGCATAATTTGGATAGAGCATATCAAAACAAGAATGTTGCAAAAAATCCCACTCCATTTGGCCTTGTGGTGTGAAAGTTATCCCCTTTTGAACTTCAAATTGACTTGGCAAAGATTGATCCATAATTTCCCAACCATACATGAGAAATTCATGTTCTTGGACTTTTTGAAAATGAGAGAACAAGATCTTTAATTTTCATGTTGGACAAAATTTCATTTGAAGCTTTCTTGATGATGTAAACTTGAGGAGAAAACCTTTCCATTTTTGGCAATTTCAAATTACAGGTCACTTACTATTTTTGGAAACTTTTCATCTGACCTCAAATTCTTCATTGTTGATGTTTGCAATGTCAAATGAGACTTGTATGGACATGAATGAGGCCTCTCTAACCATCTCCCACCTTCAAATCCATGATTTCATGCACAATTGACTTTGGTTGACTTTTTAGGGTTTCAGATGAATTGCAGCTTGACTGTTGAGCTTTGATCATCCAACCTTTGGCCAAACCACTTCAAAATGATCCCTAGGTCATATGAACTTGTTGAACCAACCCTAGGGCTTTGCCTCAATAGGAATTGCACTTGCTTGCTTGCACAACTGGATCTCCTGACCAGTCTTGACTGATGACTTGCACTTGGGCAATGGACAATGCAATGCTATGCAGTGGACAATGCAATGCTAATGACTTAAAATGAAAAATGAATGTACAAAATGGGAGGTGCAAATTTGAGGTGCTACAGCTGCCCCTATTCAATCAACTAGGAACCTGAATGGATGAGAGCAACGGTTGTCAGACTTTCAGGGTAAACAGGGATTGAATACCGAAGAACCGTAGAAATTTGCACACTGCAGGGATCCAATAGTAACTTCAACTGGGATCTGATATGACTGGGGATTTTGTTTTTTTCTCAAGAGTACAACCACATCCAGTCATTGAAAAATGATGAATGGGGATAGAAATCACAACTAGACGTCAACGGACGACCAGGAAAAACTCGACGTTTATCGAAACCAACGGAGAGGTAACAGACATCAACGGATGAATGCGGGGAAAATACATCTAGATGTCAACGGACAACTAGGAAAAACTCGACGTTTACCAAAACCAACGGAGAGGTAACTCTACTAGGGACGACCAGGAAAAACTCGACGTTTACCAAAACCAACGGAGAGGTAACCAGACATCAACGGATGAATGGGAAGACTCGACCAGACGTCAACGGACGAACGGGAGAAGCTCGACGTTTATCGACACCAACGGAGAAGGAGACCAGACATCAACGGATGAATGGTAAGACTCGACCAGACGTCAACGGACGAACGGGAGAAGCTCGACGTTTATCGACACCAACGGAGAAGGAGAAGCTCGACGTTTATCGACACCAACGGAGAGGTAACCCTGTGGGGATCATACATCTAGATGTCAACGGACAACTAGGAAAAACTCGACGTTTATCGAAACCAACGGAGTGGTAACAGACATCAACGGATGACTGGAAAGACTCGACCAGACGTCAACGGACGAACGGGAGAAGCTCGACATTTACCAAAACCAACGGAGAGGTGACCATACATCAACGGATGAATGGTAAGACTCGACCAGACGTCAACGGACGAACGGGAGAAGCTCGACGTTTATTGACACCAACGGAGAAAGGTGAAGCTCGACGTTTATTGACACCAACGGAGAAAGGTGACCAGACAGGACGTTTACCGACGACTCTACTGGGGAACTCTGAATGAGGATCGACCAGACATTAATGAATGACTGGGGAATAGGATATACAATCAGACGTCAACGGATGAATGAGAAAAACTCGACGTTTATCGAAACCAACGGAGAGGTAACTCTGAGGGGAAGGGTACAACTATGCGGCAACGGACGAATAGGAAAAACTCAACGTTTATCGAAACCAACGGAGAGGTAACTCTTCTGGGGAGAGGAAATATAACTCAACCAAACGTCAATGGACGATTGGGAAAACTCAGCGTTTATCGACACCAACTGAGAGGTGACTCTTTGGGGAAAAGTGAACACAACCAATCATCAACGGACGATTGGGAAAAACTCATCGTTTATCGAAACCAACGGGGAGGTAACTCTGAGGGGAATCAACAGACATTAACAAATGATCTGTGGGGAATAAGCAACTATACGTCAACGGACGCATAGGAAAAACTCAGCGTTTATCGACACCAACGGAGAAGGTGACTCTTATTGGGGATAATCCGACTAGACGTCCACGGACGAATAGAAAAAACTCAACGTTTATCGAAACCAACGGAGAGGTGACCTCTGGGGAGGGTATTACGAACATCGAAAGATGATGTTGACCGACATCAAAAGAAGACCAGACATTAACGAATGACTGGGGGTAGGACTCGATGTTTACCGACACCGAAAGATGGTGTTTACCGACACCAAAGAAATACGACCAGACATTAACGAATGACTGGGAAATACGACTCGATGTTTACCGACATCGAAAGATGGTGTTTACCGACACCAAAGAAATAACACACGCGGGTGCTGACATGACACTGACCAATATCACAAGATGACATCTATATAGGTCAAGGCAAGGCTAAACACTTGCTGGGGATCTCACTAGGGAGTTACAGGCTTTCCTTTCACCAACGAATGAGGAAATGAACCTCTCTGGTGTCAATCCTGAATGCTGTCAGGAACAACTGTAGCAAATGTGCTGTACAGATGTTGAACGATGATCCACCTCGGCCGGGGATATGGTCTGATTAGGTTTCGAACACATGAATGCATATGTTTGAATTTTTCTATGGCGTAATGCTCCATATCGAATGGAAATGCTACACATTTTGAGGATGCCATGATTTCTACATGCAAGATGCAAAATGATGAACTCCGGCTGGGGAGCCAAAGAATCAGATACTCCAACTCTGTGGGGAGACTCTGCTTGAGGAATACTCTGCGGGGAAAGCACCGACTCCTCACTCATGCTGGAGAAATAACACTGTTGCTGGGGAAAGGATAGACTCTGCTGGGGATATCCTTCATAGGACCCAATCCACTCGGGGACTCCACTTGGGGAAACAATCAAAACAACTCGCTAGGGAGAAAAGCTAACAAGTAGGATACTCTGCTTTGGGAAATAAATGCTACTCCGCTGGGGAATAAACAAGGCGACTGCGCTGAGGAACTATCAATACGACTCCACTGGGGGAACCATAAGGCGACTTCACTGGGGATGACCCAACCAATCCATAAGTAGGATAAACTCAGCTTGGGGATGCAGATATCATTCCGCTACGGAAAACTCATCCCATCCATAGGTGGGATAAACTCTGCTGGAGATAAATTTCTTTGAACCCGCTCCACTCGGGGACCTTAACTAAGGAAATATTTGCTGGGGAATAAACACACTTCCAGGTCTGCTGAGCATAGGCAATTCTTAGATCTGCTGGGGATAGAAGGCACTATCCAAAGGCGTCTCTGCAAGGGAGAATAGCTCTGAAAGCTCTCGTATTTTCTTGGGAAATAAATGCTGGGGAATCGTCCTCACAGATGACAACCTGCAAAACAGCACAACAAAATGCCCCAGGGGATACATGGACAAGATACGCTCAAGTGTCCTCAACATTCAAAATGATTTTCAAATGTTTTATCTTTCAACACGTTATTGTTTAGCCTTCATGTTTTTATATGCAATGTTTATCAAAAATTCGGACGTTTTTGCAAACAAAACAGTAAAATAAAAACAAAAGAGCTATTTATCTGAATAACGACTTTTATTGATTGAAAATGTGCCTGAAAAGGCGAATACAATGGGAAGTAATTCCTATAAAGAGGTAATTGCGCACAAAAGGAAAAAATCTATCCTAATGGCAATGTGAACACGACATCCACTATTTCCCAATTCTGTTATAACTCATAGATCATCAGCTTTCCTCCCAACTCCCTTGCTTTCTGAGAAGTACAGATAACTCAGACTGTAGTCTTCGCTTTAATCCCTCTTTTGCCTGGATCGCCCTTTCGGGTTTTCAATCCACCGGGATACCCATTTTTGCCTAAGCCGCCCTTGCGGGTTTTCGACTTACCGGGTGTACAAATTCTTTTCATTTTTATCCCTAATTTTTGCCCGAACCTTTTCTTTCTGTTTTTTGGTTCGCCGGGATGCCCTTTTTTGCCTGGACTCTTTTATTCTTTTTGTCCAGCGGGTCAATTTATGCGAAGTATTTTTTGACTACATCTGAGTTAACAGGGGACGGGAAATCTTCACCATCCATAGTTGTAAGCATCAAGGCTCCACCGGAGAAAACCTTCTTCACAACATATGGACCTTCATAATTAGGAGTCCACTTGCCCCTGTTATCTGTACCGGGAGGAAGGATCCTCTTCAAAACTAGATCGCCAGTTTGATAACTCCGAGGACGCACTTTCTGATCAAAGGCTCGCTTCATCCTTCTCTGATATAACTGCCCATGGCACACAGCTGCTAGCCGTCTCTCTTCGATAAGGCTCAACTCGTTAAACCTTGTTCGAATCCACTCGGCTTCGTCCAGCTTGACATCCAACAAAACCCTCAGAGAAGGGATCTCCACCTCGACTGGTAGGACTGCTTCCATACCATACACAAGGGAGTACGGGGTTGCCCCGGTCGACGTACGTACATAGGTACGGTACCCATGCAAAGCGAAAGGCAGCATCTCATGCCAATCCTTGTACGTCACGACCATCTTCTGCACAATCTTCTTAATATTCTTGTTTGCCGCCTCTACAGCACCATTCATCTTTGGTCTGTAAGGAGAAGAATTGTGATGTTCAATCTTGAAATCTTTGCAAAGCTCTTTCATCATCTTATTATTGAGATTCGAACCATTGTCAGTGATGATTCTCTCAGGAACCCCATAACGACAGATGATTTCTTTCTTAATGAACCGGGCAACCACTTGTTTGGTAACATTAGCATAGGAAGCTGCTTCCACCCATTTGGTGAAGTAGTCAATCGCAACCAGGATGAAGCGATGTCCATTAGAAGCAGTAGGCTCAATCTTCCCAATCATATCAATGCCCCACATCGCGAACGGCCAAGGCGAGTTCATGACATTCAGAGGGCTTGGTGGTACATGCACCTTATCAGCATAAATTTGACACTTATGGCACTTCCGAGCGTATTTGAAACAATCGGATTCCATAGTCATCCAGTAATAACCGGCTCTCAACAATTTCTTAGACATTGCATGACCACCAGCATGGGTACCAAACAAACCCTCGTGCACTTCTTGCATCAACATGTATGCTTCATGTCTATCCACGCATCTGAGCAAGACTATGTCAAAGTTCCTCTTATACAACACATCATCCTGATTCAGATAAAAGCTTCCAGCTAGCCTTCTCAGGGTTTTCTTATCATTCTTCGACGCACCTTCAGGATACTCCTGACTCTTGAGGAAGTTCTTGATATCATAATACCACGGTTTCTCATCAATCACAACAGACTCGGCTGCAAACACATACGCAGGCCTCTCGAGTCGATTCACCGCAACATGTGGCATATGATTCCACCAATGAACTTTGATCATAGAAGACAAAGTAGCCAAAGCATCAGCCATCTGATTCTCATCCCGGGGGACATGATACAACTTCACCTTCTTGTAGAACGTCAGTATTCTTCTGGTGTAATCTCTATACGGAATCAAATGCGGCTGGTTCGTATTCCAATCTCCATTGACCTGATTGATCACTAGAGCTGAATCTCCATAAATGTCAAGCGTTTTGATCCTCAGATCAATGGCTTCTTCTATCCCCATGATACAAGCCTCATACTCAGCTTCATTGTTGGTGACGTCAAAAGTCAATCTGGCAGAGAAAGGTATATGAGCACCTTTAGGATTGATAAGCACTGCACCAACACCATTACCGTTCACATTCACAGCCCCATCAAACATCAATGTCCACTTGTCATCAGGATCCGGTCCTTCCTCGACAAGAGGCTCTTCACAATCTTTCATCTTAAGATACATGATGTCTTCATCAGGGAATTCAAACATCATAGGCTGATAATCATCAATCGGTTGCTCGGCGAGATAGTCTGACAAAACACTACCTTTGATGGCCTTCTGCGACGTTTACTGAATATCATACTCTGTTAAAATCATCTGCCAACGGGCAACACGTCCAGTGAGAGCCGACTTCTCAAAGATGTACTTCACTGGATCCATCTTAGAAATCAACAAGGTAGTATGGTTCAACATATACTGCCTCAGTCGACGAGCAGCCCAGGCCAAAGCACATCAAGTTTTCTCAAGCTGTGAATATTTGATTTCACAGTCGGTAAACTTTTTGCTAAGGTAGTATATGGCATGCTCTTTTCGACCAGACTCGTCATGCTGTCCCAATACACACCCCATCGAATTCTCGGTTACTGATAGGTACATTATCAGAGGTCTCCCTGGAACTGGAGGAATCAGGATTGGAGGTTTCTGTAAATACTCTTTTATCTTGTCAAAAGCTTTCTGACAGTCATCATTCCACCTGATTGCTTGATTCTTTCTTAGCAATTTGAATATCGGTTCACACGTGGCAGTTAGGTGAGATACAAACCTTGCAATGTAGTTCAATCTCCCTAAAAACCCACGAACCTGCTTTTCTGTTTTCGGTTCAGGCATTTCTCGAATGGCTTTGACTTTTGCTGGATCAACCTCAATCCCTTTCTCGCTGACAATGAAACCTAACAGCTTCCCAGATCTCACCCCAAACGTACACTTGTTCGGATTCAGCCTCAGTTTGAACTTTCTCAGTCTGTCAAACAACTTCTGCAAATTAACCAGGTGCTCCTCTTCTGTCTGTGACTTCGCAATCATGTCATCCACGTACACTTCAATCTCTTTGTGCATCATGTCATGAAAGAGAGTCGTCATAGCCCTCTGATAGGTAGCACCGACATTCTTCAACCCAAATGGCATCACCTTATAGCAAAACGTGCCCCAAGGTGTAATGAATGTCGTCTTTTCCATGTCCTCTGGCGCCATCTTAATCTGATTATAGCCCGAGAAACCATCCATGAAAGAGAATACCGAGGATTGAGCCGTATTATCCACCAATACATCAATGTGAGGTAATGGGAAATCATCTTTCGGACTCGCTCTATTCAGATCCCGGTAATCGACACACATTCTGACTTTGCCATCCTTCTTCGGCACGGGAACGATGTTGGCTACCCACGGTGGATAAGTTGTCACTGACAAGAAACCCGCATCGAACTGCTTCTGAACCTCTTCCTTGATTTTAACAGCCATATCAGGACTCGTTCTCCGAAGCTTCTGCTTGACCGAAGGGCAATCTTCTCTGAGAGGTAGTCTATGCACCACAATGTCAGTATCTAACCCAGGCATATCTTGATAAGACCAGGCGAATATCTCCACATACTCTCTCAGCATCTCAATCAACCTGCTCTTGACCTCTGTCTTCAAAGCAGCCCCGATCTTAATATCTCTTCTGGCGTCCTCAGTACCAAGATTAACAATCTCCAATTCCTCCTGATGAGGTTGGATGACCCTTTCCTCTTGCTTCAGCAATCTAACCAATTCTTTAGGGAGTTCACCGTCTTCCTCACTCTCCTCTTCAGCTTGGTAGATGGGATTATTGAAGTCATACTGAGCCATAACAGAACTGTTCATAGTAGATGCTGTGAGATCACTTCTGCATGTTTAATGCTTTGTTTTAGAAAAAGAGTTCAATAAAGTCACAAAAACAAAAACATTGCCATTTTTATTTATTTTTGAAAAATGAAAACAAAAATAGAAAGACAGGGATCACAAAATTGTTTGCAAAACGTCCTTTATTAATGATAATCATTGAAAACACATGATGGCCCTACAATGAACCACTACGCCTTGGGCAGAATGTAGGGTTTTGTGCAGAATGAAAAACAAAAGAAAATTACTCTGTTTGAAGAGTAACTTGGACCACATCTTCTGTCGTCCAATTGTTGATCACTTCCCCTGGTGCACGCAAGCGAACCCAGTTGTCGAGATCACAATCACTGTCATCATCTTCAACATCAGCTGCGAAGACGTCACCATGATTCATCAACCCAGCGCTGGTAAAGGTACTTGGACCTGCTTGGACACCCTGCTCCGCTTGCAAAGGTTGATAGCCAATACCGAATTTATCCTCTTTAACTGGAAAATCCACCATCTTGCCCCAGCCTTCAGCTCTACCAGAGTCAACAACCTCCTTGGCCTGCTTGTACGAAGCAATCGACGCACCCGGCTTTCTCTGATCAGTAAACGCTACCCTCTCGAGAGCAACAGTCTCGAATGCCTGGCATAAGGTTTCGTGAATCTCACCATCCACCTCTACATATTTGAACGAGGACAGGTGACTCACCAGAATATCCTCCTCACCGCACACGGTCACAATCTGACCGTTCCAGACATACTTAAGCTTTTGGTGGAGAGTCGACGAGACTACCCCTGCTGCATGGATCCACGGACGCCCCAACAAACAACTGTACGCTGGCTGGATGTCCATAACATAGAAGATGATATCGAAAACCTCCGGACCTATCTTCACCGGCAAGGTAACTTCACCAAACACAATACGTTTGGATCCGTCGAATGCACGCACGATCAGGTCACTAGGAGTAAGCACAACCCCTTCAACAGATATCTTCTTCAAAATTTGCTTAGGCAACACATTCAGCGACGAGCCGGTGTCTACCAACACGTGAGACAAAACAACACCCTTGCACTCCATGGTGATATGCAAGGCTTTATTATGATTACGTCCCTCAGGCGTCAAGTCTAGGTCAGTGAACCCTAAACCATGCCTGGTGCTCACGTTGGCAATCACACCCTCCAGTTGGTTGACGGAAATCTCTTGAGGTACATACGCCATATTCAGCATTTTTAGCAAGGCGTTGCGATGTGCCTCAGAGCACAACAGCAAAGAGAGTATAGAAATCTTGGACGGAGTCTGGTTAAGCTGATCTACGATCTTGTAGTCACTTTTCTTGATGATCTTCATGAACGCCTCCACATCCTTCTCAAATGAACCCTCAGGCACCTCCTTCTGCGCTGGTTCTTCGTCAACCACAGCCTGTTTGCCCTTAGCCTTGGCGAGAGCCTCAGCATTGTTGTCTCTTAGCGGTTGTGGAGCAAACAGACGTCCACTGCGAGTAAAGCCTCCTGGTCCTCCAAAATTGTCCACAACGGGACCTGCACTCACCACAGGAGCTCTACTGGGTACACTGATCGTCACTGGCGCTTGATTACCCGGTCTGGCCTGATTCTCAGCCCTTCTGTTGCTACGGTAGCCATTGTCATATCTCCACGGAACAGCCCGACTGTCAACAGCCCTTCTGACCGGAGCGACGATGGTTGTCGGATTATTGGCAGTCACTGGTGCAGAGATGGTAACAGGAGTACCACTTGTTGTAGGCGCACTAACCCTCTGACCACGTCCTTCAGATGGTTTGAAAAAGATAGTAACAATTGACACTGTCCCACGATCTCTGACAACCCTACTGAATTGCAGACAACCCTCATCCATCAGACCCTGGATATCGGCCCTTAACCGTTCACAACCATTCTCAGATTCAACACAGTCAATACAGCCCTGATCACAACCCGGGTAGACACCCCCATTCAGCAAACGACCCTTCACAACTGACAGAGAAGTCTGAACATCCTCCACACTGACAATCATATCCTCAGCCTCAACCCCTTCGATACTATTCACCCGGTGAGCACCATGCGGCGACATAGGGTTATTAACAACATTCGGTACAGGAGCAAAATTGATAGTCTTGGCATCAATCAAGTCCTGGACTTTATGATGAAAAGCCCTGCAGTTTTCAATATGGTGTCCCGGCGCACCAGAATGAAAGTCACATCGCACGTTGGCATCATACCCAGGTGGTATTTTTGTCAACGGCGCCATAGTCCTCAATTCGACAAACCCTAGTCTGAGCAACTCAGGCAGTAACTCAGCATAGGTCATCGGCAGTGGGTCGAAACGTCTATCAGGCATCCTCTGCCTCGGCTGATACGGACGTTGCTGTTGTTGTTGTGGCATTTTTTGTTGAACTCTCTGTTGTTGCGGTTGTTGACGTTGTTGAGGTGCTGGAATTGTCACTGTAGCAACCTGACGGTACTGATTTCTGTTTTGATTTCGGCGGTGTTGAACAGCATTAGTCTCACCCTCTCTTCGGCGAGGTGCCCCAGCAAAAGGTTTCTTAGAAGACGAGGAACCAGCATCTTGAATCTTACCAGCTTTAATCAGGCTCTCTGTCCTCTCCCCACAAATGACCACATCCAAAAAACTACCGAATGGGCAGCTTCCCATCCGGTCCATGAACACACCCTGCAGCGTACCAATAAACATATCAGTCAACTCCCTCTCCAGCATAGGGGGTTGAACTCTAGCAGCCAGTTCACGCCACCTCTGGGCGTACTCCTTGAAGCTCTCTCCAGATTTCTGACATAGACTCTGCAGCTGAGTCTGGCTAGGCGCCATGTCCATATTGTGCTTATATTGCCTCAAGAAGGCCTCACCCAGATCCCTCCAGCAACGGATAGAATCTCGCTTAAGTTCCATGTACCAATCCAAGGAAGCCCCAGATAGACTGTCCTGGAAAAAATACATCCACATCTTTTCATCATCGGTATAAGCAGAGATTTTCCGATAATACGCCTGCACATGGGTGCGAGGGCAAGAAGTACCGTTGTACTTGTCAAAAGAAGGTGCTTTGAATTTATAAGGGATCCTCAACCCTTCCACAAGACCCATATTTGTAACGTCAAAACCCAAGGAATTCTGACATTCCATGGCTCTTATCTTCTCAGCAAGGGCGTCAACTTTCCGATCCCTATCCTCAACTCTGACCACCTCATCATCTTCACTCAGCAGCGTGAACATGTCCTCTTGTCTATCAACAATCGGAGCAGGATGACGAATAGGAGCCCGGGTAGCTCTGGCATTGACAGTATCTGCAGCAAGAGGCTGTCCGTTGATTCTAATCCCCCTCAACTCATCCCCGACGACATAATCATTGGCCGGAGCAGCAACATTAACATTCTCATGAACAGGTGCACCCACCGGCGACGCGCGGTTGGACTGCGGAATACCGGTCTCTTGTCTCTGAACCAGGGCTCGAAGTTCTTCCTGACCTTGCGCAACCCCTTGCATCATCGTCATAAACTGGGCCATGTTTGCCCTCATCTCAGCCAACTCCGTCTGAACTTGATCCATACTTCTCTGTTGATTGAGTCTGGTTGAATATCGGTGCGGTCTTCGATCAGCTATCCTGCCTGACACAGGAACCAGAGTGAGAAGTCGCGAGCAAGAACACCTGTTATGCAAAATGATATGTACATGATGTGCGTGATGTGTATGCAGGTTAACTTTTTCATGCATTATTATACATTTTTCTTCTTTTTTTCCGAAAATAAACATGCTATGATGCAAATGATGGAGCCATGACTGGTCGGCTGAGCATCACGTGGCATAGGATCAAAGCTTCGGCCTGAACTCGGAACCACAAATCATCTGAAACCCAAATTCATCTGAACCGAAGTCAACATCTGAGCAAGTACTCTCAAATTCAGCCCAGGGATCCGAAATAAACGGAACCCTCTGACCAATACCAGGGTCAAACCTCCGGCGTCCAGAAATAACGATCCATAAATCCGACTTAACCAAAATCACCATCACCGAATCACTGGCAGAAACTGTACTTTGCAAGAATCAAACCCTCCCCTCACAGGTGAATTCTAACAAGGTCAACCTAAGGCGGACAATGGTCTCGACAATCGGGCAAAGATACTCAACAGGTTTGCCCTTTCGGGTGTGCCGTTGCAGCTCTCTTAAGATCGTCTAAACCAAAGATCCGGGAAAGAACGGTCACCGAAGTCAATAGCCCAGATGAGGTGAATCAACCAAAGTGGATACTCCACAAAGGAAGAGCACACTCAACTGAACCTCGTCCGACTTGTGGTATGTCACGTCGCCAAAAACATGTTGACCTAACATGAGAGGCAACATGAGACCACACTAATCCTAGGTGTATACTCGGGCCTGGGTTTTAGCCCCACTCAGAACACCCACCCCAAACAGAGGAACCCACCTGTACAGGATCAGCACAATGATAGTATGATGCATGCAAACAGATATGCACATATATACAACATAATAATCATAAATGCAATAAATAACAGCAAACAGCAACCAAAACCCTAACCTAGAGAGCGCTAGGAGAGACTCGCTTAGGGAAGATGGACCAGCAAGAGGTCAACTTCTCCTATCCCCAGCAGAGTCGCCAGCTGTCGCATTACGCGAAAAACCGGCGGGAAAACAGAACAACAGAGCCGCCACCGTGCGTTATTTATCCCAAAAGAGGGAAAGGAAACGCTCGAAGTAAACCTGGAAAAGACATGGTCTCGCGACCAAAGAGAAATGGGATCGGGAGTCGGTTATGCGAAGGGAAGGTATTAGCACCCCTACTCATCCGTCGTACTCGACGGGATCCACGCACAAAAGGAAGGAATATGGTTGCTAAAACACTGCTCACAAACATCGAACACTGGCTGAAAGAGACACGAGAAAACAAACGAAACTAACTCGGCAGGATATTGCATCCTGGGCCTACGTAGTCTATCAAGCATAGACATCAGAGTCGACGTAGTTCGGGACTAGGGGAAACGTGCTCGCTAGGATGTCGCATCCTATGCATACGTATCTTCTCGGACTAAAGAAGAATCAGAGCACTCGTAGCTCGGCTAACGCACGCCAAACAAAACAACACACGAAATCGACTGCCAATCGCTGGACTTACGTCAAACTCCACACAAACAGGCAAACATGGAAACCGAATGCCAATCGCTGGACTTACATCAGACTCCGAACCAAACACACACACACTGGAAACCAAATGCCAATCGCTGGACTTACATCGGACTCCAACCAGAAGAGGAGAAACAACTCACACAAACAAAACAAAAAGGGCGCCCGGAGAGATCAGCTCATCTCCTGCCTACGTACCTCATCTGGTATGAGGATCAGGGCGACGTAGTTCCCCTACGCAGGGACACAGGACTAGCCTAACCAGATACAAAGGGAGACACAACTAGGGAGACTACGACTCGAGCCTAGATGTTATCATGCATATCATCCCTAAGTTAAGGTTGCTATCTAACTTGCACAGGGAGCAAGCTATCCTAAACAACACAAGCAAAGAAAACAATCACACAAATAGCACACACTATATACAAACAAAGTGGGCTCACACAAGGTTAGGCTGTGAAACACAAGCCAACTGGAATCGGGTGATGTTAGCTCTTAACCCTAACATTGAGAGTTAGGGTGAAGCAGATGAAATGGGAAGTGAAGATAAGACTTCACAACTCTTATCCCTGGCCTGGGAGAGCTTTTAGACAAAGGAATGTGTGGGTTCAGAAAGTTGGAACCCTTCTACACATATGACTGACTCAACAAAGATCTTGGGTTAATATCCACAATGCATCAACACAAGGTGTGTGAGCAAAGGGATGACTCAACTGAATAGCAGGAGATGGATTGCACATCTCTTTTATCTGCCAATTGCCTCATAGAGGTCTTTTCCTGCTTGGCACAAACATAAACAAACACAAGCATTACCTCTTAAGGAGGACTTCAGACAGGTGCCTGACCAAATAACAGGCCAGGTCTTCCAGACTACAAGGAGTCAGAGACATTATACCTCAAATTGGTTAAGCAACCAAGCAACAGCAAAAGCAAGTTCACAATGAACTATAGCAACTAATGTACCTGAAAACAGTCTAACTCAGTCAATACACAACTCAAAAAGTCAAACAGACAGACTAGAAGTCAACAGTTAACTGTACAATCAGACAACAAGCAATGCACCAAGCAAAGCACAAGCTCAACTCAAAGGAGCTAATCCACCTACAAAACAACTTAATGTTAATCAACATCAATCAAATATCAATCCAAATGAGCAATTGAATCAAACTCCTCAAGGCCATATGCTGCTTGTTCTGAAAACACAACTCAAACATAAGCACTAACCACTAGGACAAGGCCTAGGGTCAAAGAGGGAGCAATAATCCAAAACAGAACATGAAAATTGGCAAGAATCAAGCTCAATCAATTAGGAACAATGTACAAGTGGTCTCACATTCATAACATACACCAATTTCATTTCATAAAGCAACTAAGGCAAAGTGTACAATTTGGAACCACATTGACACAACAGTAAGAACAAATCCATATTAATTCAAAAATAGCTCAATAAATCCCAAGAAAAATCATGGCTAAACAGCACTCACCACATGATCATCATACCAAAATTCAATGCATTTGGACAAGTATAAGCACAACAACTAAATTCCATAAGGCAAGGCAAGGCAAAACAAGCTCAAACAAGGCACAATTAGAGGCATCAACTTCACACAAGCACAAAACAGAATTGGTACATGATAAATGCATCAAACCAAATCCATAGCAAACTTCAAAGTGTCTAGAATACATGTGCAAAATTCCAAGTTCATATGATAAACATACACCATTTCACAAATCATCTAAGTTCATGACTATCCAAAAGTCCAAACATGACCAATCAGCAAAGAAAATCTCAAACAAATTGGAAATGCACTCAAAAATTCTACAAAAAATCATAAGCCATCCTAACAACCAGAAGTAGCATCATGCAAAAATTCACATCAATTGGCATTGAATGGCATGGTAATGAAAATCAACAAGTCAAGCAAGCAAAGGTGTGACAAACATTGTCACACCTACCTTAACCAAAGCATATCTCCACAACCAGAAATGAGAAGAATGCAAACTCTATACCAAAATGACCATTAGGATGTATAGTTTAAGCATGCAAAATCTCAAAGTCATTGGATTAAAATCCATCATTTCACAAGCAAAATGGCAAGGCATGTCAAGAAAACACATGTACACACAATCCCTAGCCAAAATTAAAATCCACGCGTGCACAATTTCTGGAAAAATCACCATAAAATTCTAGAGATAATGAGGAACATCATGCAAAAAACCTCATCTCAATTGGATTAATATTCATGAAGATATGAATTTTTGAAGTGGAGAGAAAATTAAAAAACCACGTAGAAAGCATAGCATGAACATGGAGGCATAAGGTAAAGAAAATGCAAAGGCCAAATGTGGATTTGTCTGAACCGAGGATCGAACCACGTTAGGATTTGAATTTGGCGCTACTTAAGTGAAACGCTGCGTTTCACTTAAGTCTACATGGCAAAGTGATGCGCGTTGTACCAATCGTTCTGCCACGTTGTGTACAAGTGGACCAATACATGGCTAAAAACAATGAAACACATGCAGGCAAGGCTAAAACAGATCAAACACGATTCTGGAGAAGAAAACCTAGGGTTCTTCATGCGTTCATCAACATTCATGTGCTCAAGAACACATGTTCACAGAAATTGACAAAACCTATACCATTGGAATCCTCTTCTAACGTACATCACTAATCTAACATCAATTCAACATAATTCTCACTAACATGCTTGGATCGAGCAAGATAAGATTCACACATCAAACTTAAAACCGCAATAACTTTCTTATTTCTTGATGAAAATCAACGAGGCAAAGCTCAACATACTCCGGGATCAAAGATCTACAAAATGCATATCATGATTACAAGAATTGTGAGATTCGAATCCTGACCTTGTTTGAAGTGCAGAGTTGGAATCAATGTCCTTAGGCCTGGAAAAGCAGAAACAGATCTTCTTCAACTCTTGAATGGATGAATGGATGAAGATTCAATGCTCACTCGTGCTTGATGCAGCTCCAATCCGCAACTGCCATGAATGATGCTAAGCTCCAACAGTTTCAAATTCTGCTCGAAAATGATGAAGTCTTGCTTCCAAAAGGTCCAATTACACTTGTGGATGATGAATCAATGAAGAACAATGCAAGGTTTGTGCAAAGTTTTGCAGAAAAGTTGAGAAAAAAAGTTTGTGAGATTTTGCAATTGGATCTAGATCTGAACCAAATGAAATGTTAAGCACGAATTCTATTTTGATTATCCTTATATATGATGGATTAATGAAGTTACTAATCACAATTAACCAAATGCAATAGTAATTAGGGAAATGAAGTTGTAATGGCCAAATTGCAATTCACCTTGCATGCATGAAAATGAGTGCTACAGTACACGAGTTTGTGCTTAATTCACCTCAAAAATCCATTTGGAACCAAATGCCAATGATACCATGTGTGGAAAATGCTTAATTTTTGAATTGGACTTTTTCCCTCCAAAATTCAAATGAAAATCAAATGAAAATGCCAAAATTTTGTGATGAGAATTGATGAAATGTAATGCATGATTTGGATAGAGCATATCAAAACAAGAATGTTGCAAAAAATCCCACTCCATTTGGCCTTGTGGTGTGAAAGTTATCCCCTTTTGAACTTCAAATTGACTTGGCAAAGATTGATCCATAATTTCCCAACCATACATGAGAAATTCATGTTCTTGGACTTTTTGAAAATGGGAGAACAATATCTTCAACTTTCATGTTGGACAAAATTTCATTTGAAGCTTGCTTGATGATGTAAACTTGAGGAGAAAACCTTTCCATTTTTGGCAATTTCAAATTACAGGTCACTTACTATTTTTGGAAACTTTTCATCTGACCTCAAATTCTTCATTTTTGATGTTTGCAATGTCAAATAAGACTTGTATGGACATGAATGAGGCCTCTCTAACCATCTCCCACCTTCAAATCCATGATTTTATGCACAGTTGACTTTGGTTGACTTTTTAGGGTTTCAGATGAATTGCAGCTTGACTGTTGAGCTTTGATCATCCAACCTTTGGCCAAACCACTTCAAAATGATCCCTAGGTCATATGAACTTGTTGAACCAACCCTAGGGCTTTGCCTCAATAGGAATTGCACTTGCTTGCTTGCACAACTGGATCTCCTGACCAGTCTTGACTGATGACTTGCACTTGGGCAATGGACAATGCAATGCTATGCAGTGGACAATGCAATGCTAATGACTTAAAATGAAAAATGAATGTACAAAATAGGAGGTGCAAATTTGAGGTGCTACATAAAGCACATCACCATTCAGGTAGAAGTTGCCAGCTAATCTTCTCAAAGTCTTCTTATCTTTCAAAGATGCCCCAGGCGGGTAAATCAGACTTTGGAGGAAACACTTGATATCAAAATACCATGGCTTTTCATCTTTGACCTCTTCAACAACAAACACATGAGTTGGCCTATCAAGAGACATCAGTGTCAAATTAGGCACCTCATTCCAAAATTTCACCACAATCATTGAAATGAAAAAACCTTCTCAAAACTGTTCAAAGACGGATCATACCAAATTATATCATCATTAGTGAGAGACATAAGTCTCTGAGACCACCTTAGACATTGTTTGTTCTCCACAAAAGCAGGTGTCTGAGGCAAGTGCAAAATAAAACACTTGTACAGAAGAGGAATACAACAGACAATAGTTCCACCACCTTTAGAATTCCTTAGATGCAAAGAGAAATACATATCACCCAACAAAGTAGGCACATGATTCCCAATCAAAAAATGTCTAATGGCGTTAACATCAACAAAACCATCAATTTTAGGGAACAAAGCTAATCCATAAATGAGCAACACAAAGATAGCTTCAAAAGCATCCACACTACCAGCTTAAGCAAAAGCAGTAGCTTCCTTGATGAGGAAATCAGATGGCAACCCAAACAATCCTCCTTTCTTCACCCAATGAGTCTCTATCTCAAATTTCTTCAAGTGAAGAGCTTCAGCAATAAGATTAGATCGGGGAATATCCTCCAATCCACTAAAAGGAACTCTACTAGAAACAGGTATTCCCAAAAGATGAGAATACTCCTCCAATGTAGGCACAAGCTGAAAATCTGGGAAAGTGAAACAACGGTAGAGAGGATCATAGAACTGCACTAGCACACTTAAAAGTCCTTCAACCAAATCAGCAGACAAGATAGACAGAAGCTTCCCATGACGTTGTTTGAAGTCCAAGGGATCTAATACAAAAGATGCTAGCTTCCTTAGCTCTTTCAACTCAGGACATCTGAAACTGTACTTCTTAGTGTTCCTTCGTCCACAATCCATGGTCTGAAAATATTTGCAAATAATACCACAGTTCCTTGAAATTTTCGTGTGATGAATGTTATGATGCGTATGAATGCATGAATGCAACAATCACAAATAAGGGATCACACATAAGGCAAAGAAAGGTCAAGGGATGAACCAAGTCATTGTCAAGATCAATCATCCATTTTGGTGGATTATGGTTTACAACTTATCAACACCCAAGTTCCATTGATATTGACAAGACTTGATTGGATCAACCAAGAATCAAGGGTTTGTTGCAAGTAACGAGCATGGAGTCTGGGTAAGAACCATCCCAAAGGAGTGAACTAAGGATAAAACCTATAGATCATGTTCTAAAAAGTTCCCGGAGTCTTAATTCCATCTATCGGATATTACAGGTTAAGATGACTGACTCATCGACCCATAATATTCTCAAGAGAAACTCGTCTGAGTGTAGTATCGCGTAACAACTGTTATCAAGTCTACACTTGAACAATTTCCGCACTACGTCCTAAATAGGCCAAGATGGGGTAAATGTTCTACGGTCCTTAGCTTCTCGGACCCAATTAGAGATAGCAATGCCTAACCATAAATACTTGTGTGACATTTCCAAATCCAAAAGAATCTCCACTGAGTGGATGGATCTCAAGCCAACTTGTTAAGGACTACTCCACACAAGTCGAACATGACTATACCATCCTCCTATCTTAATTGCACTCAAGTTTAGGTTAGAACTTATCTCACCACTCAGAGATCACCAAGCACAACAAGCAGATTATATCAGACATACATATATACAAACATCACATATATACAAATATATTCGCATAAAAAGTAGGCTAAACCCACTGGAGACTACTCCCCAGCAGAGTCTCCACTTAATTTCTGTAGCAGTAAATTCATGATCATCAGGCTATGGATAAGCTAGAGATCAAATAACAAGAGTCGCCACCATGCTTTTATTGTTTCCAAGGGAAAAGGGAAAAAGTATGAACAAAACCCAAAAGTAAGAAGTTTTCAAATCAAAACTAATAAAAAGTCAGAGATCACAGGTAAGAGGGTTGGTTACACAGAGGGAAGGTGTTAGCACCCAAAGTGTTCTAGGTGCTCCTAGGGAGCCCTTTTTGTGTGCATATGTACTTGGTATAAAGTGATGTTTACAAACAAATAGAATGGGGGGATGAGAAAAGAATTCATTAATTATATTTTTATGTTTGACAAGACCTTCGCTCTTGTGCCTACGTACCAACATAAAAATGAGGGATCAAAACCTCGTAGTTCGTGATACAAATTTCAAAGTGGATGCATTACTTTTAACAAAAATTAAGTTTGAGAGGTACAAGGGCCTATAAATGGTTTCAATGAGTTAGTTCTTTTTGGATTTTTGAAAGTTTAAGTCAAGTATAGTTAAGTTTGTTTTAAGAAAAGAAGCTTGAAAATGCAATGGCATAAGGCCAAAGTTTCTATCTTTTTTTGCAAATTGGTCAAAGTTTAGAACAAAATAAGTTCAATCAAAGAAGGTTTTTAAAAAGGGAGGGAGAGATTTTGAAATGAAAGAAATGGGGAGAAGATGAAGAGACTATCCTATGCACAAAATTAAAAGTTTAGAGTTGAAAAGATCTAACCAAATGGGTAGTAATCCAATAGAGAAAAATGTCAATAGAAACCCAAAATTCCCTTGGACTTTTAGAATCAAGCAACACACAAATGCACAATTATATTATCTTAAAGAGTAAGGCATCAAATAAGGATGGCCACATCCAAGCTTATCCATTCCATGATCTTGCTCAAAGTAACCCATGTAATAGATGAATTTCATAAGTCACAGGTTCAGAATAACAGCTTCACAATGATCATGTTGCAGATGAACTTAGAGAGATCTTGAATGATGTATCAGCTGAAGTTTCAAATTGCAAGCACTTGGTTTCTCAATAAGATGGCATTGGCCAAGTCCTTTAGCATATGAAGGTTGCCTAGATTCTAAGTCCATTTATCCAAGATCAAGCCAACAGTCCACACAAAAAGTTTTTTTAGGGTTTTTGTTGTTATTATCTACATTAATGGTCAAAGACCACACAAACAAACAAAGTATACACAAAAAAAAATATATCACACAATATGGTCCAAATGGACAAAGTGAAAATTGCATTAACATGAAGAATTAGAATGATGTGAATAATGGAAAATGAAATAAAATGCTAAAAGTAAATTGCATTAAGGTAAATGGCTTGAATTTAAATGTTAGTTGTTAATAGGTTAGAAGTTAGTATTGTTTTGCTTTTGCTTTTCATTTTAAGACATTCTTTGGAAAACACTCAACCCACTTATCACAAGCATGGATCCTTGAACCTAAACATCATCCAAAGGAAGGAAAGAAGGCCAAGTTTCCACACAATACCATGAAAGAGGGGAGACTTACAATCTCACTAACTAGAATGCTTATGCCTTTTATGTCACAAATTTAGCGCTATGTTAAGCAATCGTAATTGGACATATGTAGAAGTCACACCTATTTGAGGCCGGTCAATAGAATTTTGGTGTTAATGCATGTTAGAGACATAGTATAATGGACTATGCTCATGAAACATACCACACACACAAAAAAAATATGCAAAAGGTATGGCCTAATCTCATCCATACTCATGTTAATTTTTCAATCAACTAGCCTTAGGATTTTGAGATATCATAGGCCAAATGGAATGAATGAATGAAGAAGGGGAATAAGATGAAGTGGGAGGGGAATGGATCAAAACACAAATTGGTCAAAGGAGGATTTTTACCAAATTAATGTCATCCATTCATTTTGGGAGATGGAATGTACATTCCATCAATCCCCTAAATCCAATGATATTAATTTGACAAAGTCAAATCAACCTTAACCAAGGCCCAACAACAATAAGATAACTCATACAAGTCAATACAATTGGTCAACAAAATTATTTGGCATTTAATCAAATTAAAAATACTAAAAAAGGCATTTAAATTAAATATGGTTTGTCCAATTCCTAAAACCTCATCAAAACACCAAAGAAACGGCCATGAGATTTATCATAGCTCAAACAAAGTCAAAGGACCTTGGAGAAAAAATTTCATAATTTTTGGACACTTCAAAATATTTTTAAACCATTAAAAACAAATGCAAAATCAATTAAATCATGAAAAATATTAATAGTGATCAAAAAAATATTTTTAATTCAGAATATGAAAGAGGAAAATATTTGAAATTTTTTGGTGAAACTCTCATATTTTTTGGATCAATATTAAATTTAATATGAATTAATGAAAATAACGCAATTAAAATGAAAATTAAAATATCAGAAAAAACGTGGACCACTTGATCTCCCTCATTAATTGAGGTGGCAAATCAAGTGGTCACAAACGCGCTTTCCACGATGGACTCTAGTCAGCGCGCCATAACCTTGGTAATTCAAACCAACGCACGAGATTATTTCACTTCACAAGGATTCTGTGGCTCAGAACCATCTTACTCACTACAGACGTCCAAAGGCCGGTCGTCTTCTCCGGCGACCCTGGCCGGACTGGTTCAGTCATAACCATCGCTAAAATTAAAAAGAAGGACATGATTTCAAAGTAAAAATGGCACTGAGCACGAATCTGGCCTCAATTCATCCTAACTCGAAGTATATTGAGAGATACATGGAGTTGAAATTTTAGGTACATGAACTGAGTTGCTTCGATTTGACCTCAAAGCAACTCAATCTTCTAGCCTACATTGGCAGGACTTCAGACAACCAAAGAATCAAGAGAATTGAGCAAGATTGAGAGAGAATCGAAGAGATTAAAATTTCTGGAAAATACCTTCAATATATGTCTGGATCCAACTGTTCTTTCCTTGTCCCGTGCTTGATCTCACTCCAAATGCTTGCAGAAGAAGAATTGAACACACAAGAGGTCTTGGATCCCTGGAGTTTTGAATTTCAAAACAGTGAAAATTCAAACTCAAATTCAAGTGAATTTATCAGGATTATCCTTTGGAATGTGAGTGTTAGAGGTTGGGGATCAAAGTTGGCACGAATGTGTGTTGAATACTGAGTATATCAAGCTCTATTTATAGCTGAAACCATTGATATTTGCACACTTGAAATCACTTTCCAAAATTGGTCATTGGTGATGCATGGGTGCATGGGCGCATACAGGCCCACGAAATCATTGCCTTAGGTCCATAAATGAATGTGAGAGAGTCTGAAACCAACTTGGATTGCAAGGAAAGTATGTGTGAAGATTTGAAGTTTGATCCTTGCCAAATGATGATACCATGTTCAAGCCATGCGCATCCTATGCATTCCTTGTATAAAATGGATGAATTTCAGCTCTTTGGAAAGGTGAGATCAAGAGGAAAAACTTTCATGTTCAACACCTTTTCATTTGGAGCTTGGAACGGGAAGAAATTTGAGGTAGAAGTTTGGAATTTTTTGACATATCAAAATTTTTCTAAGTGCCAAGCCATATGTCTCAATATTCCACCTTGCTTAACTTTTTATATGAGCTCCAAATGAGAAAAGTGTCTTCATTAAAGTTGTATCTCTTTCAAAGACCTTCAAAATTGTCACTAATTTCATGTCATTTGGATTTGAAATGATAGAGGTATGCATTTTTGAAGTTTGGAAAAATCCCTTGATCAATGATATAGGTCAAAAATGACCTATAATGTAACCTCATATCACATGCTCAAAAAAGTTGAATTAGACCTCTTGAATTTGATTGTGCAACTTGGAAATATTTCATCTCATAAAAATTGAGCAAGTTATGGCCTTGGGAAGTTGACTTTCAAATTAGGGTTTAGACAAAATGACCCATAATGTTTCAACATAGAAAATGATTTTCCAGCAAAACTAGCTCTAGGTCTCAACATGAAAGTTGTTTTTAATGTCATTTAGAGTAATTTTTATCTTGGAATAATTTTCATATGGTGAAAAGTGTAGGAGATAGGGTTTAGGGAGACCCAGTTTTGATCAGATGAATTCATCTGGCCAACGACCATCAACCAACTTGCTAACCTTCAATTCCTTTGACTTTCTTGGCTCATGGTAGCTCATATATGCATAAGATGATGAATTTTGAAGTGTACCTTGAGAAATTTGATCAATTGGTGAGATGGCTTGTTGGAGAAGTTACTCAAGATACCTAGTCAAACTAGGATTTCCAATGCAAATCACCCTCAAACTCTTGAAGAAAACTTGATCAGTATAACATGTAGAGATCATTGGGACTCATATATGATTTTCATCACCATTCTTGGATCAATTCATGGTTGTTCTCTTTGTCATGAGGGTCTCAAACCCTAGATATGAACTTGATAGATCAATGGAGATCATGCCCTACCTACAAAAGAGTTAAGCAAATGCAAAGACATATTTTATGTATTTTGGTTAGTGAAATGATAAAATACAAGTATGATACAATCACATAGTGCTTGGTGATCTCTCCCAAAACAAACCCAATGAAAGAGGGGTAAGGAGGATGCCGAGGTATGATCCCAATGCTAATGCTTATGATGAAATTGCATGAGGGATCTTAGGGTCAAAATTGGGGTCTTACACAATTATTTACACATAAAAAAGTAGGATAAACCACTGAGGACTACTCCTCAGCAGAGTCGGCACTTAATTTCTATAGCGGTAAATTCATGATCATCAAGCTATGGATAAACTTAACGTCAATAAAACTAGAGTTGCCATCGCGCTTTTATTGTTTCCAAAGGAAAAGAGAAAAGTACGAACAAAACCCAAAGACAAGAAGTTTTCAAATCAAAACTAATAAAACGCCAGAGATTACAAGTAAGGGGGTTGGTTACACAGAGGGAAAGTGTTAGCACCCAAAGTGTCCTAGGTACTCCTAGGGAGCCCTTTTTATGTGTGTATATCTTTTTGGTATAAAATGATGTTTGGAACAAATAGAGTGTGGGGATGAGAAAAGAATTCATTAATTATATTTTGTGTTTTACAAGACCTTCAGACTTGTGCCTATGTACCAATATAAAAATGAGGGATCAAAACCTCGTAGTTCCTGGTATCAATTTCAAAATGAGTGGATTGCTTTTAATAAAAAATTAAGTTTAAAAGAGGCATAAAGGAGCCTAAAAGAGTTTCAATGAGTGTTAGTTCTTTTTGTCTTTTGAAATTTTAAGTCATTTTAATTAGATTTATTTACAAGTTTGATTAAGAAAAGAGTTTAAAAATGCAATGGCATAAGGCCAAAGTTTCTAATTTACAAAAAGAGTCTCGGTTTAAAATCACAAGCAAAGAAAGTTTTTGAAAAGGTGGAGAGATTTTAAAATTTAAGAAGTGGGAGGAGATGAAGAGACTAATCCTAAGTATTAAATTAAAAGTTAGGAGTTGAAAAGATCTGACCAATAAGATGCAATCCAACAGACAAGAATGTTATATAGAAAACCCACTTTCCCTTTGCACTTTGGATCAAGCAATAATCAGCAAACAATTAGCAATATCAATCATCATGAAGATCAAGGCATTAAATAAAGATAGCCACATCCAAGCTAGAAAATCCCATAGCTAGAAGTCTTCTTTGTCTTCTCATGTATTAGATGAAATACTCTTTGATGAACTCAAAAGAAGATATTAGACACAAGATCAAAATAACAGTTGCATCAAGACCATGTAGCAGATGAATTCAAGGGTATCCCAATACTTGCATCATATGAAAGCTCAAATCACAATAACTTGGTCTCAGAAATGTTGGCATTGGCCAGGTCCTTTTGCTCATGGAATGTTACCTAATTCTAAGTCCAAAAGCTCGGATCAAATCCAATAGTCCACATAAACATTTTTAGGGTTTTTGTTGTTTATTAAGTATTTTAAGGTCCTTAGACCACAAACACAAACAAAATACACAAACAAATATATACAATCACAATATATGGCTCAAGTGAGCAAAGTGAAAATGACATGAATATAAACAAGTTGAGTAATATGTAAATGAAAAATGAAATGGTAAATGACTTGAATTTAAATTGCATAAAGTAAATGACTTGAAAAATAAAAGCAATATGATAAAAGTTAGTCAAATGTTAGTTGATTAGATGTTAGCGATATTTTACTTTTCAACAGATTAAGTCATTCTTTGGAGAACACTCAACCCTCTATTCACAAGCATGGATCCTTGAACCAAGACATCTTCCAAAGAAAGGAAAAAATGCCAAGTTTCCACACAATACCATGAAAGGGGGGAGACTTACAATCTCACTTACTAGAATGATATACCTTTGAGGTCAAAATTTAGCTCTATGTTAAGCAATCGTAATTGGACTTATGTAAAAGTCACAACTATCTGAGACCGGGCAATAGAAATTTTGGTGTTAATGCATGTTAGAGATATGGTATAATGAACCATACTCCTAAAACATACCATACACAAAAGAGAAAAAGATCAAAGGATGGACCTATCTCATCCATACTTGTATTGGTTCATCTAACACAAAGTTATTGACGAACCAATTAGTCTTAGGATGTTGAGACTTCATTGGTCAATGGAAAGGATGAGAGAGAATGGGATTGAAGATGAATAGGAAGGGGAGATAAGAGAAACACAAATTGGTCATGGGAGGAATTTTATCAAATTAAAATCATTCATTTATTTTGGGAGATGAAATGTACATCTCATCAATCCCCTAAATCCAATGATTTTAACTCAACAAAAGTCAAATAAACCTTGACCAAGGCCCAAACATAGAGTCAAAAATCACAAGTCAATAAAAATGGCTCAACATAATTTCTACACAATTAATCAATTAAAAATTAAATTAAAAATGCATTTAAATTAAATTTGGTTGGTCAAAACCTAAAACCTCTTAAAAACACCAAATAAATGGCCAAGAGATTTATCCTAGGTCAAACAAGGTTAAAGGACCTTAGACAAAAAAATTCATAATTTTTGAAAAGTCAGAAGTATTTTTAAACAATTAAAAATATGTACAAAAACAATTAATTCATGAAAAATATCAAAATAAATCCAAAAAAAAAATTTTAATTTAGAAAATTAAAGAGGAAAATATTTAAAGATTTTTGGTGAAAGTCCCATATTTTTTGAATTAATCAAAATAAATGGATTAAACACAAAAATAAAAAAATAAAAAAATAAGGGCCGTCAAATCTCCCTCATTAATTAAGGTTGCAGATCTGATGGCCAATCACGTGCGTTCCAAAAACACCTTAGTCAACTGCGTCACACGCTTGGTAATCAAATTGGATGCGTGAGATTAGAACATCAGAGACAAATCAGATGACCTGTATTGATCCAGTGCACCACCGGAGCCCTATCTCCAGTCATCTTCTCTGGTGAGGACCACCAGACTGGTCCAACCAAAACCTTATGAAAAATGAAAAGTGAATACACTAAATTGAAGGAAAAATGCTCAGGAGCACGAATCTGGCCTCAATTTTCTCTAATTCCAAGTATATAAAAAGATACAGAGATTTGAATTTTGAGGATCATGAACTGAGTTACTCCGATTTAACCTCAAAGTAAATCAATCTTCTTTCCTATATTTATAGGACTTAAGACAACCAAAAATCGCAAAGAATGGTGAAGAATTGAGAGAGAATCGAAGAGAAGAAAATTCTGAAAATTCACCTTCAATGAAGCTTCAGAATGGCACGATCATGATTCCAATTATGCTTGGCCTTGCTTCAGATGCTTGTTGGAAGTGATTAGTATCAAGAAAAGGTCTAGACTCTTGGAGTTTCAAGCTCAAAACAGATGGAGATTTGAAACTCGATTTTCAAAGAAAACCTTCAAGATTATCCTTCAATGGTAAGGGTTTGGGATTGTAGGTTCAAAGCTTGGGTATGAGGTCCTTAATTCTGAGCAATGAGGGTCTTATTTATAGCCAAGGAGATTCATTTCCACACACTTCCAAATTTGGTAAATTTTGAGAAATTCCCTTGCATGCTTACATGGGCGTGTGATAGGCCCATCAAGTGATGCAATCGGGTCCAAAAATGAGTGAGGATCATGCTGAAATCATGTTATAAAGCCATGCATTCGAGTATGAAAAGTAGAAGTGGAAATCATCCAAATGGTTCTTCATATTGCACCCATGTGCAAGTCCTTCATCCTTTGGCCAAACGGGATGATCTTGGACCTTTTGGAAAGGTGAGATCAAGGGGAACAACTTTCATGTTGAAAACCTTTTCTTTTGAAGCTTGGATCATGATGAATTTTAAGGTGGAAGTTTGGGAAATCAAACATATTTGAAAATTTTCGAAGTCCCATGTCAAATGTTCACTTCTTCCATCTTGAATAACTTTTTCTATGGACTTCAATTGAGAAAAGTTCCTCCATCAAAGTTGTAGAGCTTTCAAACATGTTCAATTTGGTCACAAATTTGACCTCATTTGGATTTGGCACGAAGGAGTTATGCATTTTAGAAGTTGAGGAAAATCACTTGTTCAATGGTATTGGCCCAAAATGACCTATAATGTTTGCTTTTGGAAAATGCATTTTCAAGTTGAGTTTGAACCTATTCCAAACATTAAAGTTGAATTAGACATCTTGTATTTGATCATGGAATTTTAATGGATTTCATCTCATAAAAATTGAGCAAGTTATGGTCTTGGGAAGTTGACCTCCAAACTAGGGTTCAAACAAAATGACCTATAATCTTTCACCATAAAAATGACTTTCCAAGAAAAACTACCTATTTAATTAAACATGAAAATTGTTTGGAATGTTATTTTGAGTGAATTTTCTTTTGGTGTCATTTTCATATGATAAAAATTGTAGGAGATAGGGTCTACCACCATGAACCATCTTGCTAGCTTGACATTCTCTTGACTTTTGGGACTCATGAAGGATCATATATGTGTAAGATGATGAAATATGAAGTATCCCTTGAAATATTGGATCAGATGTTGAAGAAACTTATTGAAGAAGTCACATAAGATACCCAGATGAATTAGGATTTCCAAGGCAAACAAACTCCAAACTCTTGATGATTTCTTGATCAAAATAACATTTTAAGATCATGGGGATCCATATATGATGATTAGAGCCATTATGAACCAATTCTTGATTGCACTCCTTACATTGAGGGTCTTAAACCCTAGATATGAGCTTGATAGAGCATAGGTGAGCATGCACACTACCTACAAAAGCAACAAGCTATACATTGACATATTTTTGGTATTTTTGTTAGTAAATAATAAAAAACAAAGTATAATACATTCAAAAAATATGCTTGGTGATCTCTCCCAATGCAAACCCAATGAATGAAGGGTAAGGAGGATGCCAAGGTGTGATCCCAATGCTAATGCATATGATGAGATGACATGAGGGATCTTAGGGTCAAAATTGGGGTCTTACAGGAAGCTAACTTGTTCATGAAGTAACTTGGTGAAGTAGAAATTTTTCTAAGTGTAAAAGTTACTTCATAGTGCTGATTTTGTAAAATTCATAACTTCCTCATTTTTTATTGGAAATTTACAAACTTTATATGCCTGGAAATCTGGGAAGAAGGCCTACAAGTTTGTCATTATGATCCCATGTCCAAAAAAGGCTTATTTCGAGATTTATGGAGTAAGATATTATAGGTCACTTTTGAGAATTATGGGTCATTTTCACCATCCAGCCATTTTCTAGGCTACGTTTGGAGCCTTTAAAGGTTTCAAATCAATTTTTTACCAACATGAAAGTTGTACGGAATATCAATACCTTTCCAAAAAGTACAAGAACTTAGGATAACTCTCAAAATTGTGAAAGTTATTTCCATGAGACCAAGGGGTAGTTTTTGTGAATTTACTAAAACCTAATTTTGCATATACTCCATTTTCTCAAAATGTAGCCATTCTTTTTGACTCAAATCAAGCCCATAACCTATTTGGATCGTGAATGAGAGTACCTTGCCTTCTATTTGCATCCATGCAACCATTTTCTCCAATTTTGCACTTAAAACCTCATTTTTGCCAAAAATGGTAACTTTGATGTTTCTCTCTCCACACTCCACTAACTTGTACCATCTTTTTCCCATGAACTATTGCACTTATGAGGTGTCCAAAAATCACAAACCCCCTATCCAAATATGAAAAAAATGCAGCCTTGCTTAACAAGTTGATTTTTGGTCTTATCTTCCATTTATGCCCTCCAACGTCTCTTTGCTTGCAACGACTCTTCTACCCTCACTTTGGGGACCTATATAAGCAAGACAAGTCGTCCATTTCAGAACACATAAGCTATCTCTTCCCCTTTCACAAAAAACCACCAAATTGGTTTTATTTTTCTCCATCTTGAATCAAACATCTTCTCCAGAATTTCTCAACATAAAAACTCTTTATTTGAGTTCAAGGAAGAAGAATTTGGAAGACTTTATGGGTTTCTTTTGGTTTTGGAAGCACAAGAGGGCAGCAGACTCTTTCTCCACTTGGTAAGCTTGCAAAACCCTAACCATGGCATTTAAAAATCTGGAAATTGTTGTGTGTTCTTGATGATATTTAGAACATTTTTTCATGTTGAAACTTTCCATTGATTCTTGTTTAATTCTCTGATTTTTGGATTGGAAGTTATTTCATGAAAGTGTTTTTTAGCCAACTTCTCGGGCAAATTTCTCTCTCATCATTCATCCTTTTGAAAAAATTTCTAAACCAAAATTGTATATCTCTATGAGATCTACAACTTTGGTGTTTACAACTTTTTATTTCATCAAGAGATGAAGGAGAAAAATGGAAGTGAAGTTACCTGGGTGAAAATCGTGAAACACGATTTCAATTGAAAAAATGATTTTTAACCAACTTCTCGCCCAAATTTCTCTCTCATCTTTCATCCTTTTGAAAAAATTTCTAAACCAAAGTTGTAGATTTCTTTGAGATCTACAACTTTGGTGTTTACAACTTTTTATTTCATTAAGAAATGAAGGAGAAAATTGGATTGGAAGTAGCCAACTTGAAAATCGCGAAATACGATTTTGGTGAGGGTTTTGAAGTTTCTTTTAATGTTGCATGGCCATGTTGCGCGATTTGACTGGCTCACCTTGTTTTTGTCCTCTAGCATCCAATGATTGGGATTGTTTTCATTGGCTGACACAGAATAACATGTTTGGCCAATTTTGTTTTTTAGTTATTTATTTTCTACTATTTTCTTTTACTTGTTTATTTTTCTAAAAATATTATTAATTATCAAAAAAATACAAAAAAAAATATATTTTGAAAGGAATTTGTGTCTACTTTTTATTTATGATTTTTATTTTAATTTTCGATTTAGTTTTCTATTTTCGGTATTTTAATTCTTTAAATGTGTTTATTTTGTTATTTCTTTTATATAATTTGTGTATTTAATTATTTCTGGCCAATTTATGAATCCTAAAAATCCCAAAAAAATATTTTCATATTCCTCTGAACTTTCTTGAATTTTCTGAAATCTTGGACCAAATTTATTTTAGTTTTGATTTGTTTTAAAAATTGGACAAGACTTAAATGGTTTTTTGAGGTTTTATGTCTTCTACATGAAGTTTCAATATAATTCCTATACTTCTATTGGTCATAAAAATTCACAAAAATACTTTCTAGCTTTTATAAGATGTTAAGTTGATGTTTATTTTTTTTGTAGATTTTTTCCTCCTGTCTTTGTGCCTTGTTAAAATTTGTTTTGTTCAAAGGTCTTTTTGGACTAGTTTGTGAGCTAGTTTTAGCTTTTCTTTTTGTTTTGGTGCTTCCTTAATCTTTTGGCTTAAGAAAGGATATGCCTTTGATTTGTTAGAGGTTTGAGCTCCTGTAAATATTTTTTTTTGGATTTTATATCTTATTTTTCTATTTTCCTTGGTTTTTCGATCATGAACATCCCTTTTGCCTTGTGTAATTGGACCCAACTTCATTTTGAAGCTTGTAGACATAATTAAGGCTTATTATTGGGTATGTTGTGATCATTTGGATTCTTAATTGATATGACAACTTATTTTCAATTGTTGGAAATTTTAATTTAATCATTTGATTTTTACCTTAAGTATATAAGTTTGTGTGGTTCGTAAACCCTAGTTTCTTATCCTTTTGATCTTTTGAGCTAACGTTTGTTTTGATATTGACGCCATTGATGCTTAGAAGAATGATAATCTCAAGGATAGTCTTCTAAAGACCTGAGAGGAATTTTACTTCATTTAATCACCTTGATCTTTCTCTTTGAATGTGTTTCTTTCTTATGCTTATTTGTGGTTTTTGTGAGATACATGGAATGCATTGATGCAAACATTAAGGAGTTGATTCTAATTTCTTTATCTTATTTTAATGACATGTTTAGGGACTTAAGATCAATTTGGTTGATCCATTTAATCTCCCTAATTTGTGTTTTTTATGTTTGTCTTTGTTGCTTTATTTTCATTCATATGTGTTCAAGGTTAGGAGATTGTTTTGATGCATTCCTTTGTCAATTACCTCTGATCCATATTGAATTGAACCTTGTGTGTTTTCTACCAAATTCTAAAGTCACCTTTAAGGTATAACTTATATTATTCTATGGCTTGCATTCAATTACAAGTCCTTTTTGATGACTTTTGGAAGCAACATTTCTCCTCCTCCCACTTTGTTTTCATTCCTCTTTGATGGTGATACCTTTAGGGTTGAGGATCCATATTTGGATTGATATTTGAAGTATGTTTTCATGTGCATGTGAATATTGCATTACCTTCATCTTTTTCCTTTCCTTCTTGCTTACATTATAAGCTTGCTTCCTTTTAGCTTTGTTTGATGTTTTCGCTAGCTAGTTTTGTATCTTGAGGACTATTTTCTTTTGTTGAATGGTGTTCAATGATTGATACTTGCTGGTATGTCTTACATACTTCCTTCTCTTGTTTTTTTTATACTTTAGTGATCATACCTTCCTTGTTTGACCTTTGAGACATGATTCCTTGTGCGATGATATCTTTCACTTGTGTGAATTGTGTTTGTTTTGTGCTTTAGCCTTAGTGCTTTGATCATTGGGCATCCTTTGTGATATGTTGATGACTTTGGGCTTTTCATTACCTTATAACATGGATATTTGATCATACACTAGTTTATTTTATTTTTCATAGATTACTTGAGTATTGCTTCATATGCATTACATCTTATGGCGATCTTATGCATCATCTCCGTGAGTTTTTTTGTTGCTTGATCATAACATGCATGTTGTCTATCCTTGCTTACTTCCTTATTCTTTGTTTTCCGTGCTCCCATAGGATTTGACTTCATCTTGTGCAAGATAAGTCATTAGACCTTGGGATTCTATTTGTGCATGCTAACATTAGGGTTTTGCTTAGTCTCCCCTATCCTCGACTATAGGGCCACTATTGCATGACAACACTAGGGCTTTGTGTAGTCTCCCCTTAGTATTTTCTTATTTCTTTTGCATTAGACCTTATTTTTCTTAATCAAATTCAAAACGCTAAACCATAACGAGTTGGTTCTAATGTTACGAGACTTAAGTAATAGGAGGGTAATGAGGCGGTACATTCCGCTTACCGTTATTTCTCTTATTCATAGCCTTTTATTATGGGCCAATTCTCAAATCATTTTCATAAAGGTAGAGAAGGAAGATGTCCCTACATTCGGATTAACTCATCACTATCTATAACAAAAATACAAACCAAATCAAACTCTTTTTGGCCTCTTGGCCCTTTTTATTTTGCAAACCTTTTTCTTAACAAAGGATGTGTTATTTCCATTTCGCGCAATGCAACGTGTAAGTCCCCAAAGGTCGGGTAGCAAGTCGTCAAAATGCTAGAGTGTGAATGTAACATTATCCGCCTAAAAAACACAAACAAACCAACTTTTAAGGTGAACTATGAATGCCCTGATCCCTCACTAAGGGGGTACGTAGGCACAAAGGTTCACAACCACGTCAGGTGCATTAATAAAAACCTTTTCTTTTTTCTTTGTAAATAAATCAACCTTCTACCATGCATTGCATTCCCCCCTTAGATTTTAAGCTTTAGACTTAGACACCCTTAGAACAAACAGACTTGTGTGGATACCATAGAGTACTACAAACGTGAGTGGTGTTAATACCTTCCCCTTGCGTAACCGACTTCTGTACCTAGTTTTTCTTTAGGGTTTTCTCGATATTTTCCCTTTCCCTTTTGGAATAAATAAAAGTCCGGTGTCGACTCTGTTTCAATCAATTTATGTTAAATCAATAGCTTACACTCAGAATTTTCCCGCCGCGACACCATGAAAAGAAAATGGGAGCATCTCATTCCAATATTTGTATGTCACTACCATTTTCTGAATAATCTTCTAGATGTTCTTGTTCACAGCTTCAACATCCCCATTCCTCTTAGGTCTGCAGGGAGAAGAATTATGGTGTGCAATATTGATGTCTTTGTAAAGAGCTTCCACCATATTGTTATTCAGGTACGATCCATTATCATTATTGATCTTACTTGGCACACCATAAATGCACATAATCTGATTCTTGATAAATCGGACCACAACCTACTTGGTCACATTTCAATGTGATTCCGCTTCAACCCACTTTGTGAAGTAATCTATAGCCACCAAAATGAAACGATGTACGTTTGAAGCTTTGGGCTCAGTCATGTCAATCATATCAATTCCCCACATGGAGAAGGGTCATGGAGAGGAAATGGCATTCAACAGTGTCGGAGGAACATGAAACTTATCTGCATAAATTTGACACTTAGGAATTTCTTCACAAACTTGCAACAGTCAGATTCCATTGTCATCCAATAGTAACTTGTTCTCAACATATTCTTTGCCATGGCATATCCGTTGGAATGAGTACCAAAGGAACCTTCATGAACTGTAGTCATCAATATGTATGTTTCGTTTCTATCCACACATCTGAGAAAATCTATATCAAAATTTCTCTTATAAAGCACATCACCATTCAGGTTGAAGTTACCAGCTAATCTTCTCAAAGTCTTCTTATCTTTCAAAGATTCCCCAGACGGGTAAATCAGACTTTGGAGGAAACATTTGATATCATAATACCATGGCTTTTCATCTTTAACTTATTTAACATCAAACACATGAGTTGGCCTATCAAGACGCATCGTAGTCAAATTGGGAACTTCATTCCAAAATTTCACCACAATCATGGAAGCCAACATCGGAAAAGCATCTGCCATCTGGTTTTCAACTCGAGGGATATGATGAAACTCAACCTTTGTTAAGAAATTTGATATCCTCCTCGCATAATCTCTATATGGTATCAAACCGGGTTGATTCTTCTCCCATTCTCCTTTGATCTGATTCTCAACCAAAGTTGAATCTCCGTAGACATCAAGACATTTAATTCTGAGATTAATGGCTTCTTCAAGTCCCATAACACAATCTTCATACTCAGCCATATTGTTTGTACAATTGAAGGTCAATTTAGCTGTAAACAGAAAATGAGTGCCTTGAGGAGTAATAATCACTTCCCCAATGCCATTACCATACGAATTAACAGTTCCATCAAATACCATACCCCAACGGGAACCAGGTTCTTGCCCTTCTTCAAGCAATGGTTCATTACAATTCTTTCATCTTCAAGTACAAAATATCTTCGTCAAGAAAATCATACTACACTAACTGATAATCTTCAATAGGCTGGTGAGCCAAATGGTCAGCTAAGACACTTCCTTTAATAGCTTTTTGAGATCGGTATTCAATATCATACTCAGACAATAACATCTGCCAACATGCGGTCCTCCCAGTTAAAGAAGGCTTCTCAAAAATGTACTTGATTGGATCCATTTTGGATATCAACCAAGTAGTATGATTCATCATATACTGGCGTAAATGCTTAGCAGCCTAAGCCAAAGCACAACTTGTCTTCTCAAGCATAGAATACCGAGTCTCACAGTCGGTGAACTTCTTACTGAGGTAGTAAATAGCATAGCCTTTCTTCCCAGATTCATTTTACTGACCAAGAACACAACCCATACTTTCTTCAAGCATAGTCAAATACATGATCAAAGGTCTTCCTTCAACAGGAAGAGACAGAGTTAGAGGCTAAAGCAGATACTCTTTGATACTGTCAAAAGCTTTTTGGAAATCCTCGGTCCAATCACAAGACTGATCTTTCCTAAGAAGCTTGAATATAGGCGCATATGTGGTATTCATATGCGATATAAATCTTGAAATATAGTTCATGATGCCAAGAAAACCTCTTACTTACTTCTCAGTTTTGGGCGCAAGCATCTCTTGTAATGCTTTGACCTTGGCAGGATCAACTTCAATACCCTTCTCGCTGACAATAAAGCCTAACAACTTACCAGAGCAAACACCAAAAGTACACTTATTGGCATTCAAGCGGAGTTTATACTTTCTCAAACCATAACGAGTTGGTTCACATGCTACGAGACTTAAGTAATAAGAGGGTAACGAGGCGGTACATTCTGCTTACCATTATTTCTCTTATTCATAGCCTTTTATTGTGGACCAATTCTCAAATCTTTTTCATAAAAGTAGATAAGGAAGAGTGTCCCTACATCGGGATTAACTCATCACTATCTACAACAAAAATACAAACCAAATAAAACACTTTTTGGCCTCTTGGCCCTTTTTCTTTTGTAAACATTTTTCTTAACAAATGATGTGTTATTTCCATTTCGCACAATGCAACGTGTAAGTCCCCAAAGGTCGGGCGGTAAGTCTTCAAAATGCTAGAGTGTGAATGTAACATTATCCTCCTAAAAAACACAAACAAACCAACTTTTAAGGTGAACTACGAATGCCCTGATCCCTCACTAAGAGGGTACGTAGGCACAAAGGTTCACAACCACGTCGGATGCATTAATAAAAACATTTTCTTTTTTCTTTGTAAATAAATCAACCTTCTACCATGCATTTCATTCCCCCTTAGCTTTTAAGTTTAGACTTAGACACCCTTAGAATAGACAGACTTGTATGGATACCGTAGAGTACTACGGACGTGAGGGGTGCTAATACCTTCCCCTTGTGTAACCGACTTTCATACCTAGTTTTTCTTTAGAGTTTTATCAATATGTTTCCCTTTTCCTTTTAGAATAAATAAAAGTTTGGTGGCGAATCTATTTCAATCGAGTTAAGTTAAATCAATAGCTTGAACTCACAATTTTCCCGCCGCGACAATTGGCGACTCTGCTGGGGACTGAGGCAATTTCCCTAAGTGAGTCAATCCTAGCACTTGTTTGTTTTGTTTCTTTTGGTGTTTATCTGTTCATTGCTTTATTTGCTATCACTATTGTATATATGTTTGCATGCATCTGCATCTGGGATACCTTGTTATATACATTATTGTTTTGCTGTTGTTTTCTTGGTGGGTGGGTTGATACTATGAGGTAAAAGGCCCAGTACCCAGGCCAAAAATGTCACTTAGGAAACCTAGGAATAGAGTGGATACATTACGGCTATTTAGGTTCAAATTTGTTTAGTGTGGTCATGTGAGCCACACACATATAAGGTTTTCAATATGGGATATTACCGTTATGCACACTATACTGCTACTATGATAGTACTTTCACACAGATCGATGAATCTGTGGACCTTTCAACCTTACCCTGGCCAGTTTTTACCCATGAGTGGGGTGGGAATTCTTGAACAGTTACATGCTGCAAAACTTCAGTACTTGGTTCCTTGGTTCCGTGGAATTTCTTGGTTGACGTCGAACTTTTGGTCCTCTGATATCCGATTATTTCAAGAGATAGACAACTGACCTTCAGTGTTCATCAACCTTGATCCCACTTGCTTGTGTGACATATGCATACATAGCATTCATTTTATTTTTGTATAAAAAAGAAGCTAACCCTGCATATATCATTTCCAGGAAAGTCAAAGTTCTTGTTACTTCTTAAGATGTCAAACAACAAAGATACAAGCACAAGACTTCTCAGAAACAAGACCACCTACACATTCTCTCCATTTGACTTATCTAGGCTGCAAGGATTGAGTAAGAGAGTGGTTGACATAAATGTTGAGGCATTCACAAGTGAGTATGGGAACATCCTATTGTTTTTGGATTCTGGGATTGATGACAAAGTTGTTAACACGTTGCTGCAATTTTATGACCCTGAGCTACGGTGCTTCACCTTCCAAGATTACCAGTTGGCTCCAACATTTGAGGAGTAATCTTCTCTTCTTAGAATTCCTATCAAAGAGGAGGTTCCGTTTGTGAGTGTTCCCGAAGTTCCAGATTTTCAGCTGATTGCAAATACCCTTTATTTGGGTATATGAGAAGTTAAGGAGCATTGAAGTGTGAAGAAGAGTGGTGCTTATGGTATCCCTTTGAAGTTCTTGGCAGACAAAGCTGATTACTATGCTAATAATGGAAATTGGGTGATTTTTAATAAACTGTTAGCTGTGATGGTGTATGGAGCTGTATTATTTCCCGATGTGGAAAATATGATTGGTCTAGCTACTATTTGCATCTTTATAGGAAGGAACCTCGTTCCCACTATTCTCGTTGATACTTATTATGCTATTCACTCCCAACATGGAAAGAGAGGAGAGGTGGTTTCTTGTTTACCTTTGCTTTACAAATGGTTCTTAATTCATCTTCCTGTAAAATGACCATTCGTAAAAACACGAGGTACTTTGAAATGGTCCAAAAGGGTGATGGCTTTGACTTCTTTTGATATAACATGGGCTAATGTTATGCATGTTACTGAGATAATCACTAGTTGTGGGGAGTTCTCTAACGTTCCTCTCATGGGGACGAAAGGGTGTATCAACTATAATCCTGTATTGGCTATCCGTCAGTTGGGATTTGCTTTGAGAGATGAGCCCAAAGCTCAAAGATAGAAGCTTCAATTTTCTTTGCTAAGAAGGAGAATCCTGAGTTGTTGGAAAGAGTGAAGTCATCTTGGCGGAAAATCCAAAAGAAGGGTAAAGTGTTCTTTGGACCAAAAGATAATGTGGCCTTGCATCCACATGTGGCATGGATCAAGAAGAGGGTTGAGGTGCTCAAGTTACCTTTTGAGAGAGAAGAATAATTCTACAAACAACTTTCTCAGTTGGATTCTTACGAGCCTGTCATGATACCCATTGAGCATTATCGGCAGTTACAAGCGGAAAACTACCAAACTCAAGCTAAGAAAGATGGGATGGGGATGCAACTCTACCAGGTTGATCAAGAGAGGAGACAATTGATGCACAAGCTTAAAGAGGTGAGGATAAGTGTTCCTACAAAGAGAAAAAGGCCATAAAATTCAAGAGCAGTTGAACACAGAAACAAAGAAATGGAAGAGCTAAAGAGAGAAAATTATTCAAAGCGCAACAGAGGAATCACAAATTGGAAGTGCCCAAAGAAAGGTCAAAAGCTAAGCACAAGAAAGAGTTGAAGATCCTGGAAAAGAAGTTGCAAGATGAACAAAAGGAAGTTGGTAGAGTCAAAGGTGAAAAGAAGAGAATTGAGTTTAATCTCAAGGAACGCCAAAAGTACCTTCGCAAAGATTTTGAAGAGAAGAACAAGCTTGAAGAAGAGGCTGAAAGAAGAAGAGAAAATCCTAGTGAAGACTGTGATAGGTGCCACCAGTTGTGCAGAAAGTTCCAGTACATGGAGGTTATGATGCGTCGCAAGGACCTTCTCATCAAAAGTTTGATTGAACAACCCAGACATAAAGACACAAAGAAGCTGTTCGAGGAGTCCAAAGCTTGGAGCCAGAAGCATTTGAAGACTGGACCTCTAAATTATGTGGAGATGACTGATTAGCCTACTTTTGGGCGTATTTTGATGTTTTGTACTTTGTGACCACCTCCATATTTGTTGGATGAGGCACCTATCATTTAGAATTTTTGTCTTTACTCTATGTTGAACTCAATTGTGTTCTTGTTCTGATGATTTTAATAAGATGAGCAGTTATTTTCAGCGGTGTTTCCTTTTATCTCCTATGGTATTTTCTTGTTATCATCTTAATGAGAGACAAAACTTTGAGTTATTGGAAATGATAAAACATAGCATACACATAGCATGCATATTTCATGCATAACAGGTTATTTGTGGCCGGTCTTCTTATCTCTGTTTGGTTTTCTTCTGTAGAGAGATTGCAAATTCCAGTTTTCACTGCTACTCAACTCGTGCCAACGAGCAACGAAAGATGGAACGGATATAAGCAGACATGGCAGCAATGCAAGAACAAGTTACTGTGCAAATGAGTCAGTTCATGGAACTAATTCAGAATATGGTGATCAGGTAAGAAGAATTAAGGGCGATTATCCTTAGGCCCGCTGAAAGGAATCCATTTGGTGAAGACGATAATGAGAACAATGGGAATCCCCCTCCCTCTCCTCCTCCTCCTCCTTCTTATCATCCGCCCACACCTTGGCATGATAGGAATCCTCCACCTCCTCCGTCGCCTCCTCCTCCTCCGACACCTCCGCATGTTGGGAATGTCCGTATCAGAAATCCAACTGAGCAAGTGCTAGCTCATCCTAGGAGGACCATATAGATTCCTGTGCAAGAAGATGATCAATATGAGGATTACAATTCCAACGTTGAAGAGAATGTTGCTGATGAGAAATTTTGTATGCTGGAAGAAAGGTTGTGTGCTATGGAGAACCAAAATGTCATGGGGATGGATTTCAATGACATGGGTCTTATTCCCGGGCTTAGGATTCCAAACAAATTCTTGGTACCCGAGTTCATCAAGTACAAGGGGAATTCTTTCCCAAAGACTCATGTGCGTGCTTATTTCAGAAAGATGTGTGCATATTCCAATGATGAGAAGATGTTGATGCATTTCTTCCAAAACTGCCTGTCAGGAGGATCTCTTGATTGGTACATGTCTTTGGAGAGGGATAATGTGCGAAGCTAGAGAGAATTGGTGAATGCCTTTGTAACACATTACCACAACAACTCTGATATGGCTCCCAATCGTACTCAGTTGTAGAATTTGACACAAGAGAACAATGAATCCTTTAAAGAGTACGCACAAAGATGACGTGTGTTGGTTTCCCGAGTTCAACCTCCACTGATGGAGCATGATCTTGTTGATCTATTTATGGGAACTCTTCAAGGAGTTTACTATGATTGTTTGGTTGGTTGCACCACTGCTGGTTTCCCAGATTTGGTCACGGTTGGTGAGCGTGTTGAAGTGGGTATCAAGCTTGGTAAGATTCAAGTTCCTAGTTTTGGAAGTTCATCTGATAAAGGTAAGAAGCCTTTCACGGGTTTTTCGAAGAAGAAAGAAGATTCTAGTGCTGCTTATGTTGGTAAAGGTAAAGGGAGATCCTATTCCGAACAAGTAGCTACTGTCACAATTCCTACTACTGCGCCTCGTCAGCAAACTCAACAACCTAGACAACAACAGCAGACTGCTCCTCACCAGAGAAATGCTCAACAAAGGACTAGGGGTCCTCCTAGGCAATTCACTCCTTTGCCTATGACCTATGCTCAGTTGTTTAATCATATTCGCCAGATCAACTTGATTGAATTGAGAAATTGGACAATGCTGAACCCTCTCCCTGCCAGTCATGATCCATATGCCATATGTGTTTTTCACTCCGGAGGTGTTGGGCACGACATTGAGAATTATTAGGTGTTCAAACACAAAGTACAAGACCTTATTGATAATGAGACTATTGAGTTTGAGCCTTATAATGGACCAAATATGGTGTAGAATACCATGCCACCTCATGGAGGTGCTGCTGTGAGTGCTATTGAAGTGGATGAAGAGTTAAATCTGATCATGGATGTTAGTCTTGTGACTACCCCGCTGCCTTTTGTCAAAGAATATCTTTTAAAGATGGGGGTCTTTCCTGGTTGTGCTGCTGATTTTGAAGATTGTTTATATCAGTGTAATGCTTATGATTGTCTGAAGTCTGAGGTTCAGAATCTAATTAACGAGGGGTCTCTACAGTTTGACCGTATGAAAAAGAAAGTTGTAGAGGAAGTTGATCTTATCACTACTTATGTGCCTCCAAACAAGCCCGTTGTTCGTATTACTTTACCAGGCCCTACTCTTATAGTAGTGATAAAGGTGTTCCATGAAACTATGGGGAAAAAGTATATTACCAAGGGAAGAAGGTTGATGTTAAGACTCTTAATTCTGATGTTAATGATGTTGGTGGAACTAGTCGAATTACTAGAAGTGGCCGTGTGTTCTCTCTTGCTCAAAAGACTCTAGAGGTAAATGCTGAGGCTTTGGCTAAAACCAAAGGGAAGAGAGTTGTAGTTGAAGGAACTGATGCTAAGCCAGAACTTTCTGTTCCCGAACCTCCTGTGCAGAATACTCAACCTTCCGGTTCGAATTCGGGGATGCCATCTAATGAAGAAGTTGAAGAGCTTATGAGATACATCCGAAAAAGTGATTATAGAGTGATTAATTAGTTAAGCAAGACACCGTCAAAAAACTCTATTTTCTCCTTGTTGCGAGATTCAGAAGCTCATAGAAATGCCTTGACAAAGCTGCTAAACACTTCTTTTGTGCCACAAGAGATATCAGTAAATCAGTTTGAACATGTAGTTGCGAGCATTACAGTGAACAATGGTTTATGTTTCATTGATTTTAATTTGCCCCCCGAGGGGAGAAAGCACAACAAAGCTCTTCATATTTATTTGGAATGTACATGTGTGACTTTGTCCCGTGTGCTGGTTGACACGGGTTCATCTTTGAATGTACTCCCAAAAGCGGCGTTGATGAAATTGAACTATCAAGGGGTGGACATTCGACCAAGTGATTTGATGGTGAGAGCCTTTGATGGGTATAGGAGGGCTGTCTTTGGTGAAGTTGACTTACCAATAAAGATAGGGCCTCAAGTGTTTACTGCTAACTTCTTTGTTATGGATATACAATCGGCCTATTGCTGTTTGTTGGGACGCCCATGGATACATGAGGCAGGTGTTATTACTTCCATGCTACATCAGAAGCTAAAATATCCTATCTGTGGTGAGGAGGATTATGTGATAAGCCACCTTAACTCTTTCCGATATGTTGAAGTGGAGGGGGACATCCATGAGACCCCGTTTCAAGCGTTTGATGTCGTACATGCTATTAAGATTCCTCATTTTGAGGAGAAGAAGCCAGAAATCTCTATGTCATCATTCAAACAAACCCAAGCTGTTATGGAATTTGGACACCCTGAAGGTTGGGGTTGAGTGTTGAAACTGCCAACTCAAAAGGACAAGTGCAGGTTGGGATTCAAGTTTGATCAAGAATGGAGGAACTCGTAGAAGAATAGTACCCCCGAGACTCAGTAGGCCACTGGCCTTATCAAGTTTATCATTGTTAGGAAGAGCAAAGAAGAGGATGCTTGTGCTGTTGAAGACGAAGTGGATAATTATTATCATCTAGAAAATTGGATTCACCCAACAATCCCCAGTCAAGAGCTATCTAATTGGACTTCTGAAGAACTTGTCACGGTCACTCGCATGGAGGAGTAATTTTCATTGTTTTTCTTATTATGTCATAATTCCTATGTTCTGCCCAAGACATAGTGAAATGTTTGTAGGGCTACCATGTTTGCATTTGCAAATTTTATCATGAATAAAAAGATGTTTTTTGCATTCAAATATTGTGATCCCTGTCTTTCTCTTTATTTTATGTTTACAAAGATAAAAATAAAAATAAAATCTTTTGGCAATGTGTTTGTTTTTCTCTTTGTTTTGTGATTTCTTTTCTCTAAAATAAAACCCATCACTATTGCAGATCCAACCCTACTTTTATACTGGATCCACTGGAAAATGACTCCGCTATGGCTTTCTGTGATTTTGATCATCCGATTTACCAAGCCGAAAATGAAGGTGAGGAAAATTATGAACTCCTTGAGGAATTATCCTGACTACTGAGATAAGAAGAAATGGTCATCCAACCACATGAGGAATCTCTGGAAACTGTGAATTTGTGTACTAAAGTTGAACCGAAGGAGGTCAAGATAGGGGTTGCCTTGGAAGAAGGTGCGAAAGCAAGGTTGATTAAGATGTTGCAAGAGTATGTTGACATTTTTGCTTAGTCCTATGAGGACATGCCTGGGCTCGATACAGACATTGTTGTGCACCACTTGCCGCTCAAAGAAGAGTGTCCTTCTGTTAAGCAAAAAATTAGACGGACACATCCTGACATGTCAAAGAAGATCAGACAAGAAGTAAAGAAACATTTTGAAGCTATTTTTCTATCAGTTATCATGTATCAACCATGGGTTGCCAACATCATGCCAGTGCTGAAGAAACATTGGAAAGTGTGGATGTGCGTGGATTATAGGGATCTGAATAGGGAAAGCCCTAAGGATGATTTTCCACTACCCCATATTGATATTCTTGTTGAAAATACCTCTCATGCAAAAGTTTTCTGTTTTATGGATGGGTTTTCTGGGTACAATCCGACAAAGATGGAACCTGAAGATATGGCCAAGAATACCTTCATCACCCCGTGGGGGACTTTTTGTTACAAGGTGATTCCATTTGGGTTGAAAAACACAGGGGCAACATATCAACGTGCGATGGTCACTCTCTTTCATGACATGATGTATAAAGAGATTGAGGTTTATGTTGACGATATGATTGCCAAATCCCAGATCGAGGAAGAACATATGATCCATCTGCAAAAATTGTTTGAAAGATTGTGCAAGTTTAAACTAAGGTTGAATCCCAACAAATGTACTTTCGGGGTAAGATCTGGAAAGCTACTAGGCTTCATTGTTAGTGAAAATGGATTTGAGTTTAACCCTGTAAAGGTTAAAGCAATTCAAGAGATGCCTGAACCAAGAACTGAGAAAGAAGTTCGAGTGTTCTTGGGGAGACTGAATTACATTGCACGGTTCATTTCTCACCTCACAGCTACTTGTGAACCCATTTTTAAATTGTTGCGAAAGAATAAGGCAATTATTTGGAATGATGATTGTCAATAGGCCTTCAAAAAAATAAAAGAGTATCTGCAAGAGCCTCCAGTTCTTATGCCCCCTGTTGAGGGAAGACCACTTATCATGTATTTTACCATCCTCGATGAGTCGATGGGGTGCGTATTGGGCCAACATGACGAGTTTGGCCGAAAAGAGCACGCTATATATTACATAAGAAAAAAGTTTACCAGATGTGAAATCAAATATTTACTTCTTAAGAAAACTTGTCGTGCTTTAGCATGGGCTGCTCGCCAGCTGAGGCAGTATGTGTTGACCCATACAACCTTATTGATCTAAAAAATGCACCCAATAAAGTATATCTTTGAAAAGCCTGCTCTTACTGGAAGGATTGCTAAGTGGAAAATGATTTTAATTGAGTATGACATTCTGTACACTATGCAAAAGGCAATTAAAGGTAGTGTTGCTGCTGACTATCTGGCCCACCAGCCCATGGAAGATAATTATCAACCGATGAAGTTTGATTTCCTTGATGAGGACATTTTGTTTATCCAAGATCATGTGATTCCTATACCAGAGGAGGGACCCGAGCCAGGATCGCGATGGACGCTCGCGTTTGACGGTGTCTCTGATGCTTTTGGGAATAGTGTGGGATGTGTCATTACTTCTCCAACAGACTGTACGAAGCTTGCATTTATGGTATTGAAGTTGCGATTGACATGAGAATAAAGATCCTCGAGGTGTATGGGGACTCAACTTTAATCATTAATCAAGTTAATGGCAATTGGGAAATTCGGAAAGAGAATTTGATCCCTTACAAGGAGCACGTCCTGAAACTGATTCCTTATTTTCATCAAACCACCTTTGAGCACATCCTAAGAGAAGAAAATCATTTGGCAGATGCTCTGGCCACTTTATCATCAATGTTCAAAGTTAAGTGGGGAAATGAGGCTCTTTCTATCAGAATTATGAGGCTGGACAAGCCAGCATTCTATTATGCCACTGAAGAGGAAGCGCAAGATGAAAAGCCTTGGTTTCATGATATCAAAAGGTATCTTGAAAGTCAAAAATATCCAGAGCATGTTTTAATCACTGATAAGAAGACTTTGAGGAAACTTTCTGCCAAGTTTTTCCTGAATTATGATGTTCTTTACAAGTGAAATCATGATTTTGTGTTGCTCAGGTGCGTGGATAGAAACGAAGCAACCATAATTATAGAAGAGATGCATGAGGGTTCCTTTGGAACACATTCTAGTGGACACACCATGGCCAAAAAGATCTTGAGATTAGAATATTATTGGTCCACTAGGGAGGCTGACTGTTTCAATCATGCAAGAATTTATTACAAGTGTCAGATTTATGTTGACAAGTTGCATGTACCTCCCTCTCCTTTGAATGTTTTGACTTCTCCATGGCCCTTTGAGATGTGGGGCATTGATATGATTGGAAGGATCAAGCCAACTACTTCCAATGGTTATCGTTTTATCTTGGTTGCTATCGATTACTTCACTAAGTAGGTCGAAGCTCCATCTTTTACGAATGTCACTAGACAAGTGGTCGCATGTTTCATCAAGCATAATATCATCTGTCGGTACGGGATTCCTGAAAAGATTATTACTGGCCATAGGTCCAACCTCAATAACAAAATGATGAAAGAGTTGTGCAAAAGTTTTAAAATCAAACATCACAATTATTCTCCGTATCGACTGAAGATGAATGGCGCGGTCGATGCGACCAACGAGAATATTAAGAAGATTATGCAGAAAATGGTGGTGAATTACAAAGACTAGCATGAGATGTTGCCCTTCGCATTACATGGCTATCGTACTTCAGTGTGCACTTCAACTGGGGAAACCCATTTCTCATTGGTCTATGGTATGGAGGCAGTTTTACCTGTGTAAGTTGAGATTCTTTCCCTGAGGATTATGATAGATATTAAGCTTGATGAAGCTGAGTGAGTTCAAAATAGACTTGATCAATTGAACCTCATTGATGAAAAGAGATTGGCAGCCATCTGTCATGGTCAGGCGTACCAGAAGCGGATGAAGAATGCTTTTGACAAGAGAGTACGACCCAGAGAATTCCTAGTTGGTGACCTTATTCTAAGAAGGATTTTACCTCTGAATCAATCTGATCCTAGGGGCAAGTGTGCCCCAAATTATGATGGACCGTATGTTATGAGAAAAGTATTCTCAAGTGGAGCCATGATGCTCACAACTATGGATGGGGAATACTTTTCACACCCCGCCAATGCAGACACAATTAAAAAATACTTCGCATAAAAAGACCCGCTAGGTCGACGACATAGGGAAAAAAGGGCATCCCGGCGAACCAAAAAGGAGAAAAAGGTTCAGGAAAAAGTTAGGGATAAAAAAGAATAAAAGAATGAAAAAGAAAAGTTTGTACACCCGCTAAGTTGAAAAACCAAAAAGGGCGACTTAGGCAAAAATGGGTGTCCCGGTGGACCGAAAACCCGAAAGGACGGTCCAGGCAAAAATTAGGGATTTAAAGAGAATGATTGCGTTCTATTGAGGGATCAAAAACATCTTTTTGTCAAGCTAGTTGGTAACTTTTGAAGGGTAGGGTTCAAATTCAATCGTCTTCGTCAGAAAGCAAGATATTGAGGAACTTCGAGGTCAAGAAAGTTATAGCAGGGTCAAGATCCAGTGGAAATCCAGTTGCACATTGCCACCATTGTACCTTTTCTTTTTAATGTTTGTACGCAATTACCTCTTTTTAGGAAATTTCTTCCTGATGTACATAGCCTATTTATAGGCCCGTCAATTAATAAAATCAGTCATTATTCAGAAATTTGTCTCTACTTTTTTTACTTTACTATTTTGATCGCAAAGAACGTCCAATTTTTCTGATAAATTTTGCATATGGAAATATAAAGGCTTTGTTTCAAACGCGTGATTTTAAAAATAAATTTAACTTACTTGAGAAATGTGAGTGACCTGGCGATGGTTGAAGTTGCCAATGCATACCTGGGGCACGTTGGTTTGTGTTTCTGGATTCGTTTGAACATATGTGAATTTGTTGTGCCAGCAGGGGCGTGAAATGTTGAGTTCATACCTCCCCAATGAAGATTGGCTCAAATAGAGCACTTTACTCCCAATGGAATTTGCAAGAGTTTTTCCCCCCAAGTGAAGTTTGGTTCCTGATGTTTTCTCGAAGGACTGGTGTTTAGAATCAGCACAAGATTTGATATCCCCAGTGCATTCTACTTTGTTAGTTTCTAATCAGAGGTCCTTATTCCCCACGGAGTTGAGTAGCGCGTAGAAGTCAGAGTTTGGTTCTCTTCCTCGCAGATCAAGTTATTATGACAAGTTAATGTTTACTGGCGCTTTCCATGACAAAGCCCAGTCTCGTGTCTATACATCAAAGTTTGCTTTGAGATTTCACTTCCCCAGCAGAGTTTTTCAAACAGAGAGTTTCCATATGACAGGTTTTGGGGAGATTTCTCGGTCAAGTATTTTATTCCCCAGCAGATGTTATTATAGTTGTGCTTATTCTAAAGAAGTTTATTCTTGAAGCACAGTTGATCCCCAATAGAGTTTTCATCTCTAGTTGTGTGAACTTTCTCATTACCCAGTTGAGTTTTTGGGTTGAGAATTTTCCTATTCCCAACAGCGCAGAGTTTCGTTGGTCATTCCTAGCGGAAGCAGTGACAAGTTTGTTCTTCTCCCCATTAGAGTTTGAATTGAAATTTAATTTCTCCAGCAGAGTTTGCAAATTATTTTTGCAATTCCTCACCAGGCTTTGCAACCATTGTGTGGTAGGCAGGTTATTTTGGTTTGTCTTCTCCTGTGAAAATCAGTTCAGGATTTTCTCTCCGAGTTTTCTGATTTGTTTCTGTCACGCCCCGGTAGGACGCCCCTTTTCATGCATCATATTGCATTGCATCTACCAAAAGAAACGAGCAATACAAAGAAAAATTCAAACATGCATTAAGGCATAAGCTTATTTTGGTTGTTACCTAATGCTATTCACATAAATCTTTCACCTGTTGTGTGATCCTCTTGTGAGGTCAATGTTTGGTATTCACCTGTTGAGTCCTATGTGGCTACTTCTCTTTGGCATTACGTTGGTCAGTTTTTGGTTTTATCATGTGTTGATCATTCCTCTTTGGGTTTGGCCTTGTGTTGGTTCGTTTTAGTTATTGATTTGATCTTGTGTTGATCATTTATTCTCTTTGGTTTGGCCTTGCGTTGGTCAGTTGTTGTTTTGATCTTGCGTTGATCATTTCTTATTTTGGGTTGGTGTTGGTTCTATGTGTTGGCATCAATTTTTGTAAAACCTAGAGTTATCACAAGTTGTCAAGCATGTTGCCTTGACATGTGATATCAGTTTCCTGAAGGATGTTTAAATATGGTTGTGCGGGATTTAGCTAAGATGTCAGACCCGACGTTAAGACATGTGTATACAAAACATTCAGTCTGAATGTTATGTATCTTAAGATTTCGCTTTTCATGCAAATCTATGTGTGATTATGTGGAGATTGAATGCGCTATTCAAGGAGTAATTTTAATTTAAAACCAGATTGATTTATTTTCCAATAAGGGATGATTAGCTGTCGTGAATAAGAAGATACGCATGGAAAATAGATTTAGGGTTTTATGATGCCCAAGCCCATTCAAAAGCTTCTATTTAAAGGCCATGTAAAACCTGGTTTTAACACATAAGAAACAAATGAAATAGTGAGAGGGTTTAAGGGTTTTAGTCTTGTGTGAGCTTGTGTATTGTGAGCCATTCATTCATATTATGGATGATTGAATTGGACTAACTTTTATGTTGATATTTTTCCACTCTAAGCTTTGAAGCATGAGTGTGTGTTTACTTGGTTGAAGATTTTAAGCAAGATCAAGTATGTGTTCTTGAAGAGTGTCTTCTTTCTTTGTAATATTTGTTTTTATATCACTATTGTGATTGAGGGGGAGTGAGTAGGATCTCATATCTAAGAGTTCTTGGATAGAAGTCACACAAGTAAAGATTAGGTGAAAAGACTGTAACTTGAAGTTGTTTACTGAGAGTCTTTGAACTAATTCTGTTTAGTGGATTTCCTTCCTGGCTTGGTAGCCCCTAGACGTAGGTGAGTTTGCACCGAACTGGGTTAACAATTGCTTGTGTCACATGTTCTATTGTTTCTTTGTCGTTTATCCTGTTTATATTTTAGTTGTTGTTCAGATATTAGTGTTGTGACATTACCTTCGACATCTCATATCTGATACCATAATTTCAGTTGGTTTTAGAGCAGGCATCCTGCTTTGGTTCTGGATGAGATCTTGGGACGTTACTTTTTGGTACTATGGATAGAGACGGAGGATCTGTTCACAGACCACCAATTCTGGATGGATCTAACTATGACTACTGGAAACCTCGAATGGTAGCCTTGTTGAAATCTTTGGATAATAAGGCTTGGAAGACTGTTCTAACAGGCTAAGAACATCCCTTCATTACTAAGGAAGGAGAAGTTACAACTGATAAGAAGGATGAGGAAGAATGGACCAAGGAGGAGGATGAACTAGCCCTTGGAGACTCTAAAGCTTTGAATGCTATATTCAATGGGGTTGATAAGAACATCTTCAGACTGGTTAACAATTGTGAGGTGGCTAAAGATGCTTGGAATATTCTCAAAACAACTCATGAAGGTACCTCTAGAGTGAAGATGTCTAGATTGCAGCTGCTTACTACAAAGTTTGAGAATTTGAGGATGAAAGAAGATGAAAGTATTCATGACTTCCATATGAATATCCTTGAAATTGCTAATGCCTCAGGAGCCTTGGGTAAGAAGATGTCAGATGAAAACTTGTGAGGAAAATTCTCAGGTCACTTCCCAAGAGATTTTCCATGAAAGTGATAGCCATAGAAGAATCTCAAGACATCTGCAATATGAGAGTGGGTGAGCTAATTGGATCCCTCCAAACATTCGAGTTGGGAATGAGTGATGGATCTGAAAAGAAATCCAAAAGCATAGCCTTTATGTCAAACACTGAAGTAAAAGAGGAAGAAAGTGGTCAGGATACTGATGAAGATCTGGCAAATGATGTAGCATTACTGGGGAGATAATTCAACAAACTCCTGAAGAGGATGGATGTAAGGTCAAAGTATAATTTCAAGAACAACTCATTTGACATCAGTAGGTCCAATGATGCTGGAAGAAGAACAAAATCTGAGGAAAAATCCAAACAGGGCAAAGGAATTCAGTTCCATGAATGTGAAGGGTATGGACACATTAGAGCTGAATGTGGGACCTACCTCAAGAAACAGAAATAGAGTCTTGTTGCTACTTGGTCTGATGAAAGTGAAATAGAAGGAGAGTCTGCCAATCTTGTGACTGCCTTGACTGGAAGATGGGGTTCTGATGAAGACTCAAGTGATGATGAAGTAACCTTTGATGAATTAGCTACTACCTACAGAAAGTTGTGTTACAGAAGTGAAGAAGTGTGTCAACAAGTGGAGAATAAAAAGAAATTGATAACCCAACTAGAGGATGAGAAGACAAAACACTTAGAAACCATTTCTAAGTTGAAGATCGAAGTCGTATTCCTGAACTCCAAACTGGATGAGATGACAAAGTATGTCAAAATTCTAAACAGTGGATCTGACACCTTAGACAAAATCCTCCAGACTGGAAAGATGGCAGGAGACAAGTCTGGCCTTGGGTTCCATGAATCCACTCCTGAGTGTAGTCACACTGGTAGCAAACCAAAAATGTTACATCAGGTGTCTCAACATTACAAGGAAAGACAACTTAAAGGAAAAAACCAAAGATGGAGATGTCATTATTGTGGTAAATTTGGCCATAAAAACCCATTCTGCTTTAAGTTGTATGGCTATCCTAGTCCTACTCATGATCAACTTAGACCCAAACACCACATCCCTGCTAACAGAAAATAGTGGGTTCCTAGGGCTGGTGCTACTAGCTTGATATCTCACACTTCCTTCAGAGTTTCAGCCAAAGAAGATTGGTATTTTGACAATGGATGCTCCAGACACATGACTGGAAGCAAAAACTTGCTAATTGACCTTCAACCTCATGCCACCATCTATGTGACTTTTGGTGATGGAGCAAAGGGTGAAATCAATGGGATTGGAAATCTAAACTGTCATGAAGTCCCTAACCTTGATAATGTGTTGCTTGTTAAAGGATTGACTGCAAACCGGATCAGCATCAGACAACTATGTGACCAAGGTCTAAATGTGAACTTCACCAAAACTGAATGTTTGATTACTAATGGAAAAAATGAGGTGATCATGAAAGGAGTCAAGTCTAAGGACAACTGCTATATGTGGAATTCTTAAGAAACTAGTTATTCATCAATGTGCACTCTAGCTAAAGAAGAAGAAGTGAAACTATGGCATCAAAAACTGGGTTATCTACATCTTAAAGGAATGAAGAGGATTATATTTGTTGAAGCTGTCAGAGGAATCCCAAAATTAAAGATTGATGAGGGAAGAGATTGTGGCGAGTGTTAGATTGGAAAGCAGACAAAGATGTCACATCAGAAGATCAAACATGACACCACATCTAGAGTGCTGGAACTTCTCCACATGGACTTGATGGGACCTATGTAGGTGGAAAGTCTTGGTGGGAAAAGGTATGCTTATGTTGTGGTGGACGACTTCTCCAGATATACCTAGGTAAATTTTATAAGGGAAAAATCTGATGTATTTGAGGTGTTCAAAGATATTTGCCTAAGACTTCAAAGAGAAAAAGAAAGTCAGGTTATCAGAATCTGAAGTGATCATGGGAAAGAATTTGAGAATAGTAAATTTGCTGGATTTTGTTCATCTGAAGGAATTAGTCATGAGTTCTCATCTCCCATTACCCCTTAGCAAAATGGTGTGGTAGAAAGGAAAAATAGAACTCTCCAAGAATCTGCTAGAGCTATGATTCATGCTAAGAAGTTGCCTTACCACTTCTGGGCTGAAGCTATGAACACGACCTACTATGTTCACAATAGAGTAACCTTGAAGAAAGGGACCCCAACCACTTTATATGATGTCTGGAAGGGAAGAAGACCTATTGTCAAATACTTCCATGTGTTTGGTAGTAAATGTTATATGCTGACTGATCGTGAACAAAGAAGGAAAATGGACCCCAAAAGTGATGAAGGAATATTTTTGGGCTACTCAACAAACAACAGAGCTTGTAGGGTTTTTAATTCCAGAACAAAAGTTATGATGGAATTTATCAATGTTGTTGTTGATGATCAAGAAACTGATGTCACAAACGATGTTGAAACATCTCTGAATGACACCCCAGCTGATCTCCTGGACAAAAGTAATGAGAGTGAGTCCACTCAAGTTGAATCTGAAGCTGATAAAATTAATAAGGGACCCTCTATCAGAATTCAGGAGAATCATCCGTAATATCTCATTATAGGAGACCCAAATAAAGGGGTCACTACTAGATCAAGGGAAGTGATCTCACATGTCTGTTTGGTGTCCAAGATTGAGCCCAAGAATGTTAAAGAAGCCTTAACTGATGAATTTTGGATCAATGCCATGCAGGAAGAGTTAGACCAATTCAAGAGAAATGAAGTGTGGGAATTGGTTCCAAGACCTGAAGGAATAAATGTTATTGGAACAAAGTGGGTTTACAAGAATAAATCTGATGAAAAATGCGTGGTTACTAAAAAAAAGCAAGATTGGTAGCACAAGGATACACTCAAGTTGAAGGAGTTGAATTTGATGAAACATTTGCCCCTGTAGCTCGCTTGGAGTCCATTAGGTTACTACTCGGAGTGGAATGTATTCTGAAGTTTAAACTATTCCAAATGGATGTGAAGAGTGCCTTCTTAAATGGCTACTTAAATGAGGAAGTGTATGTTGAACAACCTAAAGGGTTCACAGACCCAAATCTTCCAAAGCATGTGTATAAGTTGAGGAAAGTCCTCTATGGGTTGAAACAAGCTCCTAGAGCTTGATATGATAGACTCACAGAGTTCCTCATTGACAACGAATACATGAAGGGAGGCATTGATAAGACTTTATTTGTCAAAAATGAAGGAGGAAAACTGATGGTGGCTCAGATATATGTGGATGATATTGTGTTTTGTGGGATGTCAAATGAGATGGTTCAACATTTTGTTGAACAAATGCAATCTGAATTTGAAATGAGCCTTGTTGGAGAAATAACCTATTTTCTTGGGCTACAAGTCAAGCTAATGGAAGATTCTATCTTTCTATCTCATTGCAAATATGCCAAATATATTGTTAAGAAGTTTGGCATGGAGAATGCAAGCCACAAAAAGACTCTTGTTCCTACTCATCTGAAAATGTCTAAAGATGAAAATGGTGTCAGTGTGGATCAAAGTCTTTACAGAAGCATGATAGGAAGTCTGCTATATCTCACAGCAAGCAGACCTGACATTGCTTTTGCTGTAGGTGTATGTGCTAGATATCAAGTTGAACCAAAGGTGAGTCACATAAACCAAGTGAAAAGGATCCTGAAATATGTCAATGGCACTAGTGACTATGGGATGCTATACACTCAGGATTTGAATATGTGTTGTCTGGATATTGTGATGCTGATTGGGCTGGAAGTGATGATGATAGGAAAAGCACATCAAGAGGATGCTTCTTCTTGGGGAACAACTTAATATCATGGTTTAGTAAGAAACAAAATTGTGTGTCTCTGTCCACTAGCGAAGCTGAATACATAGCAGCTGGAAGTAGTTGCTCTCAACTGGTGTGGATGAAACAAATGCTGACTGAATACAATGCCATGCAAGATGTCATGACATTGTACTGTGATAACCTGAGTGCTATAAACATTTCTAAGAATCCTATTCAGCACAACAGGACAAAACATATTGATATTCGTCACCATTTTATTAGAGAACTCGTGAAGGACAAAATTGTATTCCTAGAGCATGTTGCCACTGAGATGCAGTTAGTTGATATTTTTATAAAGGCCTTGAATGCAAATCAATTTGAATTCCTAGGAGGGAAATTAGGGATTTGTATTTATGAAAATTTGTAGCAATTAATATGGAGTGGAAAAGGTAATCAAATTATTGTCTGCTTTCTTAAAATAAAGCGCTCCTTTTATGGTAAATCATCACCTAGTCTTGGAAATACCATCTATTACCTTTTCACACGCAACCTCACTACCTACTCCAACATTTCCAAGTCCCTGCTTCTTCCTCAAACTCCTCTGCTAGGGCAACTGAAATTTTTCAACAGAAACGTCAAGATGTCACAGCATCAAACTCCATCTGGTTCAAAAACTACTAAGCCTACTTACAAGGATATCACTCCTTCTATGGACTTTCTCGATGATGAGATTTTGGATGTGGTCCCTCTGTCTGTTATTCCAGGAGAAACCCTTGATTTAAACCATCCCATGGATGCATCTGCTTCTGCATTCCCCAATCAAGGTAACATCTCTAGTATCCCTTCTAGCTCAACTCATGCCACTAGTTCTAAGGAAGATATGCACCACACTGATCGTGTCATAAGAAACCTAGTCACTAGAATCCTTAATGAAGTACATTCTATGAAGGGAGTCTCTATTCCCCTGTCTAAAATGTACCCCTCTCCTGAGGTTAAACCTCATAATGAGAAGGATGACGATCCCTCTAGATCTGAGAAGGACATGGCTGCTGAAGGTTTGTGCTCTCTAGGGCAAACTATGTCTGGTAAAAAATCTGTGGCATCTACAACTGCCAATGCTTCACATTTTGGGAAGCATGATTCTGCAAACAATGTGATTGACCTAGCTAGAGGATGATAGGTCTGATGATCGAGATGATAGCTTACTTCATCACTTAAAGCCTAGTGTGGTTAAGCGTATGAAGAATAGAAAAGGTAGATCTGTGGTTGAAATGATGTTAGCTAAAACAGTTAAGAAGACTGCTGGTGTAGGTCCTTCCAAATCTTGGAGCAAAGTTGATGTGAAGAAGAGGAAGGCTAGAGAAGTTTCTGAGTCTGACGAAGATGTTGAGGAAGATGTCCCTGACATCTCCCCTATGAAGAGGACCATTGTGAGGAAGTCCCCTGTGAAAGTGGTTGTTGTGCATTTGGACAATATCTCTTTCCATCTTGTAGATGGAGCTGCCAAATGGAAGTTGATGATTCAAAGAAGGGTGGCTGTAGAGAGAGAGTTAGGAAAGGATGTTGTTGAAGTCAAAGAGGTCATGGACCTAATAAAGAATGATGGGTTAATGAAGACTGTGGCTGGATTATCTCAGTGCTATGAGGGATTGGTTAAGGAATTCATTGTCAACATTCCTGAAGATATTACTGACAAGAACAGAAAGGAATTTTGCAAAGTATTTGTGAGAGGTAAGTGTATTACATTTTCTCCCACTGTCATTATCAAGTTTCTGGGGAGAGGTATAGAGGGTGTAGGTGAATTGGAAGCCACAGACAATGAGGTCTGTAGAAAAATTACAACAAGGCAGGTGAAAGAGTGGCCTAGTAAAAAGCATCTTCCTGCTGGGAAGCTGACTGTTAAGTATGCCATATTGCATAAAATAGGATCTGCAAATTTGGGTGCCTACCAACCACATTTCCACAATTTCTAATACCCTTGGAAGATTTATCTTTGATGTTGGAACCAAACTCAAATTTGACTATTGTAGGTTTATGTTTGAACAAATTATCAAGCATGCTTCTACTAACGTCGTGAAGCTGCCTATAGCCTTTCCCTCTATGATTTGTGGGATTATCCTGAGTCAACACCCTAGGATTCCGAGCACTAATAACCTACCAAGTAGAAGAAAACCTACTCTGTCAGTACACTATAAACTATTTGAAGGCAGTCATGTCGAACACATTGTCATGACATCTGCTATGAAAAAGTCATCCTCAAAAGGTGGACTTATTGCTGAGCTGAAGGAAACGTGTAAAGAGTTGGGTGCAGGGATAAGGGTAGCAACAACTAGGAAAAAATCGTTGGAAGCCCTGATTGCAAGCTTGGAGGAAGTTGAAGGTGAGAATATTGAACAGGCTAAGGAAGCTGAAGCCCAAACCTCTAGTGAGAGGTCTGCAACTAATGATGAGACAAGTGGTAATTCTGTTTCTGATGCTGATGAAGCTGCAAGCTCAAGCTCCTCTGATTAGCTCCTTTGAAGTTGGCCCCCATTCATGTGATGATGTTTTTTTTTGTGTTGATGGATGTTCTGGATTTTGGCAGTTATGTTGTGCTGCTTTGATGTTTATTTTTCTGAATTGTCTGGATTTTCTTGTTTGACTTGTTGGATTGTATCTCAGCTTGTTTAAAGCTGTGTATGTACTTGGCTCTGTAACACTAAACTTTTGACATTCTGGGTTTTGACTGAATAGACATTTATTTTGTCTCTTTGGTATCTTTTGGCTAAAAAGGGGGAGAAGTAGAAATATGCTATGCTATAGATGATGTTACAATGTTATAGATGATGTTACAGATGATGTTGGAGATGATGTTAGATAGGGAAGTGTTCTGTCTGTGTAAAGCAGAATGGTGCTAGCTGAAGGGGGAGGTGGTGTGTTCTGAGAACAAGCGCATGTGTGTTTACTATGTGTTTACTACTTGCTATATTTGCTAGTAATGTGTGTATGTTTATTTATGCTACTGGACTGATATTGTGCTTATTTTCTTATGAAATGTATGATTTGATGTATGTTTTAGCCAAAATTTGCTAAAGGGGGAGTTTGTTGGTTCTATGTGTTGGCATCAATTTTGGTAAAACCTAGAGTTATCACAAGTTGTCATGCGTGTTCTCTTGACATGTGATATCAGTTTCCTGCAGGATGTTTAAATATGGTTGTGCAGGATTTAGCTAAGATGTCAGACCCGATGTTAAGACATGTGTATACAGAACATTCAGTTTGAATGTTATGTATCTTAAGATTGCGCTTTTCATGCAAATATGTGTGTGATTATGTGGAGATTGAATGCGCTATTCAAGGAGTAATTTGATTTAAAACCAGATTGATTTATTTTCCAATAAGGGATGATTAGCTGTCGTGAATTAGAAGGTACGCAAGGAAAATAGATTTAGGGTTTTATGATGCCCAGGCCCATTCAAAAGCTTCTATTTAAAGGTCATGTAAAACCTGGTTTTAACACATAAGAAACGAACGAAATAGTGAGAGAGTTTAAGGGTTTTAGTCTTGTGTGAGCTTATGTATTGTGAGCCATTCATTCATCTTATTGATGATTGAATTGGACTGAATTTTGTGTTGTAATTTGTCCACTCTAAGCTTTGAAGCATGAGTGTGTGTTTACTTGGTTGAAGCTTTTAAGCAAGATCGAGTATGTGTTCTTGAAGAGTGTCTTCTTTCTTTGTAATATTTGTTTTTATATCACTACTGTGATTGAGGCGAAGTGAGTAGGGTCTCATATCTAAGAGTTCTTAGATAGAAGTCACACGGGTAGAGATTAGGTGAAAAGACTGTAACTTGAAGTTGTTTACTGAGAGTCTTTGAACTAATTTTATTTAGTGGATTTCCTTCCTGGCTTGGTAGCCCCCAGACGTAGGTGAGTTTGCACCGAACTGGGTTAACAATTGCTTGTGTCACTTGTTCTATTGTTTCTTTGTCGTTTATCCTGTTTATATTTTAGTTGTTGTTCAGATATTAGTGTCGTGACATTACCTTCGACATGTCATATCTGATACCATAATTTTAGTTGGCCTTGCATTGGTCAGTTGTTTGATTTGTTCTAGCATTGATCATTTCTCTTTGGCCTTGTATTGGTCAGGTTTTGGTCTGATCTTGCGTTGATCATTCCTCTTTTTGCTTGGCTTTGCGTTGGTCTGCTTTAGTTTTTGGTTTGATCTTGCGTTGATCATCCCTCTTTTTGCTTGGCCCTATGTTGGTTAGTTTCAGTTTTTGATTTGGTCTCACGTTGGTCATTTCTTCCTTTGGTTGGACCTTGCGTTGGTCACTTGACTGGTTTGATCTTGCATTGATCATTCCTTTTGTTTTTGGCCTTGCGTTGGCCAGTTGTTCGGTTTGATCTTGCGTTGATCATGTTGGTTCTATGTGTTGGCATCAATTTTGGTAAAACCTAGAGTTTTCACAAATTGTCACAAGTGTTATCTTGACATTAGATATCAGTTTCCTGCAGGGTGTTTAAATATGGTTGTGCAGGATTTAGCTGAGATGTCAGACCCGATGTTAAGACATGTGTATACAGAACATTCAGTCTGAATGTTATCTATTTTGTGATTGCGTTTTTCATGCAAATCTGTGTGTGATTGATGTGGAGATTGAACGCGCCATTCAAGCAGTAATTAAAACCAGATTGATTTATTTTCCAATAAGATATGATCAGCTGTTAAGAAGATACGAATGGAAATAGTTTTAGGGTTTTATGATGTCCAAGCCCATTGAAAAGCTTTTATATAAAGGGCATGGAAAACCTGGTTTTAACACACAAGAAAATGAACGAAATAGTGAGAGAGAATAAGGGTTTTAGTCTTGTGTGTGCTTGTGTATTGTGAGCCATTCATTCATCATGTTGATGCTTGAACTGGATTGACTTTTGTGTTGTAATTTATCCACTCTAAGCTTTGAAGCATGAGTGTGTGTTTACTTGGTTGAAGCTTTTAAGGATGATCAAGTATGAGTTCTTGAAGAGTGTCTTCTTTCTTTGTAATATTTGTTTTTACATCACTAATTTGATTGAGGGGGAGTGAGTAGGGTGTCTTATCTAAGAGTTCTTAGATAGAAATCACACGGATAGAGATTAGGTGAAAATACTGTAACTTGAAGTTGTTTACTGAGAGTCTTTGAACTAATTCTGTTTAATGGATTTCCTTCCTGGCTTGGTAGCCCCCAGACGTAGGTGAGTTTGCACCAAACTGGGTTAACAATTGCTTGTGTCACTTGTACTATTGTTTCTTTATCTTTTGATGTTAATATTGTTTAGATATTAGTGTCGTGACATTACCTTCAACATCTCATATCTGATACCAGAATTTCAATTGGTATCAGAGCAGGCATCCTGCTCTGGTTCTGGGTGAGATCTTGGGACGTTACTTTCTGGTACTATGGATAGAGACGGAGGATCTGTTCATAGACCACCAATTTTGGATGGATCTACCTATGACTACTGGAAACCTCGAATGGTAGCCTTCCTGAAATCTTTGGATAATAAGGCTTGGAAGGCTGTTCTAACAGGCTGGGAACATCCCGTTATTACTAAGGAAGGAGAAGTTACAATTGATAGGAAGGCTGAGGAAGAATGGACCAAGGAGGAGGATGAACTAGCCCTTGGAAACTCTAAAGCATTGAATGATATATTCAATGGGGTTGATAAGAACATCTTCATACTGGTGAACAACTGTGAGTTGGCTAAAGATGCTTGGAATATTCTCAAAACCACTCATGAAGGTACCTCTAGAGTAATGATGTCTAGATTGCAGCTGCTTACTACCAAGTTTGAAAATTTGAGGATGAAAGAAGATGAAAATATTCATGACTTTCATATGAATATCCTTGAAATTGCTAATGCCTCAGGAGCCCTGGGTGAGAAGATGTCAGATGAAAAACTAGTGAGGAAAATTCTCAGGTCACTTCCCAAGAGATTTGCCATAAGAAGTGACAGCCATAGAAGAATCTCAAGACATCTGCAATATGAGAGTGGATGAGCTAATTGGATCCCTCCAAACATTTGAGTTGAGAATGAGTGATGGATATGAAAAGAAAGTCAAAAGCATAGCCTTCATGTCAAACATTGAAGAGAAAGAGGAAGAAAGTGGCTAAGATACTGATGAAGATCTGGCAAATGATGTAGCATTATTGGGGAGACAGTTCAACAAACTCCTGAAAAAGATGGATGTAAGGTCAAAGTCTAATGTCAAGATCAACTCATTTGACATCAGTAGGTCAAATGATGCTGGAAGAAAAACAAAATCTGATGAAAAGTCCAAACAAGGAAAAGGAGTCCAGTGCCATGAATGTGATGAGTATGGACACATTAGAGCTGAATGTGGGACCTACCTCAAGAAACAAAAGAAGAGTCTTGATGCTACTTGGTCTGATGAAAGTGAAATAGAAGGAGAGTCAACCAACCTTTTGACTGCCTTGACTGGAACATGGGGTTCTGATGAAGACACAAGTGATGATGAAGTAACCTTTGATGAGTTAGTCACTACTTACAGAAAGTTGTGTTACAGAAGTGAAGAAGTGTGTCAACAAGTGGAAAATCAGAAGAAATTGATAACACAACTAGAGGATGAGAAGACAGAACACTTGGAAACCATCTTTAAGTTGAAGATTGAAGCCGTGTTCTTGAACTCCAAACTGGATGAGATGACAAAGTATGTCAGAATGCTAAATAGTGGATTTGACACCTTAGAAAAAAATTTCCAGACTGGAAAAATGGCAGGAGACAAGTCTGGCCTTGGGTTCAATGAATCCACTCCTGAGTGTAGTCACACTGGTAGCAAACCAAAGTTGTCGCATCATGTGTCACAACATCACAAGGAAAGACAACATAAAGGAAAACACCAAAGATGGAGATGTCATTACTGTGGAAAATTTGGCCACATAAAACCACTCTGCTTTAAGTTGTATGGCTATCCTAGTCCTTTTCATCATAAACCTAGACCCAAACACGACATCTCTGTCAACAGAAAACAATGGGTTCCTAGGACTGGTGCTACTAACTTGATAGCTCACACTTCCTTCAGAGTTTCAGCCAAAGAAGACTGGTATTTTGATAGTGGATGCTCCAGACACATGACTGGAAGCAAAAACCTGCTAATTGACCTTCATCCTCATGCCACCAGCTATGTAACCTTTGGTGATGGAGCAAAGGGTGAAATCAAGGGGATTGGAAAGCTAAATTGCCCTGGAGTCCCTAACCTTGATAATGTGCTACTTGTTAAAGGACTGACTGCAAACCTAATCAACATCAATTAACTGTGTGACCAAGGTCTAAATGTAAACTTCACAAAAACTGAGTGTCTGATTACTAATAAAAAAGATGAAGTGATCATGAAAGGAGTCAGGTCTAAGGACAACTGCTACATGTGGAGTTCTCAAGAAACTGGTTATTCATCAATGTGTACTCTAGCCAAAGAAGAAGAAGTGAAACTATGGCATAAAAAACTGGGCCATCTGCATCTTAAAAGAATGAAGAGGATTATATCTGTTGAAGCTGTCAGAGGAATCCCAAAATTAAAGATTGATGAAGGAAGAGTGTGTGGGGAATGTCAGATTGGAAAGTAGACAAAGATGTCACATCAGAAGATCAAACATGACACCACATCCAGAGTGCTGGAACTTTTCCACATGGACTTGATGGGACCTATGCAGGTGGAAAGTCTTGGTGGGAAAAAGTATGCTTATGTGGTGGTGGATGACTTCTCCAGATACACCTGGGTAAATTTTATAAGGGAAAAATCTTATGTATTTGAGGTATTCAAAGATATTTGCCTAAGACTTCAAAGAGAAAAAGAAAGTCAGGTTATCAAAATCAGAAGTGATCATGGGAAAGAATTTGAGAACAGTGAATTTGATAGATTCTGTTCATTTGAAGGAATTAGTCATGAGTTCTCATCTCCCATTACCCCTCAGCAAAATGCTGTGGTAGAAAGGAAAAATTGAACTCTCCAAGAATCTACCCGAGCTATGATTCATGCTAAGAAGTTGCCCTACCACTTCTGGGCTGAAGCTATGAACACAGCCTGCTATGTTCACAATAGAGTAACCTTGAAGAAAAGGACTCCAACTACTTTGTATGAAGTCTAGAAAGGAAGAAGACCTACTGTCAAATACTTCCATGTGTTTGGTAGTAAATGTTATATCCTGACTGATCGTAAACAAAGAAGGAAGATGTATCCCAGGAGTGATGAAGGAATATTTCTGGGTTACTCAACAACTAGCAGAGCATTTAGGGTCTTTAATTCCAGAACAAAAGTAATGATGGAATTTATCATGTTGTTGTTGATGATCACTAGACTGATGTCACTGACGATGTTGAGACATCTCTAAATGATGCCTCGGCTGATCTCCTAGACAAAAGTAATGAGAGTGAACCCACTCAAGCTGAACCTGAAGCTAATAAAATTAATAAGGGACCCTCCATCAGAATTCAGAAGGGTCATCCAAAATATCTCATTATGGGAGACCCAGATAAAGGGGTCACCACTAGATCAAGGGAAGTGATCTCACATGGCTGTTTTGTGTCCAAGATTGAGCCCAAAAATGTTAAAGAAGCCTTAACTGATGAATTCTGGATCAATGCCATGCAGGAAGAGTTAGGCCAAGTCAAGAGAAATGAAGTATGGGAATTGGTTCCAAGACCTAAAGGAGTAAATGTTATTAGAACAAAGTGGGTTTACAAGAATAAATCTGATGAACAAGGGGTGGTTACTAAAAATAAAGCAAGATTGGTAGCACAAGGATACACTCAAGTTGAAGGAGTTGACTTTGATGAAACATTTTCCCCTGTAGCTCGTTTGGAGTCCATTAGACTATTGCTTGGAGTGGCATGCATTATGAAGTTTAAAGAGTTCCAAATGGATGTAAAAAGTGCCTTCTTGAATGGTTACTTAAATGAGGAAGTGTATGTTGAACAACCTAATGGGTTTACAGACCCAAATCTTCCAAAGCATGTGTATAAGTTGAGGAAAGCCCTCTATGGTTTGAAACAAGCTCCTAGGGCTTGGTATGATAGACTCACAGTGTTTCTCATTGAGAATGGATACAGGAAGGGAGGCATTGAAAAGACCTTATTTGTCAAAAATGAAGGAGGAAAACTCATGGTGGCTCAGATATATATGGATGATATTGTCTATGGCGGGATGTCAAATAAGATGGTGGAACATTTTGTTAAACAAATGCAGTCTGAATTTGAAATGAGCCTTGTTGGAGAACTAACCTATTTTCTTGGGCTACAAGTCAAGCAGATGGAAGATTCTATCTTTCTATCTCAAAGCAAATATGCCAAAAATATTATCAAGAAGTTTGGCATGGAGAATGCAAGTCACAAAAGGACACATGCTCCTACTCATCTGAAAGTCTCTAAAGATGAAAATGGTGTTAGTGTAGATCAAAGTCTCTACAGAAGCATGATAGGGAGTCTGCTATATCTCACAGCAAGAAGACCTGACATCGCTTTTGCTGTAGGTGTAGGTGCTAGATATCAAGCTAAACCAAAAGTGAGCCATATAAACCAAGTAAAAAGGATCCTGAAATATGTTAATGGCACTAGTGACTATAGGATATTGTACACTCATGGATCTGGTTCTGTGCTGACTGGATACTGTGATGCTGATTGGGCTGGAAGTGCTGATGATAGGAAAAGCACATCAGGAGGATGTTTCTTCTTGGGGAACAACTTAATATCATGGTTTAGTAAGAAACAAAATTGTGTGTCTCTGTCCAATGCTAAAGCTGAATACATAGCAGCTGGAAGTAGTTGTTCTCAATTGGTATGGATGAAACAGATGTTGACTGAATACAATGTCACACAAGATGTCATGACATTGTACTGTGACAACCTGAGTGCTATAAATATTTCTAAGAATCCTATTCAGCACAGCAGGACAAAACATATTGATATACGTCATCATTTTATTAGAGAACTAGTGGAAGATAAAATTATAGTCCTAGAGCATATTGCTACTGAAATGCAGTTAGCGAATATTTTTACAAAGGCATTGGATGCAAATCAATTTGAATTTCTAAGAGGGAAATTAGGGATTTGAATTTATGAGAATTTGTAGCAATTAATTTGGAGTGGAAAAGGTAATCAAATAATTGTCTGCTTACTTAAAATAAAGCGCCCCATTTATGGTAAATCATCACCTAGTATTGGAAATTCCATCTATTACCTTTTCACACACAACCTCTACTCAAACATTTCCAACTTCCTGTGTCTTCCTCAAACTCCTCTGCTAGGGAAACTGAAACCTTTCCACAAAAACAACAAGATGTCACAACATCAAACACCATCTGGTTCAAAAACTCCTAAGCCTACTCACAAGGATAGAACACCTTCAATGGACTTTCTTGATGAAGATATTTTGGACGTGATTCCTGTAACACTCCAAAATTTACCCTCCTAATTCATGCATTCATTTTTAGGTCATTTAACATTTCATATTGCATTTCATCATGTCAACCAGAATCAGATCAAAGAAACTTTATTTAAAAAAAAAAAAAAAAACGAAAAAAAAACGAAAAATGAAAAGAAAAAGAAAAAAAAAAGAAAAAAAAGAAAAAAATAAATAAAAGAAAAAATCTTGGACTTGGACCTCTCTCATTTGAGCTCACAGGTCCACAAAAATCAGGTTATAAATTCAGAGTTTCAGTGAAACAAAAGGCCATTCTATTCCTATTACCCTGGCTGGAAAAAGATAGTGAGAGAAGAGCTAACAGAGTTCAGAGCAACCTCCGGGGCAACTCTGAAAGGTTCATTCTGACTCACACACTTTCAGCTCAAGCAAACCCTAACATTGGTTTGCAAATCCAGCCGTGCCATTTGATTTCAACCGATCTCTCCAATCAGGTTTGCCCTATATCCATCATCTTTATGCCTTTAATTTGAATGCTCTAAATGTATGAGGTATTATGGGTGAATTTGATACCCTTTTGATGCATGTGTTTGACAAGAGGTTTAGGCCTCCTACCCTTGGTTGCTTTTTTTGAGCTTTTTGTGAATTTTAATGGCATGATTCATGTGGTTACATTTTGATTTGGGGGCAACTCTTGGTTACCCTATTTTGTTTCTCTAACCTGTTTGTTGAGTTTTGTTTTGTGAGGGCTCATATGACTCTTGCAGAGATGGTTTGCCTGATGTTCCACTTTATTTGTGGGATACCGCCTGGAGGTTTCATTCCGATTACCTGTACTGACTCACTTTCTTTGATGGTGTTAGCTTGGGAGGATCTCAGGGTTTCTAATTACTGTTACTTCGGATCTTTATCCGTGTGGTACTTTTACATTTTCCCGTATTTTTACCGCTTTCTTAGCTGGAAGACCTCGATAGGAGGCAATGTTTTGTGTGTTTACTTTATGCAGGTTCCTTCGTCTAGGATTTCCCTTTTGCCTGAGCATCCCTAACCCTACCAACTCATTGATTTTTCTTCTCCTAAGAACACGTTAACTCCTTTTACTACAGGCGAGTAAGTCTCCAAAGGTCGAGCATCCGGTAGATTGCGTAGTAACGTCGTTCGTCCAAAACCCAATCCATAACCCTGTAGTTAGCCGAACTACGGCTTGCTCTGATTCTCATTCCAGATGAGATACGTAGGCATAAGACGCGATGTCTTAGCGAGCACAATTACCCTTAACCCCTAGGTAGCCGAGCTACGAAGACTCTGATTCTCATATTCAGATGAGATACATATGCAGTGGATGCGACATCCGTGCGAGTCATTTTCTTTCGACCCCCTTTTTTTAGTAAATAACACATTAGATAAACCCACACCCTTTAGATAAGAACTATAAGAGTGGATCCCGTAGAGTACTACGGATGCGTAGGGGTGCTAATACCTTCCCTTCGCATAATCGACTCCCGAACCCAAGATTTGGTTGCGAGACTCTGTCTTGTCCTTTCCTTTTTCCAGGTTTATTGCGAGTGTTTCCTTTCCCTCCTTTGGGATAAATAACGCGCGGTGGCGACTCTCCTGTCTTTCCTTGCCGGTTGTTTTTTTTCGCATTCCATTTTTCAGGTTGCGACAACTGGCGACTCTGCTGGGGAAACAGTTTCCCTAAGCGAGTCCCTCCTAGCTTTTGTAGGTTGTTTGTTTATTG